>NW_027316532.1:37094008-37326508 GCF_026437365.1 Eucyclogobius newberryi
ATAATAAAAGTTTTTAATCTAAATCTAACTTTTTGTAGGAAACTTTAAGCACAAGTCAACCAAAGTAACACATAAGTGAGTGTGAGTCAATGTAAAACAACAGAACAATAAAACACAAACTAGTCATTTTCAAACTGTGTTAAAAAGCCCCAAACCCACTCAATATTCAAGGACGTTCCAAAGATATAAATGTTATGTGCTCCAGAAAAAGATTGGTCTCCCTTTGTTTTGCTCTTTGTGTTTTGGGACAAACAAATAAAGAATTAAGAGAACGTGCAGGAGTGTCGGGGCCGTGGAGATCATTTCTAATGAGTGAGAAAGGAAACCAGGAGTGATGCGCTCATAGTCAGAAGGGAGTGAACATATTTACATGATTTGGCATTGTGGGCCAGCGGAATCTCATTTTTTAGTTTTTGTTAACATCGGCTCTTATTGCCCACTGGATTTTCTGGACTGAAGTCTAATTCCAATTCAGGCAGAAGAATATGTGTTATCTTTGGTGCTGCGTGGGCTTTTTCATAATTGCTCACAAAATCGTTCTCTGATGCAGGTCAGAGAAAATCACTTCTTTTTATTGGCTAAATTGAGCTGCAGATGTTTCATTACAAGCTGAAAATGACCTCTGTTTTTCGCAGTGACCTTTTATTCACCGCGGTCAGACTCAAAAATAGCCTGGGTCTCAAACTGGCTGTCACTGGGAAGAACAAGACTGGGTGAAACATGTATTAAGACTCGCATAGGTAACGTTTACCTCACCATAACATTTTAAACTGCCCGTATAGTGAAAACTCTTTGTTCTGCTTCATCATCTCTGTAATTAATGCTCCATATTCCACACAAAACAAATAAAAACTGGCACGTTCAGCTTCTTGTTTGCAGCACACATTTATTAAGTTCATTTATTCTTATCGTTTTTATTTACAAGATCAAAATGTGTTCAATCCCAAAGACATGATTGTTGATTGCTTAAGGGACAGTTAGCGTTCATATTCTATTTATATGTCAAGTTGGAATAAACAATCAAAAATATAAAACTACTTTGTGGATCTTCTGAAAATGTCATTCAAAAACCTGGCCACTCCCATTTAGTGTCAAATTACCTGCTTAACAGAAAAATACTGAAAAAATTAGTTAATTGTGTGAATTTTACCAGTTGTGAACATTATTTGCATTATTTGTTCCCATAAGAAAAATGTCCTTTATGACTTAAAGAAGCACTTGACTTCTTCTTTAAAGGTGAACTATGTCATTTTGCAGGTTGAGGGTTCTCCACCCGCTCGTGTTCGTGGAGATGTCTTCGCTCAGTCTAGAATATGTCTAAATAGATTTTCAGTTTTCTCACCTGACATTTGCACCTTAATTGGACCGACAAATAAACCTCTTCATTTACTTTGCCTCGACAATCCCCCTAGCATTGTTTTCCTACCAGTTTGTTGTTGCTCTTTTCATTGCGACTAAATGTTTAATGTATCTTGCGTGGTGTGGATGAATGAGATTATACTGGCAGACAGACAGCAGCGAACAGAAACAGATAATTGCATTTGCACTTGGCTCTGATTAGAGGCTGCAGTGTGAGTGAGGGAGGTAAGCCTGCAGAGTTACACCAGATTAGGACATGTATCTATGGGATAAGGTTAGTTAGTGCGACCCTTCAGACCTCACCTCAGACCATCTGTTAGGACGTCCCAAAGCCTAACCGTCCATGGAACATAATCACATCCTAAGCGTCCTATACTGTAAAACTGAGCAGGAGGGCAGAGGTCTGAGGTAAAGTTACAGGGTTAAACAACATCTGATACCAATAGCACGAGGAAAATATGTCAATCACACCAAAATGTGATTAAAAATGTCTTTAAATGTATTAGTTGAGGTTTAATTATTGTAAACTGTATCACAAAAGTGCAGAAATATCACGATATAACTGGATTTGAACGTTTACATCATAACTTTTTAGTCAGTTGATTTTGTAGCATTTTTACTACAAACAATACAGTCAATATTAGAATTTTGCAAATTTTCAAAACAACTTTAAAACAACAAGAGCAATATTATCTACAGTTTGATATATTGACCAGCTCTGTTTCACAGTCAAATTAATGATGTGTTATAGTGGTTAGAGTTCAGTTCTAGCACCAAGTTCAAAGGTACACTGACTTTTCTGGTTATTGGAATGTTCCAGAGTATGGCATTTAAACATACAGTTCTGTACATGTCAATTATTATATGGACTGCTGATATTTAATATTTTTCTTCTAATACCAATTGTACTGTATATAATGTAAATGTATGTTTTGTATATTACAGCTGGACACTAAACTATAGCTTATAGTGGCACATGTGCACTGTCCCAGTTCAAATAAACTAATAATAAATCACTTCTTTTTTTTAAACCACTTGTTCCAAGTTACATAGATCTGTAGAAACGACCCTGCTAACAGTAAGAATGCATTTTCTGTACTAACAACATCTGTAATTATGTGTATACTGTATCTCCATGGTGACGAGCAGGTGCTGGACACTGCACCAGAAACGTTACATAGCGCGCCTTTAACATCTTTTCAGTCAGTGCGAGTGAATTAAAGTGACGATATACTTCAGAAAGTGGAGGCATTATTCAATCAATCCTTCAAAAATGATTAATGTCATCTAAAAAGAAATCAAACCGTAAGATTAAACTGAACATACTTAATAACCCTTTTAACATCCCATTTCAGCATTTGTGAATTTTGAGTTTGGATATTTCTTTCAAAAACTGTGAATGCAACTCACAAACTACACATTTACGGCTTTTTACAAACTGCTTATTGTTTCCCATTGTTTGCACACACTCCTCTGGTTAACCTAATTTAATTTTTGGCATTTAAACCCTTCTAAGACCCACTTTGAGAGGATCAGCGACGATATGAAAGGGTTAATTAGTATGACGCAGAGGTCAATCTAAGGTTCAGCAGTTTTAGGGGTACAGCACTGATGAAGTTGACAGGATTAAACGGACCGGCCTCTTAATCTTCACGGCATATTTCCTCATCCACTTTGAGGTCATTAAAGCGACGCAATTTCCCAACAAAAGCAGCCTCTTCGCTCCGGTTACTTCGGCGGCAGCGAAAAGTGTACTCGGGGGTCACCGTTCCTCTAAAGACCGGTGTATTACAGATCATTCGAATAGGTACTGCCAGTTCCCGTTCTACATTATCATTATCAATCTGCCGATGAATCAGAGCGTAAGGCTGGGACGTCCCACCTGGGGGTAAGGTGCACTGGACGGTGCCACGGGCCGCTTCAGGACAATGACTGGAGGGGTGCGGGCCGTGGAGCATGAGGTAAGTTCCTCTGTGTGTCTGCCCCCTTTGTCCTGATGCTCATGAGAGGCCCTGTTGGTTTAGGCCCTAAGCTTTCCCCCGGACACACCAACGATGGGCCCAGAGATAGAGAGTTCCAAAAAAGACAGGAAGAGAAAAACTAGAACATGTTAAAGAAAAGAGGACATATAATTTAAAACATACAAGTATCTGTATAAGGGGAAACGTTTAAGTTAAGATAACAATTGATTGGATGTGTTTGTCCCACACAGTAAATTTGACTTGAGCTTAAAGATAATTGATATTATCATGATTTGGAAAGGTTAACCGTCAATGAATCTTATTTGAATCAACTCAACAGGTCAAAATGACTACCTTAACATAAAACCCCTCAACAACAATGTAATGAATCAAAGAAAATAATATACATTTGAATCTATATGTATCCTCTGGAAATATGTTAAATGAATAAACACGTTTTTTTTCTGTTGATTGATTCTGTTGCAAATTGGAAAGCGCAAACTAGAGGATTTTTTGAGAGCAATTCCTGCCTAATTCAAGACCAGTGCCTTTTAGGTCTTAAATCCTTGTGTAAATTAATTTATTCATTACTACTTGTACCATGATAAACTATTGGTATTCCTTCTTTCATGAATCTGCACAAAACCTTCACACAAATGCATCTTTGAGACATTATTATTACCTTTATTTCCTTGAGTCAGCACCTGAAAGGTTTTGTTGCTGAATCAGATTTCTTAACTCACTGATTCCTCAACGAGACACCATATTAAGACACACTGAGACGCCGGATTAACAAGTTTAGCTTTTAAGGAGCAATGAGAAGTGCTTGTTTGGCGTTTCTCTGGCGGACTTAAAAAAACGATTAAATACACCCAGCGTGATGCTGAGTGAGGGCGACAGCGGACGCACAGGAGCTGCTCCTTTGGCAACACAAACAAACAGTGAGAAGTTGAAGAGGTGACATGTGCAAGTAAACAACTCAAACAGGTCCAGCCGAGGGAGACGCTCTGCCTTAGGGTGATGCAAATATAGGATTACTATAATATGGGACACGCTGGAAAATCCAATCATGGTTTTATGAGACTGGAAAGAAAATTCAAGATGAAAAAATGTGTTTGTTGAAGTTTTTCATGTATATTTTAAAAACTAGGCCTCAAAAAACAGGTGATGAAAAACAAAAAGACAACTAAATTATAAAAAAATGTAACATTTGAAAAAAATATAAATACAATTAGGTTGAATCCTAAATTTACTTAAAATCCTTAATTTTAAGTAATTTGTCCTAAAAATTGTTTGGTTGTTTGAGAAAATTCTCACATTTAAACTTTTTTCAGTAACATCTCAGCTCTCATTAGTTGTGCATATATTTGTATTCATTATATATTTCACCAATTGTAATTCCTAATAACTTAAAAAAACATTTATATATAAAATATACACACATCCTGCATTTAGATGATCCCACGTGTCTGTTTATTACTTTCAGCAAATATGAGAATGCGAAGACTACGAAACGCCAAAACGTGACAAATACCATTCAAACAGAAACAAACTAGCTAATGGGGGTAATACAGGTCGGGACATTGTTGGTGGACATGCCTGTGGACCATGGGACGAGGGGGGGCAGGGAATTTGTACAGAGGGGGCAGTGGTACTCGGAGCTGCACTCTCACAGACACACAGCAGCCTTCCTCTGTATCAGTCCAGCCGTACTTTAGTCCAGTGTGTGTGAGGGGTGTTCAACCGGACCCCGAACCACCACCAAACTCCACCTTTATGACAAACGGTAAGAGCACTTTTCCGCTTCCTCAGCTTTATCTCCGATCGCTGGTTTCATTTCTCTCTGAGTGTGAGTGGGACATTTTTGGGGTTGGCTTTTTGCCTGGTCCAGACTGAGGCCTCCACCACAGCCCAACACTGTTTGCTTTTCTTTTTTTTTACAATCCATTTGAAACGACAGGGGACAAAACTAATGAGCTGTAGCCAAGCTGGGCCACTATAGTCAAAGGTGGATTTTTAATTACAAGTTTCTCTTAATGATAACTATTAAACGTGAAGGGATGTAATTAGTATTGTCGGGCGAAACGACTCGGTGCTTCGACATCTTTCTTTGATGTAGTTCACACAGTAAAAATCCAATAGATCTGAAAAACACAGTGTTTTCATGTGAACTATGGGTTCGTAACGTTTTATAAAATGGTTTTCATCTACATTGGAGAAATTATGTGAAAGACAGACTATGTTAAACTAAAACTAAAGATGTTATAACCCAAAGTGTTCATGAGAATCTTTTTGGACACCTCACTTGTGACAGCAAAATATATACTACCTATAACCTTATTAATTATGTTTTCCTTATTGTACGCTGGCCTATTGAACCGTATCATCTCATTCATGTCATACAAGCAAATGCCATGTAGAGCAAAACGTTGCTGTTGGTAAAAAATAGCAAAATTAATTATGTTGAACTGTAAATTACTTGACAATTGCCTCAGTTTTTTCTCAGACAAATGGAAAGATTATGTATGTAGTATATATGTAATAATATATATGTAATATCAAGATCTCAGAGATGCTAATTGTTCTGGCGTCCAACTTAACAATATGACAAATGAAAATTAATTTTATAGTAGTAAAAAGGGCCATAATTAGCTGTAATTAGATTTTGTGAGCTCGTGGGGCATTGTGTGGTCCTGTGTTGGACATATTCATGGAGGTGATTGTTGTGTGTTATCCAAAGGCACGTGGGCAGGTAGTGGGGGATGTGTTGTGTGTGAGCGGCCCAAAGTACATACGTCTGTTGCAAATTCATAATAGTTACCACTGTACTAGTATTTTACCGTGACAATATTAGTAATGATTAATCAAAAGACAAACATCTGAACATTGTAACATGTTATGCTGCAACTAATAGTTAATACTTTTGTGTTGAATGTGTCAAACCCATTCTAAATAGATAAGATGGTTTAAGTCTAAACTAAAGTTTATTTATCTCACAGTCCCTGTTAAAATGATTATTTACTTGTCTACATAGTTTTGACTATTCTTTGTTCAGCTTTAGGAGAGAGGAGCCCAGGACACAGGCAGGGATCAGAGTGTCTATGAGCCACGCTGAGGCGGAGCAGTGGACCTGCTGTTGATCCTGAGCCAGGACTAGTCCTGACTAAGCTCCAGCACAGGCATCATGTCATCCCCCTCACTGCCCATGCCCTCACTGCCCCCCAGCCCTCTGGCAATGGAGTACCTCAACGACTTTGACCTGCTCAAGTTTGAGGTGAAATCGGACACTCCTCCTCTGCCGTCTCAGTGCTCCTTCTCTAAGTCAGGCCTGCCCCATGACCCCTCCAGCTCACCGTACACAGGACACCCTCCACAGGACTCCAGTCTCAACTCCAGCCCATACAACTCTCTGCCCCCATCGCCCACATTAAGTGATGCCCATCCCCCGCCCTCTGGAGCTTCCTCTCTGTCCTCCTCATCCTCCTCCATCTCCTTCCCTTTGTCCCTGTCCAGTGGCTTCTCCTCCAGCCTGGGCTCTGCGGCTCAGGGCACCGTGGAGGGCAGCCCGTCCCATGTTGGGGCTCAGGGTCCCACTCCGGCCTCTCTGGAGGACCTCATCTGGCTTGCAGCGCTGCAGCAGCAGTTTGGGGGAGAGGTGACAGGACCAGCCACCCTGCTGGGAGCCCTGGGGGGAGTCCCGGAGCGAGGGGACAGGGAGCGGGGGCCCGTCAATGGGTTCCTGGGATGTGAGGATGCTGTAGAGGCCCTGCTCAACTCTGCTGCTGCTGCTGTCAGCTCACAGGTAAAAGCCCTCAGAAAGAAAGCATAGAGGTTATTATTTCACTGTTCCATGATCAACTATTTAGAAAAACAACAAAGAAGCTAGTATTTGGTGTATATAATATCTTATTCTCCTTGTTTTCTTGTTTTCTTGTTCCCTGTAATGTTAGATAGTTTTCCTCACTTGGCAGGAACTCCCAAACTCAATGTGATCATGACTTGAATTAAGTTCCAAGATTTAACAAATGTTAAATAAATTAGCACTACTAATAATGCTAAAAGTGTAAAACTGTACATTATGTCAATGTCAAGAAGAGAAGCTACACTTGGCTGAATATTCTGTGTGTTTCAGTTCCCAGGCCTGTCCCAGAGCTCCAACAGTAACATGGGGGACTCGAGCAGCGACAGTGGGGCCGACATGTCGTGTGGTAAAGGGGCTGAGATGTGCCACCGCCCACTGGTCTTCCTCTCCTCTGGCCCTCAGTCTCTCAGTGGGGCAGGTCCCGGGACAGGGTCGTATCCTCAGCCCCTTAGTCCACAGGGCAGGCTACACCATCACCAGCACCACCCTCACCATTCCATGCACCATCACCACCATTCGCAACTGGGCCAGGTACAACCCAATACCACTGTCCCACTGACAAAAAAGGCCGGCAACATTTCCTTTGGATTCATTTAAATTGTGTCGAGAGAATAGCAGCTGAAAATAACAATGCGATTGGAGATAGAGGTCAAAAGAGAAGAGACAACCATGTATGCTTTTTTAGATTTAACCAGAATAAATGTAACCCAATTAACATGAACATATAAGTATTGCTATTTTTAATAAAATGTCCTCTTTGTAGAATTAAATTAACGTTAATTGAGCATAATTTGAGTGCTTGGGGTTAGTTACATTGTCGGACATTAATCTTTGAAGCAAATTGATGAATAATTAATTAAACCCATTACCTCACCCAAGACTCTTTTGATAAAGTACATTTTTAATTCCCGAACAATTGACACTCTCTTGGGCAGCATTTGTAAGGTTTTAATTAAACATTTTGAATAGTGTTAGGGACAATGGGCTGTCTGCTCACAGTGTGAACAGTGTATGAGATTATGATAATATCTGCTATTATTGCTGTGTGTAATCCTGATAACTGTCACCCACACTTAGTCAGATTACAGCACAGATTATGGACATGTGGTGCTCCAATGTGGCCCCTGACACACAGACGGCCTCACACGTCCCATATGATAAATCACAAGTACAACATTACGTGTATGATTAATAATGACTGTCTTCACCTCCTCCTTATATATAAGACTTTTAAATATCTGTCATTCCCAGTCTTTGGTCATTCTTTATAAAGTCTAATTAAAGAGTTCTTATTATAAAGTGTTGCCAGATTGTTCCGATAGGTGACAAATATATAGCGTTGTGATTTGGCAGGTTTTCATGCATAAAGCAGGCAACGTGGGCGATGACGGGTGACAGTGGCTGAGATCGGTTCAATCCCCGCTCCGGCCAGTGCATAATATTGTCATTGTGTTCTAGAGCAAGACACTTCCTCTAACTGGCCCATGTAGGTGTGTGAATGAGTAGTAAATGCCATTAGCGCAGATTGGTAACCACATTTACGTCAGTATGCCCCAGTGTGAGGATGGAATGATTTGAGACAGGCTTGTTTTCTGACAGGGTTCACATCAAGGCTGAAAACAGTTCAGTTTAGCAGTGCATATGACGGAAGGGATTTTACCTGCACTCTAAAAGTAAATTCATAATGATAATTTATGTTTTTATCTGTTTGTTTTGTGATTTTAATACATGTTGAAGCACTTTGAATTACTTTGTGTATGAATTGCGCTCTATAAATAGCCTTGCCTTGCCTAATGCAAAAAAAAAGGCCCATTTAACTGTCAAAAATATCAAGTCAAAGTATATTGTCTTGCCCAGGGACATAGCAACAGCATTGAACCAGCCTCTGTCCATTAAGCATACAACTGTGCCAATTCTGAAGTCCTTTGAACAAATTAAAAAACTAAAACCAAGGAAATGATACTTTGAACGTCACAGCCTTCATTTCAACACCAGGGCTCTGTCATTTTGCCTGTCACTTCTCACCATTAACAAATAACAGCATATTCTCCGCCTGTGTCTCCGTCTGTTCTCAGTGCGGGGCGAACGAGCGCTTCTCTGACGAGCAGCTGGTGAGTCTGTCGGTGCGGGAGTTGAACCGTCACCTGCGCGGCGTCAGTAAAGAGGAGGTGGTGAGGCTGAAACAGAAGCGCCGCACGCTCAAGAACCGCGGCTACGCTCAGTCCTGCCGCTACAAACGCCTACAGCACCGGCACGCGCTGGAGTCGGAGAAACACGTGCTCACACAACAGGTAACACGCTGTCATTGCGCTGGAAAAGATGCGTCAACAATGACAAATACATAGAAGATGAGTTGTAGGGGACGGCGGAGAATATTTATGTTTTTATTGTATTTTACATAGCAAGAACAAAATGCATTCATTATTTCAGTAAAGGGTATTTAGTAGTTTGTATCCTCCAAAATTGTGCAAACCCCTTTGTTGACTAAACATCTGACCTCGTCCCATTACAAAATAAAAACCCCGATCTGATGAAGCACTCTTGGTAAACATATTTTCTGGTCCTCTCAATAGCTCCGTATGGATGGATCATGCACAGGCTTAATGTTTCATCTTATTATCTGGAGGCTGCTTCTTACTCCAGGCCTAATTGTAACCTTCATATTAAGCTTCACATGTGGGATTGTGTGTCTAAAATAGCCTCTGTGGTCAAGGACAAGCAGTTTAACAAACATTAATTGCATTATAACCTCTTTGGAACAGATTTATCAGGTAAAGATCTAATGACTAAAGCCGGTTGTATTATAATCATTTATTTTACTCACTTTTTCAATTTGTTTTGGAGTCTTCTAGACCCTTAGGGTTTTCCCAGTAGATTTCCAATATTTTTAAATTACTCTCTGTCCTTTATAATGAAGCCTGAAAAGGCCAAAAATATAATTAGCGAAAGGCCAAGTCATCTGCACTACAAGATTTGTAGGTTTGACGTCAAAATTACACTTTTCCAACGTGGTTTTCTACCCAACAATGTCCAAATCAAATCTACTCTTCACGACAAATGTAATACATTTAAACAATACTTTTATGCCTTCAATAAACTCACAAGCCATCAATGCCCAATGAATAATAATAACAATTAGTAAAATAATTATATTATAAAAATATTAATACTTTTAAAATAATATTTTTTTTAATTTGACCCTGCTACAATATATAATATCAAAATACCATATTTTTGGCCTAAGGCCACCAACTGAGAATCAGTCATCTGTGTTTGGAGCAGTGATATTTACTTCCAGTCCATATAAATACAGTTTATGATCCACACACAATAACCACAACCTAACACTCTTCCCCTGCAGCTGGACCAGCTTCAGTGTGAGCTGAGCAGAGTCTTGAGGGAGAGAGACACCTACAAAGCCCGTTATGAGAAGCTCCTGGGCTCCACCCACAGCGGCAGCAGTGATGCCCCACCCACCCGCCTTAGTAACCCACCCTCACCGCCTCCGGACTACTTCCTCTAAGCTCAACCCACACCACCAGAGTGAACAAGACCAGAGCCAAGACCAGAGCCAAGACCAGAGCCAAGACCAGAGCCAAGACCAGAGCCAAGACCAGAGCCAAGACCAGAGCCAAGACCAGCCAACTCACTTACAGGTTGTGTTCATGTAACGTCACGGTATAGTTTCTTTCTGAGGTGAAGGACAGCTCAGCATCATATGGTTCAACTTGCCTGATTACTATGTCACTCCACATGAAACAAAAACTGGCACAAACCTCTTCTCTGTCAGCACAAAATGTTCTTTTTTTTCTTCTTTTTTTACTATAAAGGAAAATAGTAGTGGCACAAGCATTACTGATGACTATGGACAAAATATTTATGCCACAATCTTAATAACGCAAGTTGCTGCTCCAATCTCGATCCATTCTCTTTAAAAAATAGTTAGATAGCTGCGTTTTGTGGTTTGAATATCTCCTTCAAAGACACCTCATCATTAAATGCCAGCACGTGAACACAACCTATGAAAATCCGGCTGTGTGTGTCTGTCCAAAAGATGCACTGGCAAGTTACAACTGTGAGAACCACCTCCAGGGACTATTCTGAGCTCTGGACTGATACAGACTTGGCTTTAGGCTGCTTATTGAACTTACTTAACTGTGAATGATGGTTGCACATTTGGTTCCTTGCGATACTTGTGCAATGATGACAATCCTAAAAGGGCTTTATCTTGTCCATTATATTATCTATAACAGCAATGCAATATAGAGATGAAATGCACTTAAATGCTACACTTAAAGCAAGACACTTTGGGTGAATTCAGTGAGCTTTGTTTTTAAAGTAGTAATAAGGAAAAGGGTGCTTGCAAGGGCAACATAAGTAGTAGTGTATGACCCAAAATGTAGCTAAAAAACATAATGCAATTGATGAAAGAGCAACACGTTTCCCTACAGTGTCTCGCTTTATAAATGAGAGGCCTGGTTTAAAGTGTAGTTTTGTTTTTACAATAAGCTGCTAACGCTCTGGGGTCTTAGTGGTGCAGTGATGCTGATGTGGGGTGGTATCTGGGCTTGTATCCACATCGTGCAGTTGTATTTGCCAGCTAACATTTCACAGTTGCCTACCAAAAATCATGTTGAAGCTCACCAGGATTTGTTCTTCTGTGTAAGAATAATCATATATAAAAGAATGTATAAGGAGCTCTTTTAGGGGACCTCAAGTGATTGTGCTAAATAAATGATAGGATACTGACTTGGTGTACAAACCTTAAACATGTACCTTTTACTAGTTGGAAGTGGTGACTTGCTTGAAGTGGAGATGATAGTCCACACTACTGCCAGCCGCTGGTAAAGGAGACACAAAGAATTGCTAAATTGGGCGGTTGTGTCCACGGAAAGCTATCTGTGGCATTACCACTGATTCTGTGCAATGTGCAGCACACAGAGCGGGTCACTGTGGACTGAACTCTGTGAGCTACAGGTGCAACGTGAGGATGCAGGGAAACCAATACAAAAATACATTCTGACTCATTGCCAGGGTTAAAAGACTAGAGATATTTATTTTGTTTGGGTGTAGGTTCAGTACATTGTTCTTTTATTTATTTACTTATTTATTCAGTATTTATTATTTGTTTATGTACAACTCTGAGAACTGGACTGGTTTTATTTCACTACTTGGGTGTATTTTTACATTCTTACAGTTGATCATCAAGTGTTGATTTATCAATTGTGATTAGGTTCACACAATGGACCATCTGATGCTTCTCTTGTAGTGTGGTATACAAAATAAACAGTACTTTACCAACCCCCCCCCATGTGGCTCCTGGGTGCTTTGTTCCAAAAAAAAAAGAACAAAAAAAAAGGGTTTTAATCTCTGCCTCTTTTCCATTCATGGAGCCTCACAATTTGAGTCTTCCGCTGGCTTTTGGACGCACGACGCAGCGCCAGCTTCTCTCCCTAGTCCTACATATTCTCTGTGTCCCCTTCTATAGTGAGGCGTTGACCCTGGTGAGTGGTGTTTGGGATGACCTCATCTCCAGCTTTACCTCCGTCGCTCTCTGTCTCTCTCTGGACTGATATAATGGAGCAGGATTAGGGCCATAATAGTGTCCAGGCTGCGCACTGCCGGAGTCTATTGTAGCTTTGTGTGGGAGGGACCCAACCAGTGCTGCTTTCTCTGCTCACGACCAACTCTCACATACTGACAGAAAACATGTCCATCTGCACATAGAACAGGCCTGATTCAATGCAATGTAAAGGAGTCTGATTAGATGATGAGTGTAAGTGTGAGGCCGGTGACGACTAAAGAGACGAGACTAAGAGACAGACAAAGCATCTGAGAGCTGGAGTGTCTATTTATGTAGTCTAAGAATACACAAGTGGCACATTATAGCAATAATCCTCGAAGGACACACTTTCTGCTCATAAACAAGGCCAATTAGTGACAGGAAGGTGGTGATGTACCGCGCCCTAGTGGTGGTGGAGAGAACGGCAGTGCAACAGGAGACAGGCTCCTCTTTTAGGGACATCAGTGGACACCAAAACATCCATCCTGTGCCTGCATTGAAAGTTAAAAGAAAATCACATCATACTGGGATGGTACAGGTTAACACTTAAGTGCAAATACCAATGGAAGACAAACTACACAAGACAAAACACACATCAATAATGGACGGATAAAATACAGTCATCATTTGAGGAAACTAAGAAAGAAGGGAGTGACTAAGGAAGAGAGAGAGAGAGTGTGTGTGTGTGTGTGTGTGTGTGTGTGTATGTGTGTGTGTGTGTGTGTATGTGTGTGTGTGTGTGTGTGTATGTGTGTGTGTGTGTGTGTGTATGTTTGAGAGGGAGAGAGCGAGAGAGTGTGTGTGTGTGTGTGTGTGTGTGTATGTGTGTGTGTGTGTGTGTATGTGTGTGTGTGTGTGTGTGTATGTGTGTGTGTGTGTGTGTGTATGTTTGAGAGGGAGAGAGCGAGAGAGTGTGTGTGTGTGTGTGTGTGTGTGTGTATGTTTGAGAGGGAGAGAGCGAGAGAGAGAGTGTGTGTGTGTGTGTGTATGTGTGTGTGTTTGAGAGGGAGAGAGCGAGAGAGTGTGTGTGTGTGTGTGTGCGTGTGTGTGTATGTATGTGTGTGTTTGAGAGAGAGAGGTAGAGAGAAAGAGGGAGAGAGAGAATGGGCGCAGGGGAGGGAAAAGGAAGGAGGGACAGAGGGAAACAGCCGTGGCTCACTTTGGTCTCTTCCCGAGCGCCGCAGGTGAGCGAGCAGCAGCATGGTGGGCGGTCTGGGGTCCACAAAGTGAGTGGGTGGGGCTGATAGACGGTGAAGTGTGAGAGGTGGGGCATTCAGTTTCAGCTCTTTCTTTTTCTTTTCTTTTCTTTTTTTTTTTTACTTCTTCTCTGTGGGATTATTATTATTATTCACGAGGACCACTTCCTCAGCTCCTGTCTTCAGATGCCGACAGATGCGCCAGAGGAAAGCAGACTCAGCACCAATGAGGACAAGACCAAGGTGGGTTCAATAAGAGCGCGCTGCCTTCACCTGCTTTCATCGATCTGTGCATCCAACCAACAATCAGAGCGGTGTCTCGAGCTGCGGAAATGTTCAGTGAAAAGCCTTTAGTTAATAAGGACTAGGGATTGGAAATAAAGGCTTTATAGAGCGTAGTTCGTGCAGTATTGAACAAACTGCTCAATCTGTCTATTTTAATGCTTGTGTTAAAATAGTGTTAATAGTGTTAACATGACAACTATCATAAGGGTTTGGGTTAGACACTGACCGACAGTCCATTGTATATCATGTATTTGACAGAAGGGTTTAATTAAGAGTGCCATAGATGCTGCAGGGTGGAGCGGGGATGTCCTCCGGAATGACAAAAGCATTGCAACAAAATGACTCACTCACCTGCCAATCCAAATGTACCACACTGTGCAACTTTGACACAGTGTGACACGTTTGTCACTTTACTCAAAATGACAAATGATGTAATAGACTGTGCAAACTTAAGTGTTCTAATGGGCTTACACTATACACCCATCTGATGTGGTGGGGATGTTTTACTATAGGCAAAGGCTAATAGTTTTAGGTCTTTATTTCTTCTTCAATGCCCAACAGTTTCATCAGCCGTCAGACCACCTCAAAGAGTGGTGCACTTTTATTTAGCCCCAGATTCAGAATCTGATATAACCGTGGAGCCCTGGCGCCTGAGGGGAAAAACACAAAAACATGTACTTATGTACTTATTGTACGTGTTTATGGTGTTTGGGATAATGTTTTGGATCATTCTCCACTGAGGGAGTCACATTGCCGAGGTTGACAGACAGAATTCTTCTAATCTGAGCTAAACGTTTTGGAATTGTCATCTGTAACTCACTTGCTGTTGGTTTTAAGTCAAACACATGGCAATCTAATGTTTTTAGATAAATAATCCCTGTCACAATTCAGACATAGCCGACTGTGTCTTCTAAACCATAGAACTTTGTCAGTTGTGATGTTTGGTTGAGTCTCTTCTTATCCCCTTCCCAGAGTGAGAGCATGACTTTGTCCAGCGCCACAACAGTCCGCAGAGGAAGCACCCCTCTTCCCATAAAGCACCAGCTCAGACGTGAGGAGGCGGTCCACGATGAAGCAGACTGGTCCTCGGGTGCAGCAGGTCCCTCTGTCTCTCCGGCCTTTGACAACACTCTGACCATCACAGTGGACGGCAGGTCCGACTACGGCCCACTGAGGATCGCTCTACTTGGGCAAAACGGGGTGGGGAAGTCCTCTCTTGCCATGGCCCTCGCTGGAGACATAGACAGGACTGCATCTGTGGATTCTGATGGTACAAAACATTTAGATGTGGCTTACTACAGTACGTTGACACAGGTAGTCTACAGTTACTAAATATCCAAATACCCAAAACAGCCAAAATGGAACAAGATCAAAATCTTGAAGTGGCCTAGACCGAGATATGGTGAGATATGGAGCGGAGATGAAAAAAAAGCCCAAATATAAAGGCTTCCATGCTAAATTTCAAATTTGAAGAGTGTATAATTTTAAAATTGTGGAAGCTGCAGTATCTTTGCAACAGTGTCTGTCACAGTGTTTTGCCCCTCTGTAGTTTCCAGTTAGTAGTGGCACAGATACAGCTATATACTATTACTAACCTTTTTTTGGTTCAGTAGACTCCCACCAAAGCTGTGTTGTGCATTTAACCTTCCTTGCCATTTGTGATTGGATTTTACAACTCATACAACTCATGATTGTATGAATGTATCATTATGAAAAGCTGCTCGCATAGTTCCATGATGTAAAGTGCTATAAATGCACAAGGTGGAAGAGACGTGTCGTCTAAACATGACCATTAACTTAACATGAAAAATCGATATTAATATACATAGTATGTAGATTGGTGGAGGGTCTTGGTTATACTCAAACTTGTAGTTTTGAAATGAGCCTGAGTCAAACCAGTGAGTTGCAGGTACATGTGAGGGAATTGCAGCAGCGTTTGCCCCAGTGTGAGCCTTCCTCTGCTTTTGTGTGCCTAGGGGAGGGTTATGTGCGCACAGTCACCGTCGATGACGAGGAGAGCACCATCGTTATCTATGACAACTGGAGACAGGTGAGCCACACAACACTTCACCGCTGTTCCCTTGCTACAGAAACAGTCCCACTGACTCAATAATAGGGCTGCCAACATTTATTATCATGGTTATTGTGAGACATGATCGTATGATTATTGTCACAGAGAAAATAAACTGTTGCACTGGATAATATCCCCGGAGACATTAGACAGAGGGTGCATCATTCACACTTGCACATTCACTGAACCAGGGGCTGTTTCGAAAAACCTGCTCGGAAAAGTAAAACTTTATTTCATACTTCTCTCTTGACAAAGCATAAACATAAGATTTCATGCTTAGTCTGTTTCACTGGTCAGAAGAGGAGAGGAATTACATTAGTAAACAGGTCAACTTTATAACACGTGCTACGAATGGCCCTCTTAATAAAAGTACATGCAATTAATATTTTTATTTCAAGACCTACCGTTTTCATCATTTTCACACTTGAGCCATGAACAGCGTCTCAGACAGTTTTGGGGAAATTCACTGACGTGATGCTACAGGATCAGCAACTCATCTGGTTTTTCTTCACCTTTAGCACTTTTCTGTGGCCTCGTCTCTAGACTTTCTCGTGAATCCAAAAGAATCCAAAGTACCAGGAGCAGGTCCGTTTTGTGGGTTATAAGGCTCAAGTAAGTCGATCCGCTGCTCTTTTGAACTGACCGTTACGAAGTCGGCGTCAGGACGCTGCTCTGCCCATGCCCCGCCTCAGTCGATGCGTTGCCATTTTTATTACTCCGGAATAAATTGGTTTTCAAGATTTATTAGCCACCCATCTTTTTCACCCACGACTACCACAGACGCTCTCGCAGAACAGCCATGTGCCGGCTGACCTGGTCAAATAAACATTTGGGACGTTATTGAGTGTAGTTTTCTGAACTATGTGACAGCATCATATGTGACTTGCCAATATTGAAAATATCCATATTGTTAATAGGACATCATTTTTGATAAAGATTAACTTTTGTTGGTCTATCTACAGTATAAATCATAATTATAACTTTACAATTTGTAAATATCAAGTTTTCACAAGTCATATTCATCTCATAATAAAAACATGTTTTGGGACATTAATCCAGTTATTCTTTCCTCTTGAAAATGTAATAAAAGTGCAATGTTCACACAGAACTCAGACTCTTTAAATGCTCATTTAGACTTTAAAGGCCAATTTATACTTATACTTATACTCATAAGAAACAAGAAGTTTGTTTATTTACTAGTGCTGCGGCACAAGAACAATCATCAATCAAATCAATCATATTTCGACAGAGGCACCGCAGACGTCTCCTCTTAACCCGCCCCCCGTGATCTCCGACATCTATTTCTACGCTGTTGCTATGGAGATTATTATCACAGACAGCTCAGTTGATGTGGTTTAGCCAATCAGAGCCTAGTTGTCGGCAGTCTTCCTGGACAAAGTGCTGCTCAGCTGAGTTGTCAAGAACAAGCTGCGAGAACTGCTGAACAAAAGCCCGAGGCGCACAACAAACTTCTGGCTTCTTATGAATTGCCCCAGATCAGTCCAAGTTTACTGTCTAAGTTGCCATAGCGACTGAGTGAGCCTGATTTATGAAACTCAAATGACAACAAAGTAAGTCACACTCAGCTTAGAAAGTGAACGAGTTTTATGAAACATGCCTCCAAACTAAGCCCAAAACTCAGACCTGAACTAAACAAGGACTAGAACAGGTTAATTTAGGACCATATAAGTACAAATGTGAACACACCCTAGATTATGGTGGCGTCTATTTAACCTTTATTTCAGTTAAATTTTTATATATTTAGTATGGTTAATTTTATATTTATGGCGAAGCAAAAAGTTAAATTTGCTAAACTGACTTTGATTTGATCTCAGTTCATGCTTTTGTCTTTAAAAGGTGACAATGAATAATCATCTCTATTTGACAGCGTTCACTCACTCAAGTGTGACAAAGGCTGAAAAGTGAGAGGGAAAATGTGGCTGTGTTGATCATAGAGCTGCATGTGACCAAAAAGTCACTAAAAATCATATCATTTCACAAAACTGGTGGCTTGTCACAGCATAGTCCAGCCCTATTGGTTTAATACTTATTTTATGTTTAAAAATCAAATTAGACTTATAAAGCTACCACAAGTCATTACAACTGATACACTCGATGAAAAAATATAGCAAAGAGTATTTTGCATTTGTCTTCTCTCTTCTCTGCTCTTCGGGTGCTTTAAGGGTGCCACACACATTGTCGACCCCCCAGTGTGCAGTGATTTGCACATTAGGTTTGGCATTTGAGCATTTCCGACGGAGCCCCTGTGGCTCTTCTGCATTCCCCCAAATGGAGATGTTATCATATTGATTGCACCAGACAGCCCGAGATTAGAGTTTTATGAGGAGAATATGGTATGAGGAATTTGTGGGATTTTGGTTGTATTTGAAATAGTGAGTTTTCTGTTTCCTCTTTATGTTTTTGGGTAAGTCATAAATCATCTACCTCTAAACACGTTATGATCATAGAACCGTCCATTACACTATTTTAACGATTCATAATTGTAGTGCTTGTAGTGTCGTTTACTATGTACGTTTTCTGGCCAAATTACGGATCGGCTCTATGGAGAAGCGAGCTCGCTCACAGTAACAAGGTTTTTAGCAATAAAAGACCTTTTATTGAGTAAAAGCAAGATAGATAATATGTTTAATGCAATTCTTTGGAGCGTTACAAGTAAAGCTATAACAGCTCCATGGAGACAAGCAGGTGACAGAAAAGAAATACAGAGACAAACCTGATAATGTTCTTTGTTTTGTCACCGCGTCATGTAAAGGATATCCACAGGAGGACATTGAGTTGATAGAAAATAGTTCATAATTTGACTGAATACAATGGAGTTCATGCTCCTCTATGTTTCATCAGCGGGAGGCAGCGCATGCCATGAACCCAAACAAAAAACTTAATTGCTATCTTGCAGCCACGTTATTTTTTCCTGCCATGACTCATTTCTATTGTACTATATCTGCTCTGTATTTGATCAGCGGGTTCCATTGTTTGCACTAAAACCAACAAAAATGCTGGAGAGAAAGGCGAAAGGAGGACAATGGCGGCGCTGCATCTGCTCCGGGTTTGAGTGAGGAGGCTCATTATCAGCTTGTTTTGCACAGTTTTCCTTCTCGTCCCTGGAGTGTTCATCTGTGAGGGACGAGCGGCCCACGGAGCAGATGTGCCAAATGACAGATACACATTTAGGTTCATGTGTGGACAAATTCAACACACACAGCTCTAAGGCGAAGAATCCCAGTGTGTCTCATGATTCATCACAATATAAGACACTATAAGAGACAAAAACAGGTTTATTTTCTTCAAATAAGGAAGAAAATGACAAGTACTGACAAAATGTTCAGTCAGTCAGAAGTCTGGGGTATTAAGACAGTATCACAAAATAAAGTATCATTATACACGTTGTAGAAAAAGCTCCAGTTGTCAGTTTCTACAATGGAACACGCCTGGATGAATGAGGGATTACACCGACATATCATTATATATATTTAATAATTCCCTTCTCACCCTCCGCAGGTGGTCTCGTCCCTTCTTTATACGCATACATACATACACACATATTCATATACATACATGTAGACTCTGTATGCTACTCCATAATGAGCTTCCTTTGTTGTACCACAGATGGGAAGGTAGAACTCCCAAATGACCGGCCTTATGTAATTGCACTGACGTCATTAGGGAAAAAAACAACATAACAAAGAGGTTTTAAGGCTGGCTTTATTTCTGTTTGTCATCAGAGACATTCGACTTTTGTGAAGAGCCAAACCTTTGTTACTATGAGTTACAGCCATTGTCTGCGAAAGCATGTGACAAAATACATATTCAAATCCATGCACAGTAGGGGGAAGATTTTCGTTTGGTGACCTTTAAAAAGAACAGGCAAAAGCACTGCACTTATTTCCAACTGACAGTTCTGACAAAACACTGTCTGAATGAATTCACGATCTAAAATGAGAACGCTTTTGACAATGACATTTTAATGATACACATTTTATGACACTGCCACTGACATCTGAAAGCTTTAAATCACAGCTTTCATCTCTAAGCTCAATCAAGCCTTTATTCCCGCACGATAACGGTTGTGTAACGTGAGTGTGTCTGTCTGTCGCTCAGGACCTGTCCATGCTGCAGTGTGAGGTGTCTGTGCTGGTGTTTTCAGTCACAGACAGACGGAGTTTCCACCGCACGGCTCAACTACGACTGCTCCTCAGAGAGACCCAGCCCCAAACGTCCATAATCCTTGTGGGCAATAAGAGCGATCTAGTGAGGTCCAGAGAGGTTTCCGCTCAAGGTAACAAGGCCATATTTGTCTCTTCTACCTTGGAGTCAGTGCAAAAAAAAGTCAGTTGACAGTTCATACTTCACTATGGTTGGTTCATTTCACACATTCAGAAACACAGATTACACACTCTTATTTTATGTCTTTGATCTCCAATTATGTACACGAGAAGACCATAAGGAAACACAAGGTCATTTATTTGAATACAGAATATAATTTATATCACCTAAATATCTACAGAATTTTGTAATTGCTATTTTGACCGTTCTGATTGGGATTTGGTTTCAATTTCAATGTTGGTGGAGGGTCAGCCACCTGCTTGTCCCAGTGGGCATTGCTTTGCTTGGAATGTTCCACAATATGGCATTAAACATATCAGTCTCCATGGAAACAAGCAGGTCAATTGTACGTCAGATGTAGGTGGTACAAGTTGTTCAATAAAGATAAACAAGTTCAGTGCGAAACTGTAGCACATTAAGGCAAAGCAGTAACATCTCAAGACCCTCCAGCAGAAAAGTTACAGAGTGCTCCTTTAAATGATGATAAAGGGTCAGGCAGGATGTGAAGATGATGCAGAATACTGAGTAAATGCATCTGAATCTCGGTTCATCCCATGTCTTGCTTAGAACTGCTCACAGTAAGAAATAACGAATGCTTTATGTAAATGTTATCTTTTTTTTGTTCTCATGTGTAATGTGGGAGTGTAAAAGATCTGCATAAATGAAAGCACTTACTGTGAGCCCAAATACATTATTAACTTCAATTTATCTTCACCAGATGAGATAAAGTTGACTCCTAATGTTTCTCAAATGATCATGTTCAGCATCACAAATGAATAATAAATACACCCAGAACCATCAATAAAAATAATAACCAATATAAATTGGTTTTCTCTGCAGATTTTCTTCATTTTGTTATATAACCATAGAAATAATATTTACAAGCTGCGTTCATGTTTCATTTTGGCATTACATGGTACTTCAAATCATCCGGCCCAGCGTGGTCTGAACTGTGTGACTGCTTTGCTGGAGTGATGTGCAGAGTGTGCAGAGTGTGCAGAGTGTGCAGAGTGTGCAGAGAGTGCAGAGTGTGCAGAGAGTGCAGAGTGTGCAGAGTGTGCAGAGAGTGCAGAGTGTGCAGAGAGTGCAGAGTGTGCAGAGTGTGCAGAGAGTGCAGAGTGTGCAGAGTGTGCAGAGAGTGCAGAGAGTGCAGAGTGTGCAGAGTGTGCAGAGAGTGCAGAGTGTGCAGAGTGTGCAGAGAGTGCAGAGAGTGCAGAGTGTGCAGAGTGTGCAGAGTGTGCAGAGAGTGCAGAGTTTACATGTTCTTCGTGTGTTTGGGGGTTTTCTCTGGGGGCTTTGACCTCAGTTCAGGTCTTGATCAAACCAAGCTCCAGTGGTGGAAAAGTATAAAAGTAAATTTTACAGTGAATACTTTTTTCTTTACTATATTTGAGAATAGATGTCTGTACTTTCTACTCCACTACATTCTGCTACATAAAAAAACCTTTTGTGCAGCTTGAGGGGTTATTTTTTAGCACATTTATGGTGACATCTGGTGACTATGAGTTCTAGTCCAGGTTTTGATTTTGATTTAATTTTTTTAAATTTCTTTTACAGAAAATAAATATTGAGAAATATGCTACTTAGGAAAAAAAACGCAGTACTTCGTCCACCACTGCCAAGCTCCAGATCTAGGATCCTGGGGGCCGGTTGCTGCAGCAGCATTGAGGACGGGTCAAATGCAGTCAAAAAATAACATGGTGACAATAAGAGAACCTAAACCACAGTTTTTTTCAAACTCCTCCTTCAGGCGACACATGGATTTCTCTACAGTTCAAATAGTAGCGAAATTCACTGTTGACTTAACGTATATTTTGGGGTTAATCCTTGTTTATAACTAATATGGAAAGTCCTAATTTGCACCTGGTTTAGCCCTAAAAAATAATACAAATGTTACTAATATTTTCATTTTGCTTGACACTCGAGAACATATTACTGAGGTTTAAAAGACAGAAAGAATACAACTGGAAACACATACAATTAACAATACGGAAAAAGTTAAAAGAGGGTTTTGACCGTGGTTTTGAACATGGATAAAGAATCTGAAAGCTCTGCCCTCCACGAATAGTCCTGTTTTAGATCTGCTTTGGATCTGGTGGCACTCGGAAGGCCAAATATGTATGCAGGTGTTTGAGAGCCACTGCATTAACCTAAAGAAATGATCAAATGTGATACATATCTTTGTCTTCCCTTCAGAGGCCATGTCCAGTGCTGCCCTCTTCAACTGCCTGTACTTGGAGATCTCTGCCTCTCTGGACCACCGCACACCAGAGCTGCTGGAATGTGCGGTGCGGTTAGCGAGGGGCCAGTCTCCTTGGCCCCCGGGGACCAGTATGGAGGACATGAGCGGAGGAGGCCAAAAAGAGAGCATCACGTCGCGGGCCAAACGCTTCCTGTCCAGCCTCGTCCCACGCTACCCCAAAGAACGCGAGGTGGGCAAGTTTCTGAGGCAAAAATCGCGCTCGTGCCACGATCTCGGAGCCCTGTAATAATCAATGGGAGTAGTAATTAAGAATGTAGTAGACAAATAAATAAACAATGATCAGGCGTAACATTATGACCACTGACAGGCAATGTAACAAAGCGTGTGGGGTGTTCCCGGTGTGCAGCCAGGTCACTACGGACTGAACATCATTATATTTAAGATTTTACTAAATATTTTGACAATTTTTATGAAGTGTATAAATGTACATCCTGGTAAGCAGCAGATATGACAAAGGTCGCCATAACTGTTACCTAGCAACCATATTGTAAACAAGGCCCAAAATCCATATAAAATACACAATAATTATCATTTGACCAATAATAACACCTGATTACACCCTTATCTTGTTAAATGATGGCTGGAATGATGAAATGTCACTTATTGATGACAAAGACGGAGGCATTCTGTTTTATAACTCACCTCTACCTTTTCTCTAACTTCAACATAACTGCTGTAAAACCATGATAACATGTTCTATCCCACCAAACAAAGAAATCATTTGCACTTTAAGTTGTTCTACAAAAACAGTATAATGTCTTTGCTCAAACTTGATCATGCATTTGGCAGATGGACCTTACACATAATCTTCTGACTACTGCAAATCAGAGGTGGTCATAATGTTCTGCTTGACCGGTGTAAATTAGCCCCTGTGGGAGAGGTACTGTTGACCAATGGAGAGCGATTACAAACTTGTCATGAGGGCACAGTTGAGAACGCACATCGTAGAATCAATGCTACACTATTATTATTTATGATCTTAATGTTTCTTACAAAAGCAAATGGATAGCTGTTGTAGACCATATGTAAATATAGTAGTTATACTAAAAATGCCACTCTCAAAATAAAAATGTTTTTCTGAGTCTGGTTAGTCTGGAGTGTCATCATTGTTAAGACTGCACAGGCCTGATTGCACATAAAAACTCATAAGTTGGCAGAGGATTCATGTTGTTCTACTCTCAGCTGTTCTAGTTTCCAAGAAGTTTGTTAGATCAGAAATGTTCTTAAAAGGCCTTGAATAAAAACACAGAGACAGAGATGCAGTTTGTTGCACATGAACCGAATGTTGCCAGGTTACAGTCGTCTTGGAAACAGATTTGGATTTATGCTTTGTATTTTGGAACGCACAGCCAATCTACATGCTAAAATATGTGCGACCAACTGCATTCTCTTGGCATGAAAGTCAAGTTAAAATTCAATTGCAGAGGAATACATCTCCACTATAGTAGAACACTCTTCCCTCGGCGCTTCCTCCCACGGACACCCACACACGAGCAAAGATTCAGCATCAGAGGTTGTTAAATCCGTGATTGAAAGCCCTATAATAGAACAAATAAAATCAAATTGTGCCATGCAGTGAGTCATTCCCTTGGCTGAAATTTACTGGAACAAATTTAAAGGTTAAATGTGGCAAATACCGTTAGTCCATGAGCTCCCTCTAGTGGCATCACTGCTGCAATACAATTAAGGGATTTGTGATGAGATGAAAGCCAACTTTACTGTTTACACTTTTGAATACTGTTTTGTACCTGTAAAATATGTCGTAGCCCTTTTAAATCCCCAGTTTGCACGTGTCAGTGAGACATTGAGTCTTTCAAAGGGGGTCACCTACTCCGACTTGGGTTAACTCTGGATTTGGTGTTACGAGTTAAGATTATAATTTCAATTGAATTCTTTCAAAGCCCTTTGTATCCGCTGGTTCAGAATGCTGCAGCACGGCTTCTCTCCATTGCCTCCAAACAGGCTCACACCACTCGTCCTCCGCGCTCTTCATTGGCTCCCGGTGCAGTTCAGAATAGACTTTAAAGTGCTTGTTTGAACAAAAAGGTCCTCAATGGTCACTGCTCCAGCTGACCACTCAGATCTTCTGTCCACCATCCAATCGGGGCACTACAATACTCTGACCACACCCCTCTGGAGGTTCCAAGGTCCAGGTATAAAGAAGTGAGGCTTTTTCAGTTTATCGTCCCAGGCTCTGGAACGGCAGTCCTCCTGAAGTGTGGTCTATAACTGAACTGTCACTAACCAAAGCAGCCCAACCATAAATACCAGTCAAGTCAATAGTTTTAAAGAGATTTTAATGGAATGCAGTAAGTAATAAAGTATGTGACAATACGAGGCCGTTAGTTGGCCCAAGGTGAACAGAAATACACCTTTTAGAGCAGCACTCAGATACTACACGCTTGGAGCTTTTTGTCAGCCAGCTTTAGAGAGACCCAGGTGTTAAGCATGGACGCCCTGAGCTTGCACCACACCAGGTGATTTGTCAGTCCAAAAATCTGTGCAGCAAACTGGGCCGCAGCGTCAGGGGAAAGGACAGTGGAGCAGCCAAGACCTACGGAAACAAACACCATTATACAAAGAGATTTTTTTTAAATCTGGAATGTAATTCTTCACTAGGGCTACAATCTGAGTAAAATAATAATTAGCAGCAGGTTTGCAAACTAAAAATTAAAAAGCACAGTCAAATGTAAGAGAAATTAGGTCTTAGCTATTACAAAGATCACAACACCAGAGCCAAGTGGTAAATGACAATTTAGGATTTACAGAAACTTTGCTCATTTAAATAAAAGCAATGAAAAAGACCCAATTAAAAAAAAAAAAGTCAATCTGAGCACTGAGGCCAACAGCGCAACTGGTTTATTTTTGTAGTAGCCGGGTGAATGATATGATCTTACCACTTGGCATGCGGAGCGACGACCACACGTCTTGAGCACCCCAGTCTGGAGTGAGAGGAGGACAGTTGATCACTGGGAAGGCAGTGTTTCCGGACATGACGGGGCCAAGACCATTACTTCTGCCCGCTACGGCCACAAAGACGGTAGCCACGCCATCACCTAGCGATGACAGAAAAATGTGTGAAGAAACATTCAGGTTGTTCACCGCGGTAATCCAAGGGAAAGCATGCGATTCAAGTCTACACAAACCTTCATATTCAGCCTTAATGCGGAGCGTCTCGTCCGGGCCTTTATGTGCAGACGTCACTCTCAGAATGCAGGGAATGCCATAGGAAGTGCAGGCCTTTTTGATCTTTTCACAATGAGCCATGTCTGAAGTGGAGCCCATCAAGACGACCACTCTGCCATTAGTTTGGGATGCGTGCAGAAGCTGAACACAAACGCAGTGTGAATTTAAAATCATTCAAGTCATGTTATAATGGATTAAAAAGTTGGAAATGTTCAGCAAACCTGCACTTTCTCTGCAACCCACTCAAAGTTTCTCTTCACCATTTGCATCGCTTCAGGCGTAACCTCCTTAAGATCACGATAAACCTGGAGAAAGATGGATAAAGATTTAAGTCTGGGACAAAACATTCACCGTAAGTAAAACAAATAATCCAGGCAATGGGTACCTGCTTGTCCTTCTGGAGGCTTCGATCACCAGACGGCCACAACCTCCAGGAATCATTGTCAATTACGTCAGCCAGGACAATCTCTTGAGTTTTTACATTCACACCAAACTCAATCTGAAAACCAAGAGATTTAAGAGGTTATCATAACTTGTCCACAGTCAATGATGTTTAATCACTGAACAGCAGAAATGCATAGTAATGAGTTATATTTACCTAGAGGCTTTTAAAAAGAAATTGTACTTCTAAATATATTTTGCCCTTGACCAATAGCTACAAATAATATGCATTTTAGCTAGATTTATTTACCCATGACTAAATCCCTGAATTTGCCCAATATTTAAAAAGAACTCTGTATAATAGCATAATTTAAGTGAAAAAGATGCAGTTCGCCTAATATCTTTACTCTGCGGTATTTATTTAAATGACTGCTCTGAACAGCAGAGGACAGTGTTGCACAGCTCACCTTCATATCCACCAGAGTGCAGTCCTGAGTGGCCCAGGCCTTCTCCAGAATCTCAAAAATGGCCACAGTGCTGCGACTCATGACGTCCACTTCACATTTGCCGATAGCAAGTCCTGCCAGGTTGAAGTTGGCTACAAGAATCTGCTCCTCTGACCACTGAGGATCATTGTTGGCATCATCCTGTGAAACATTAGTAACAGCTATAGAACATTGACAGAACTGGAAGTATATTAAATAAAAAGGGTATTAAATGTGGATAAATGCACCTTGAAGAACATCTCCATCTTGAGAGGGGAAAAGCGGTAGCCCTCCTTGACTCCAGGATTTCTTTTGAGGAAAGAACCTGTTGCTATACGTCGACAAACCCACTCGATGGGAATCATTTCACAATGTGCTGCAATGAACGCAGTGTCTGAGTGCTGTTTTACGAAGGCAGTTTTAACACCTGGGAAAAAAATAAAATACACCAATATTAAGCATGATTATTTAATTGTATATTTTATACAGGTGCTTTTATCTGTGATTAAAGCTTTCGGAATTGAAAGCAGCAAGTCAGAGGTTTTTCATTTGGAAGTCGGCTGACACACAGCAGGTTTGTGAGCGTCATGTGAGGAAACTTTGCATTTTCAATTAAAATCTCAAAGTCCTCGGGTAAGTCGAGGTCTGTAATTAAAAGCACGTGGCAGCCATTGCCATTATACACAAGCATCTTGAAAGTTAAAACCTTCTTTGGTACTTTTCCATTATTATCTTAAACAAATAAACTAAAGGTTGCATTACAACCTCAGTCCCCTCATGACCCTTTATCAGAGGTCATAGGTCGGAGGACACATGTTGTCCGAGCACAAAAGATCATTAGAACCATACGATGATAAAAAGGATTGTGAATTGTGCACAACTCAGGTTGCAAAATCTGCAGAAGTAGTAGGAAAAAAAATTAAATCAGGCCAAAGAATTCATGCATTGGTAACATCACTTGTAAATTAATTATAAATGGTTGTGCCTGTAACTTTATTATTAGGCACAAACTACTAGTTTTTTCCCCTCGCCTCGACTAAAGTTGCAAAAAATGTAATTATAATTGTTGTCAGGCCTTCACACTCTACAAAAAGTGCAAATCCAATAATATCTAAACAATACAGTCAATCTTTTACCATTTTATTTCCATACAAGGCACGGGATAGTCCTAGTGCCCAACTATGAAGCCATGTGTGTCAGTGCAGTTGAACACAGTGTCACAACAGCTCTAGTCTCAGCTCTAATCTCTGCGCTTACAAGAGTTCTAGTCTCTGCGCTTACAAGAGTTCTAGTCTCTGCGCTTACAAGAGTTCTAGTCTCTGCGCTTACAAGAGTTCTAGTCTCTGCGCTTACAAGAGTTCTAGTCTCTGCGCTTACAAGAGTTCTAGTCTCTGCGCTTACAAGAGTTCTAGTCTCTGCGCTTACAAGAGTTCTAGTCTCTGCGCTTACAAGAGTTCTAGTCTCTGCTCTTACAAGAGTTCTAGTCTCTGCTCTTACAAGAGTTCTAGTCTCTGCTCTTACAAGAGTTCTAGTCTCTGCTCTTACAAGAGTTCTAGTCTCTGCTCTTACAAGAGTTCTAGTCTCTGCTCTTACAAGAGTTCTAGTCTCTGCTCTTACAAGAGTTCTAGTCTCTGCGCTTACAAGAGTTCTAGTCTCTGCGCTTACAAGAGTTCTAGTCTCTGCTCTTACAAGAGTTCTAGTCTCTGCTCTTACAAGAGTTCTAGTCTCTGCTCTTACAAGAGTTCTAGTCTCTGCTCTTACAAGAGTTCTAGTCTCTGCTCTTACAAGAGTTCTAGTCTCTGCTCTTACAAGAGTTCTAGTCTCTGCTCTTACAAGAGTTCTAGTCTCTGCTCTTACAAGAGTTCTAGTCTCTGCTCTTACAAGAGTTCTAGTCTCACCAGATTCCTGCAGCAGCTTAAACACGCAGCTCGTGGTCTTGTTGGCGATGGCAGCCTTGCCCTCCATCTGGTCCTTCCTCACCGCATTCCCGGCCGTGATCTGGTCCTTGGACTGGACTAGGACGTGTCCGGGCTCATCCTCCAGCACAAAGATCTGCTTCGTCTTTCCCTCGTTCAGCTTTTGTCCAACTTTCAACTCTACCAAAAAAATCAGCCATTAAAAAACAACAACACGTGCCGTTAGATGCGTCAATGCAATACAACAAAGACGCAGTACAGTGACAAATCTTTACCTGACGCGGGCGCCATGATCGTCTGAAAGAGTCCGGGGTCCTAAAAACAAAGAAATTAAAGGAATAAAAACTTTGGGAGAAGTTGGCGGAGATGCGGAGGTAGCAAGAGGCGCGCGGTCGAGGAAGAGGGAAGTGGAGGATTCTTACGTGCTCTCTAAACCAATCAGAGCACACTACCTGATGCCACTAACCAATCAATGGCTGTATTCTTGGTCACATGGGTGGGAGATGCCCCGCATGACAAATAATCGCGAGGATGAGTAACTTTTTGGAGATTATCGCAAACTACTCGCATTTTGCGTCGGACGTGGACAAAGATTGACTCAAGTTTGATGAACACGTGTCAATATCTTACTTTAAAAGACACACGTGGGTCCGCCAACTTATCGCTCAAAGACCACGTGTTATTGATTACGTTTTATTGATTTATGCGGAATCCCACAATTCACGGACTTTCTCTTCCCTCAAAGTCGCATTTTTTTGCCCGGGCCGTTCTGCGACACTCGGAGGAGGATGTCACCGTCTTTTTTGTCTTTTTGAATAACCCCACATTGTTGCATAAAGCGTGCAGCACGTGGTAGAAGACAGAAGAAGCCCCGGGGCCACGGACTGACGCACGGGCAGACGCAGACGCACGCGGCCGGAGATGGAGTTCGAAGCGTCGGGGATCGGGGAAGAGTGCGGGGTGTTCGGCTGCGTGGCCGCGGGAGAGTGGCCCACGCAGCTGGAGGTCGCACAGGTCCTCACACTGGGGCTGGTGGCTTTGCAGCACAGGTAAATATGATTTGAACATGCATAAACTCAACATTTACACATGTGATCAGAGGTGAGACACATGTGATCAGAGGTGAGACACATGTGATCAGAGGTGAGACACATGTGATTAGAGGTGAGAGACACATGTGATCAGAGGTGAGACACATGTGATCAGAGGTGAGAGACACATGTGATCAGAGGTGAGAGACACATGTGATCAGAGGTGAGACACATGTGATCAGAGGTGAGACACATGTGATCAGAGGTGAGACACATGTGATCAGAGGTGAGACACATGTGATTAGAGGTGAGAGACACATGTGATCAGAGGTGAGACACATGTGATCAGAGGTGAGACACATGTGATCAGAGGTGAGACACATGTGATCAGAGGTGAGACACATGTGATCAGAGGTGAGAGACACATGTGATTAGAGGTGAGACACATGATCAGAGGTGAGACACATGTGATCAGAGGTGAGACACATGTGATCAGAGGTGAGACACTTGTGATCAGAGGAGGTGAGACACTTGTGATCAGAGGTGAGACACTTGTGATCAGAGGAGGTGAGACACTTGTGATCAGAGGAGGTGAGACACTTGTGATCAGAGGAGGTGAGACACATGTGATCAGAGGTGAGACACATGTGATCAGAGGTGAGACACATTATGATCAGAGGTGAGACACATTATGATCAGAGGTGAGACACATTATGATCAGAGGTGAGACACATGATCAGAGGTGAGACACATGATCAGAGGTGAGACACATGTGATCAGAGGTGAGACACATGTGATCAGAGGTGAGACACATGTGATCAGAGGTGAGACACATTATGATCAGAGGTGAGACACATGTGATCAGAGGTGAGACACATGTGATCAGAGGTGAGACACTTGTGATCAGAGGAGGTGAGACACTTGTGATCAGAGGAGGTGAGACACTTGTGATCAGAGGAGGTGAGACACTTGTGATCAGAGGAGGTGAGACACATGTGATCAGAGGTGAGACACATGTGATCAGAGGTGAGACACATTATGATCAGAGGTGAGACACATTATGATCAGAGGTGAGACACATTATGATCAGAGGTGAGACACATTATGATCAGAGGTGAGACACATTATGATCAGAGGTGAGACACATTATGATCAGAGGTGAGACACATTATGATCAGAGGTGAGACACATTATGATCAGAGGTGAGACACATTATGATCAGAGGTGAGACACATTATGATCAGAGGTGAGACACATTATGATCAGAGGTGAGACACATTATGATCAGAGGTGAGACACATTATGATCAGAGGTGAGACACATGTTTACCTGCGTGTCCTGGGACGTGTCAGAAGAGGCCATGGAATGAACTGAATTGATTGTTATAATGGGAAAGTGGCCTTGCTCCTCTTTGCAGCAGTCCTCCCTCTGGACTGTGACTCCAGGGTTCATTCTTTTCCCTGAGATGGACTTGGCCGTGGCTGCTGAAAGGTGGAAGAGCACGTATCATCATCCAAATGTATATATTCTTGTATATTTTTGTCTTTGTTTTCACAGTTCATTAGATCAAACTTGTTATCTTGCTCTGATAAGATGAATGTTGAGTTGAGAAACGCCAACAATCTTCGTTTTACTTATTTAAAGCACATTATTGGTCCATGGCAGCATCATGGGACCAAGTGACTAGATTAGACGAGTCACTGAGGCCAATTGTTGTTGTCATGTGACTAAGTGATAACTGCAGGAGATAGAAAGTCAACCTTGGTCCTCTGCTTTCCTCTTCTGTCCACGATTTGTTGAAGGAACGGTCATTCTTTCTGGTCTTTTCTCCACCGGGATTGGGACTGCAGATGGAACACAATTAAAATAACATTCATAACCTTTTTGAGATTCACAGTTATAGAAATGTATATTATGTTTATTTTAATGCTTTTTTTCACAACATGCATGTGTTAGGCAAAATTAGTGACTCTAAATTGGCCCTAGTGAATGAATGTGAGAGTGAATGGCTGTCTGTAATGTCTGTGTCTCTGTGTTGACCCTGTGACGAGTTGTTCACTGTCCAGGGTGTGCCCCGCCTAAGGCCCGAAGTCACTGGGATAGGCTCCAGTCACCCGCGACCCCGAAAGGGAACAAGCGGTAGAAAATGGATGGATATAAACTGCCTTATTCATTTGGCCGGAAGCTCTTGTGTGTTGCCAGGATCATATGCCCTTGTCTGCAGTCTTTGGTTTACTGGAGTAAAGTCACTTTGTTCACAAGAATGTGTGAACAAAAACACTTTTTTCACACATTCTTGGACAGAGGGGTGAAAACAAAACAGTCAAACTTTTGTCCCTTTGAACTGTGACTTATTTGGTTGACTTCTGAACTTTCTGAGGAGGTGGATTTTACTCTACCAGGCTTGTACAAGGGATAAAAGTTTGTTGCAGCGTGTCTTAAATTCAATTGGGTTCACCAGGGGTGTTTGGAGGTGGTTTTGTAAATGCCGGAGGGCTCACCAGTGGCAATGAGGACAAATTATGGAACTGGTTGAAACAATGACCTCATCACAGGCCAGGTTTGAACCTGTGGCTATCCCACTATGCCACTGTCAAAATATAACTTCAACCTTACGTTTACACTGCTCATTGTCTTACCAGTCTCATGTTCTTGTTTGTTCATGCTGTTGTGTGCGTTTGTCGATCTCTTCTGCTCCTGACTGTTGGGCGTGAGTTCAAAGGTTACAGGGATCGCAGATTCAGAGGTGCTTTCCGGCAGCGCTGCGAAGAATGGGACATTATTAACTTCAGTCAAATACGCGTCCATGTGGTCATCATTGTCCAAAGTGGGGATCTGCGCAGTGTCCAGGCTGTAGTCCAGGTGCAACGTTGTGTCTTGTGGTGAGCTGTGGTTATTTTTGGGACGATTCATAATGATGTCCAGCTCCTCATAGAAGCGCATGAGGTGTCGGGGGTCGGACTTCTCTGTCTTGCTCCTCTGCAGTGACCTGTACAGGTACTTGAGGTTCTTGTACTTAGTGTGACACTGTTTCCAGTCGCGCTCAATGCCCTGCTGCATCAGCAAGTTTGAGATTTGGATGAAAATGTCCCTCTTTCTCGTTGAGCTTTCCAGTTGCGTCCGAACGCGCTCGTCAGACCATACTTGGATGAGAGCTCTTACTTCCTGGTCACTCCAGTTACGACCTGTGTCCGATATGGTCACCACCTGGATTTGGTCAGAGTTTGATGCATCTGTAGTGTGAAAAAGACCAATTAGTAACTGTCAGTTCACAGAAAAACAGCTTATCGATACATTTTAGAAATGCAAAAATAATATTGTAGTTTTATTTACCAGTTCCTTTCCAGTTCCCAGTGTCCACTTCTCCCTCAGCATCATACTCATCACTGTTGTCATCTGGCAACATAAAATTATCAATAAATTCATACATTCTTTTCATAAAACCACAATTTAGATCTCACTTTAGTAAAAGATGAAACAAAAACAAAATCCCTTCTCTTGTACTTTATACATTGCCCCGTTGCAGATCTTGTCTTGAATATTTCATGACCATTTATAATGCTCACCATCATCTATTTCAATGACCGCCTCATTTTCGGGGCCCCTTGTATTTAGTGTTGCCATTTCTCCATCGAACACTCTCTTCTGCATTTCCAGTGACCCTCGCTCCAGTCCATGGTCCAGCATTATGGCCTCCACTTCCTCAAAAAACTTCATGTACTTGTTTGGTCCCGCGACACTGCTGCTGCCACCCGCATCAAGAGTCGTCTTCACAGTTTTGTAGTCATACTTCAGGTTCTTGTATTTGGTGCGGCACTGCTTCCAATTGCGTACGATCCCAAAATGTTTCTCCATCAGGCGGGACATCTCCTGGAAGATTGTCTTGTTGCGTAGTGTACATTTGAGTCGCTCCCTAATGTTCTTGTTGGCCCAAACGCACAGGAGCGCTCTCACCTCGTCGTCTGACCAGTGGCGACCGCCCTCTTCAGGGGCGTCAGCGTTGTAGGGCAGTGCACGATGGACAATGACCTTCATCCCTGTAAAAAACATGTAAAGTAATTGGGATTAGAGGCAAGCAGATTATTGAAATGGAAGATGGAACTGTTATTGGCTTGAGCCTTCTTGCCATGGTTTATTATTATTATTATGCTTAATATTGTTTTGTATGCTAAAATTTTGCCACAATTCGGGCATTTTTGACCCCCTAACATTGATGAATGTCAAACATGGGGTCATAGGTCACACATGGGGACATAGGTCACACATGGGGACATGGGTCACACATGGGGACATAGGTCACACATGGGGTCATAGACGCGATCGGCTCGGCCCGAACTTGAATAAAATGGAGGTTGTGAGAATGCCCGTCACAACAGTGCCGACTAGTTCGCTTAATCTTTGGCCTAGGCACATGAGACTTGGGACAGTGATAGAGCTACCTTTGACCTCTGACCTTTGACGAGTAAAACACACCTGGCAGCATCGCTCTATGATAAACAGGAAGTCAGCCATGTTGAATCAAAGTGGCACCGCCACGTTTGACTTTTTTATTCAAAATCGTACTTGTCCTAGGTTTTTGTCCGATCGAGCTCAAAACAACACTTTTTGCCTCTAAAGACATTGGAATTTAATAAATATTCAAATGAATGTTGATATTCTTTACGGTCTCTGCGTAACACGCCCTCAAAAAAGGCTTAATTTCCTGTTTTTCAAGGACAAGTCACGCCTTTTGGAAATGATCTACGGAGCTCATATTTCAATCACTAATGTGTTTTTATGTCTGATTGGAAATAAATACCCATGTAACAAATTGACTCTATAGCGCCCCCTACCCATTGTGTGAAAAACTCAACATTGTCTGCTCTGTTTAAAACTCATGGATTATATTCTCCTCGAGACGCCATGAAAAAAAGTGCATTGCAGATATTGTGTATTTTCACAATTGGCCAGCAGGGGCGCAATGAATGCCTTCACTTCCTCTTCCGCTTTTATTTTGATGGGACATTTCCTCTCGTGCCACATTAGAATTATTATTCTTTAGACTTTATTCCTTAGGCTTTATTCTTTAGACTTAATTCTTTTGACTTTATTCTTTCTGCCACAACTCGAGAGGAAGAGCGATTGTAGGATTTTTGACGCGTTCCCACTCTGTAGCCCGGGTCATTTTGTAGTCTCACTCCATTTTTGTAGTTTCTCCTCTTTATTTTCCTGCCTCTGGACAGGCGGGAAGGCGGTTGTGTGGGAGGCGAGAGCCATCATTGCCGCTGCTTTAATTGTGATTTAATGTTGTTTTGAAGATGTAAAACATTTGTATTTTGTGTATATCTTGCACCTCAACTCCTCAATGCCTCCTTCTAAGAACTGAAGAGGACAGGCAACAAGTAAAGGAGAGCTTGATGAGGAAACGCATAAGTTCCATCAAGCAGCGAGCAACTCTTCATGCTCAAAGCACCTGTCCCTGTAGCCATGCTGATACAGACTCTGCTTCAATCAATGAGTTAAAACAGCAAATGAAGAAACTGCAGCAACAAATGTCAGCACTCCTCGCTCAAACCACCCCGACTTCGAAAAACACCAATCGCAGCAAAGCACATTCTTTCCAATCACCAGGCGGAAGCCAAAGCCAGAATGCAAGACCAAGACCCGGATTCTGTTTCAAGTGTGGAGAAGATGGCCACATTGCTAGTACATGCAACCAACCAGCTAATCCTACACTGGTACAGCAAAAGAAATTACGATTACAACAAAAACAGGCACAGTGGGAGCAGAACAACAATCAAAGCCATTTAAACTAGGATCAGTCTCTCCTGCGGGACAAGCGGAGGCTGCCTCATCTTGGTGTCCCAAACATGAAACTCGACAAGCTTTCAACACATTACCAAGGGGACTAATCGGTACCAAATGTACTACTCAAGTTGGATACTGGTTCACAAATTACCACCATTCCTGAATCAGTTTACAACGCTCATCTATCAGACCATCAACTCAGATCCTGAAACAAACCCTCCAGATCCTGAAAGTGATGACTCAATTGCTGACTGTCTCTGAACCTGACTCACCACATTCAGTGCAGACCCTACCTTCTGGTCCCGAGTCTGAAACATTCACCCCGGAACAACCAAAAAGAAGCTCAACAAGAGCAAGACGCCCACCAGACAGACTACACTACAGCCATCTGGGCCATCCAATCCTGAAAAGCATACAATCACTATTTGATGGACTTGGAAAAGTGTTTTCAATTGCCGTGCCTGAGGAGGATATTGGTTATCGACACTCTCCTGGCCATCCATCTGACAGCTGTCAGTCCAGCCCATGTACGGCGACGTACATGAGGTCAGGGGGGGACCCTGTAACTCATTTCTCAAATTCGGTTCTCAATGATTGACATTGCCCTCTTACATTTTCATTGGCCCAACCACAAGGGGCGCTAGTATAAAAATGACACGACCACCAAGCCATTTCCGCTTCCTGCTCCGGCTGTGGACTGAAACGTCTGGTTGTGAACTGTAGAAAACGTCTCGCAACTAACCGAATCGTTTACAGATAATTCCAAGACTCAATGGTGAGTGAATTACATATACATCTAATTGAACCGCTTTGTTAAAAATGTATTTACTTTCGTTGTTGTTTAGATATTTGAAAATGAATGAAGAATGAATGAAGCTGAATTTGATTTGCCATGAATGAACTACATTCAATTAACTTTACTTTTTTAATTAACTCGAATTGAATATTTAAGATAATGGTCAAACATTGTTATTGATTGTAATTATATATGTGTTGTATGTATATTATGGTGGATTTTTTTACTACACCTCTGTTTTATAGGTCAGGTTTTTTCCCCCCCTGATACCCCCTGATTTTTATCCTCCGCAAGAGGTGGCGAGCGACCGAAGTGAACTGAGAATCTGGTAGGATCACTCTTTGTTTTTTTCCCCGGATACGGACACCCTAAGTTGGAATATTTTTTGCGTTTCACTCGGAATATATTCACTTTTTTTGAGATCTTACAAACTGAACTTAAGAACCCAAAGGAACTGAACTTTGCTGGAAACCTTTTTGTTGTTTTGAATATTTGTTTATATTTATTTATTATTAATACAATTTATACTGTAACGTCCTCCTGTGTTATTACTTTCCCCCCCCATTCCCCACAAGCTCCTGTGGCCGAACTTAATCACTTCTGACAGTCACATGCGTATTATTCTCCTTGCTCATACTCAGCCTTATAAATACTCATACTTGATAAATAAGCTTTTAAGTTAGTGTTACACATTTAAAGACGAGTTTTAACACATATCTTTTAGGCTGACATAATATTGTTGAAAATGTCACCCCCAAGTACATATGATTTTATTTATTTAATATAAATACTTTTATATCTAAATAAATACTTGAATGATCAATAATCAAGTACTCATTCAGTTTTCTGTTCAGTGAGTATACAACAAACTTTCAGGTGTGGTGGAGACTTTGCACACACATGCTAAACTGACTCTTTACCTTCTTGCATTTGTGACTGGAACATTCCTCTGGTGTTGCCCCCTCCGTGCTCCTCCTCCCAGTCTTCCTTCACTGCGGTGGGGTCCATTCTGAGCCTCTCTGGGTTGTAGTCTAGGCCTGGGTCCTCCTCTTTAGTGTTGGTGCAGTGCAGTCCTAGAATCCTGCACTGGGCCTGGCACTCCCTCCAGCCGCGCAGCACCCTGAGCCTCCTCAGAGCGTCAGAGAGCAGCTCGTATGTGGCTCCGCTCTCATCTCTGGGCCCTAAGTCGCTCCACACTTTCATCAGGGCCAGCACCTCGGCCTCTGACCACTGCACCGTGCTCTCCACCAGGACACTGTCACCTCCTCTTTGTTTCTGTGCTCTGTTCTCCATGTCTGAGCTGACCTCAAATGAAACGCTTGCTTTGCTTTTCTGTCTTTTGCACCATCCCCCGTCTGGCACTGCTGCCTCGTTCCCTAGGCAACCAGGCGGCTAAGCCCGTTAGCTACGCCTCTGTTCCTGAGAGCTGCCTTATGACTGGCTTAAGCTGTGTGTTGTGGGGGAGGGGCCGGCTGTAATTTGAGAAGCAGCTTGGTGAATAGACTGAGAAACTGCAGCAATATGGCAGCTCAGAGTGAAAAACAAGCGGCTTGTTTTTCCAGTTTTACTCTGAGCGTCTCAAACTGCTATAAATACAGCTGGATGTACCTCAATTCTGACGTGGCATTCTGATTTTGAATCTTGTTGACTAGACATCAATATTGAAATGCTCCGTTAGGTTTCAAGACATTTCGCTTCCGCACCATCCCCCATCCGACTGAATCTGCCTTTTTATTACAAAAAAGCTGCTTTAGTGGCTTAAGCGGTGTGGTGCTGTAGTTTCACCAAAACATTACATTTTTAGCCCAATCCCACCAATTTACAGGGACTTCTGCGTTTTATCAGGCCTCAGTCGGGTGTGTCTTTAGTTTTTTGTATGAAATTAAACGAGATTATCAATTAAACATGCTAAAGACCCTTAAATAACTCATTATTGGACATTCACAGCTTACTCTGATGTAAAAGACGCACATGGATTTGAGAGGTTTCTTCACCAGAGACTTTTACTGTGAGGTGTTAGGGGCAAGTGTGATCTGCTTAGCCCTGTTCACTAACACAGGTTTGTGTGCTGAATAATGATAATATTATTATTTTATTTTAATTAAGAAGCAATCCTTAATGTCCTGATTTAGTTAAGTTTAGTTGTAGAATGGTTTCACCCTCATCATTTACATCCTGGCTCATCACCTGGCTTTAGTCAGTTACTTTCAAAGCCAACTCTTTCTAAGATTGTGAAACCAGTTTGTGATTTGCCTTGGGCTCAAATAGCATTGAGATAGTTCAAGACTGATCATGTCCCGTCGAATCATGCCAAAACAATGGTGCTTACAATCTGCCGCAGTGCTTCATATGTGATTTTGTTTCCCACAGGGGCCAGGAGAGTGCAGGGGTCGTCACAAGTAATGGAGCCAGCCCACCCACATACACCGCCCACAAGGTAAAGATTTGTCAGTCCAGTTTTGGTATATTAAAATGACTTCTACGCCTCATTAGTATATAACCTGCCACTGACTCTAAACATGTAACGTACAAGAGTGAAAGAGAAAAGAGATGGTAATAGATGCTTGTTTTCAGAAGATCATAAAAAATAACTTAATAGTATATAAAATTGTTAAGAATCTCCAAAAACTATATTTTGTTTTTTATAAATTTGTTTATGTTAAATAATGTGTTTCAAAGAGTTATCTGGAACAGCAGTAAGTTGCATTGATTGATACTGTGGCATAATAATAACATGAATAAGGTTCTATCTTTTGTATTGCGTGTCAACAAAACCTAGAATCACATTTCTGTACATTTTAATGCCAATTTCCTGTCAGCATTACAATGTTGTGTGTCCTGTTTAGGGGATGGGATTAGTGAGCACTGCCTTTCCCCCTGAAGCGCTCCAGAAACTGCGCCATGGAAACCTGGGAATCTGCCACACGCGATACTCGACGACCGGGTTCTCTGAGCTGCAGAACTGTCAGCCGTTTGTGGTCGACACACTGCACGGCAAGATCGCAGTGGCTCACAACGGAGAGCTGGTGAACGCACTGGCACTCAGGAAGAAGGTGAACTCTTGACTCTAGTGGATGGATTTAGATTCTGCTCAAATCTGTCAATGCCATTATTAATGTACAAACTAAAAAGTGTAAAAAAAAAACATGTGTGGACAATAAAGGATTATCTTATCTTAAAACTATCTTATCTTAAAACTATTGTCTCTGACTGTAATTCTCAGCATAAACACATTGTATTCTCAAATTGTGTATGCACTAATTACTGCCATTTATACACCTCATTATCTCATTATATGAGATGATTAACTTAATGATAGAACCATCATTCAGTTTAGGTCACGCTGTTGCTCAGTTTGTCTATAAAAACACAATCACACAATCATGACTTGACGTATGGTCACGGGACAAGTATTGAGTAAATTTGATCTGATGCTGCCACTTTGTTACAGAAAATACAGTGACATGAAATGTTATAAAATACTTGTCGTTCAGGTGATGCGTCACGGCGTGGGCCTCTCCACCAGTTCGGACAGTGAGCTGATCACCCAGCTGCTGGCCCTCACGCCACCCATGGAGGAGCTGGACAACCCAGACTGGGTTGCCAGGTCAGTGGAGTCGTACACCAAATACTGTTGCAGAATGCAACAGACTACAACAGGATTATTATGCAGTTCCCTCATCAAAATACCCCGTTGTGTGTTGTTTTATTCATGTGCACTTGTGTTGTGTTGCACACTGCCACTGTTCTGGTCAACGCAGCTTGCTCAGAAAAGCATTTGCCCTGCTCTACATTTCTTTCTCTGAACAAACACACATGGTTTGTTTAGCCAGGGAAGCGCGCATTCCCACAGAGCTCTGCTCACTTGTCATGGAAATCCATTTGGAGATCAGCTGATATCTTCTCACTTGGTTTACGGTGCGGCATTTGGGGTGAATAATGAGCTTAATGACATGCTGCATAATTAGTCCAGCTCCTTTTCAATTCTCCAAACACAGATTTACTGAATAGATTAGGGCCCACCGATATGGATTTTTGGGTTCCGATAAGATACCGTTATAAAAGGAGGTTTGCGGTGCCGAAAGCGAATATAACTGCCAATATATTTAGTCATGTAAAATAAATTATTTTATAGGCAGCTGATTATTAAAAACTCAGGCTCTATTAATTCTAAATGGAATTGTGTTCATTAAGGTGACATTTAGCGTTATTCTGCCGCTTAATAGTGAATTTTAAAGGCTTAGGGTCTATAATTTTGATATACTTTAATTATTGAAGTGAATTCATGAGCCTAAAGGTATGGTAAGCCTTATTGATGCATGCACCCTGCGATAATGAATATGTGTAAATGAAAAAAACCATGTGTTAATTAACGTCTCTTTTTAGAACTCAGAACATCACAACATCACAGACGTGAGCGTCACTCTGGAGCTGCATTCAGCTGCACTACGGCCTCAGACACACAACCAACTACTGCAGAGACATGGAACTATGTTACATATTGGGGGATTAATCTGTCAATAAAATTGTTTAAATGGTTCTATTCTAGAGAGTCTAAGCTTTAAAATGATGTATAAAAGACCCAGGTGGAATATCGGCACTATCTGCCAATTAGTGGGTGGTTTTACATGTTACGTTCTTTTACATAAGGACAAAGGACTAATAAAATCATTTGTGTACACAGTATTTCAAGTGTATGGTTGTTGTTTTTTGTTTTTTAGAATTAAAAACCTTATGACAGAGACTCCCACATCCTACTCACTGTTGATGATGTTCAAAGATGTGATCTTCGCTGTGAGAGACCCGTATGGGAATCGGCCTCTTTGCATCGGGCGGGTGGTCCCCGTCTCCAGACTGCACAGTTCAGGTAAAGCAATGCGAGGTACAAATGACCGCTAAAGGATGGCCCATTACTCAGAGCAGAACATTTTATCAGAGTTGGACTGTAACCGTTTAGTCACAGGTCAGTTTTGAGGATCCTTTTCCTTTTGTTTGATGTTCAGGAGCCGAGGAGGAGGACACTGAGGGATGGGTTGTGTCTTCAGAGTCTTGCAGCTTTCAGTCCATTGGTGCCAGGTAAGTGTCAAGCACTTTGCTAAACATTATTTCATGCTTCATGATGTGTAACAGTTTTATGTTCCTTTTTATATTATCAGGTATTACAGAGAAGTGTTGCCAGGGGAAATTGTACAAATCTCAAAACACGGAGTCAAGACTCTGAGCATTGTCCCCCGTCCAGAAGGAGACCCTCCCGCCTTCTGTATATTCGAATATGTTTACTTCGCCAGGCCGGACTCTATATTTGAGGGTAAGACTTGTGGTTTTACCCCTCATCTATTGTAATAAATTAAAATGTCCCAGTGTTCTTTAGGTCAGATGGTGTACACTGTGAGACATCGCTGTGGTCGGCAGTTGGCCATTGAAGCCCCCACAATTGCAGACATGGTCAGCACTGTCCCTGAATCTGCCACCCCTGCGGCCCTGGGATACGCACAACAGGTGGGTTCTCCCTCAGTCACTGATGTACACTAGCTAAATAATTACATTTTAACATGTATCGGCCCATTTCCACGCTTCTTTAATAATCTAGTTTTGCAAATGTATTGAAAGATATAATGGAACAATATTGGAAGCGAAAATATGCAAACTTTGGAGGTTAAATGAATAGGATGAAGCAGTAACTGGGCTATGGGATAGTTTTTGTCTGTACACGTCTGCAACAACAACAAATACACCTAGTGGTTAGTATTCTTTTTCTTTTCCAGTCTGGGTTGCCGTACATGGAGGTTTTGTGCAAGAACCGCTATGTTGGCCGGACATTTATTCAACCAAACACCCGACTGAGGCAGCTGGGTGTGGCCAAAAAGTTTGGAGCATTAACTGACAACTTTGCTGGGAAACGAGTTGTGCTCGTCGACGACTCCATTGTCAGAGGGAACACCATCTCACCCATTATTAAACTATTGAAGGAAGCTGGTGCAACAGAGGTGACATTCTATAAGAGAGGCACATAGTCAAGTGTTCCCTTTCAACACGCTATTAAAAATGTTTGTCCTTTTTTCTGTTGCAGGTCCACATCAGAGTAGCCTCTCCACCAATCCGATATCCTTGTTACATGGGTATTAATATCCCCACCAAAGAGGAGCTAATTGCCAATAAGCCAGAGTTTCAGGACATTGCTGGATACATTGGTATGTTGTGTATATTCAGTTTACTATTAAGTGAGTGTCGAGTTTACATTTTTCCTCACCTTTCTTTTGTCTAGGTGCTGACAGTGTTCAGTATTTGACCGTGGAGGGTCTTATTTTGGCTGTGCAAGGGGGAATTGCCTCAAAAAACAAAGATGAAATGATCAGTAGTAATAAGCCCAGCAGCAGAGTGGGCCACTGCACTGCCTGCCTCACAGGGAAATACCCAGTGGAGTTGGAGTGGTAGCAAATGCCACATTATACCATTTACATGAAAATATTCTTGACCAAAGCAAAAATATAAACTAGTTGCTTTTAAAAGCAACAAGCCATTTGCATTGACCATAATTAATACAGCAATATTAGTAATAGTGTATCTAAAAAAACTAAAGTGACAACCTTGTGTAAAATATTCTGGTGAACTTATGTAAGATTTGTTTGGTCAATACTCTTGCATCAAATTGTGCCAACATAGTTTTTGTGGTATTTTCAAAGTACCTAAGCTTGTGTATGTTACTTTTTTTTTAGAACTATGTTCTCTTTACACTATTTGTCAGAAACGCACACAAGACTCATTTCTTAACTGAATTATGGTTCTTTGTTGACCTGGTCTTTTGTAAATGAAAAATAAAATTAAAATGCATTATAATTTTGCTTCTTAATTTTACCCAATTTATGGATGATTGTCGTAAAGACCATTTCACAAATATGACAAAGCCATATGGTCTCTTATCTAGAGATTTTATTGATAAAACAAGTCAAATACATGTTTAAACCATTTGAATATAAGAAAGCATTAACATGTTTTCATTCACCTCATTAAACAAGGGAAAACATTTATACAAACAATCTTACAATAGTATTCTACTGACTTATAAAGAACATTAACATGTGTTCAGGCAGATAGCAGGAGCGGTTTCTTTTTCCTAATACAGATATTTGGTGAAGTGTCCTTCCTTGAAGCGCTTGGACTGAGGGAAACTGTCCAAATCCCGACGTCGTTTCCTCAGAAGTGGACGATGTGGCGACAACGCGAGAGCTGCCAAATTTGAGAAAGAGTGCCCCCTGGTGGCGTCAGAGTTCTTTGCACAGTATCTGCAGGGATTGCCTTGCATGGGGGAAGATGTGTTCAGACAGACGAGTTTGTGGTAGAGTTTTATGAAGTCGTTGTCAAAGTCCTTTGTTGTGTAAGACTCACGGCTCAATGTCAGAGAGGAGGAATCGAAAGAAAGATTGCGGCGGAATCCACGGGGTTGTCTCTGTGATTTGCTCATTTGAGGTGAACCCAGCTGAGGGGAGAGGTGCCAATCTGAATATTCAAGTGTCCTCCTGGGTACTGTGAGATTTGGCGACATGGATGGGACAAGGTTAGATGCGGATTTGAATCTACTCGCCTCTCTGAAGATACTTTGCTTCATATATGGGGATTTGGGGCTTGGAACATGATAAGTTGACTGCCGAGGACTTTCCTTGCTTAAGTGCACCTTGAAAGGACTTTTCCTCACAGGAGAGCCATAGATGTCAGTTTGTTCACCAAAGCCATTTCTGATCCCCGCCCTGGATTTGTAAGGGCTTTGACTGACTGGGGATGAATATGTTTCTTTGAATGGTGAGTTTTCTGCTGTATGCCCAGAGTAGCCAGCAGTTTGCATGCGGCGTGGAGACGTACAGGACTCCTTCATCCTAAAGGAGAGATCTTGGGATAGCCCATTTGAGGGATAGGAAGATCTTGAGGGACTAAATGTGTACGCGGAGGAGTTTACAGATGGTTCATATACTGTGAATGTTCTGTAAAGCTCTCTGTCATGCGGTTCTGAGAGAGCAGACATGTCCATCACAACTGCAGTGGCTGGTGCCATTCTTCTTCTCATTGGAGAGAAATAGTTGTTCGTTAACATCTTAGCAGGAGACGGTGAACCAGCTTTAATCATCGCAGATGTAAGGCTTTTTACTGGACTTTCGAGGTTGCGGTGAGGTTTATTGAAATCCTCTCTTTTCCTTGTCACTTTGATATTATTGGGTCTTTGTGGTGCATGGAAAGAGTTCATCAATTGCGTTCTGTTCGTACGCCATCTGCGGTATCTTCTCAGCACAGAATCAGCTGCTTCAGAGACATGTTGTCGTCGCACGGCCTTCCCGATCTGACTGATCATGTCTGGGTAGAGCTCTCCCAGAGAACTGCCTTGACTCAAGAGAGTCATTTCTAGTTGTTCATCTTCATCTTCTGGTTGGTCAGATGTGACTGTGTTGTTTCCCTGTATTTCATCCAGGCGGCTTACAGTGGGACTTGTGGCTTCAATTTCTGCGTCAAAAGGGGTAAATGGTACATTATAAATAATACAGTAATCTTAATCCCACGTTAACATGCCAAAGGTTTTAGACATATTAAAGTAAATATTTCTTAATATACATAACATTCGGTTACAATCACATTATTACCATCTTCTGATGAGCAGGTGATTTCAAAGTGGTCACTTCCATCTTTGAACGTGTAGTCCAACTATTAGAATGCAAACACAAGGAAAATCATCACTGAAACTGTTCAAATTAATGCAACTGTAAATTAAGTTAAAACTTTATCTGAAATAAAAGGTTTATACCTGGGAATATCTTCTACTGTCATGTACTGTGGAAAGAAATATAAAAACAATAAATTTGAGACATTATCTGAGTATTTCTATAATAAAACTTACACGGTTGTGCTTCCTCTTTTGATTCCGCAAAACTCTGAATTAAGAAACCAATTATTAATATCAGAAGTAGTTTTCCATTTGTGCATGAATAGATATTGAATGAAACCAAACCTTAGACATTTTGTTGAGATTCTTCTTTGACAAAGTCATATAACGCTCTAACGCTAATAAAGCAAAGATCACGTTAGAGAATCTTAATAAAGAGACATGTGCATAATAAAGAGACATGTGCATAATAAAGAGACATGTGCATAATAAAGAGAAATGTACATATTTAGGCACATTTGGATTGATTTGCGTACTTTCTATATGGGTATTGTCCAGGTCCACTTCTATTGCATAGTCTTCACATTGTTGTAGCTTAGAGTACTTTATAATAAAAAAGCATGAAATGGGTATGTTAAAATCAATCCACTTGACAGAAAAAAACGAGCTAATGTTAGCAACACTTAGCTCGTAACTTCGCACCTTTTCACCGAGTCTGTCCACGAATCGTTGGAAGCGCTTGGCATTACGCTGCAGTTGATGTTCAAACTCTCCCTCCATGGCTATGAAACTGAAATGGCTACTGCTGAGAATTAATCCAAGAATTTGACAGTAAATTAAAAATGAAATCCACAAAAGAGGGACAAAGGCGCTCAGGATTTGAAAATCCGTCAACCTCTGAATAGTGAGCGCTGATTGGACAAACGAATGCAATGTTCAAATGCAGTAAGAACATCTGGGTCATAATTCTTAAAACAACGAGAAATAAAAAAATAAAAAAAATCCAACGCCATACATATATAGTATAAAAGTAATTATTCAACAACACGTTCAAGATACGATAATGTATTTTAATTTAAAGCTAAATTTACCATTGGATCTACTAGACCAAGAGTGGTTAGCCAATTTCCAATGGTTGGTAAACTAGCGTTCATACATACGTCATATTTAGTCGACAAGTGCGCCACTCAAAACAACAGCAAATAAGTTTTAAAGGATGGTAACGGATATACAGAGCTTATAATGACTATGGAGTGTCCTACACTATACGACATGTTTGCTCAGGCTTCGTCCGTGTGCAGTGAGCAGACTGCGGTGACTTTTGACGACGGCACAGGGAAACCCGAGTGTCTGCGCTATAAACACCTGCGCGCACTCGCGGCTGAACTGTGCAGTATCCTCCGGGAGACGTGTCATCCGAATAAAGGCGTAATTGGCCTGTACTGTCGAGAAAACCTGCTATTGCCCGTCTGGATTCTGGGGTCAGTATCAAAAATCAGGGTGAATAAATGTTTCCCCAGTTTCCCCACGATGTGCTCCTTGTGCTGTCCAACAAACACACCTCAAACTACCCAAATGTCATCCATCAATAACGTGACACTTCATTATGTTTTATTTTGATTTTATTTATTTAATTTTTTGCATAAGAGCCATAACCATCTACTCTAAATGATATAACTAAACCTTCCCAACATATTCTTATACGTTTTGAATGCATGTCTCACATTGTAGACGTGACTCACATGAAAATCAGGCCTTGCTGCTCTGGGATGGTAACTGTGATTGTGTTTGGTAGGATCCTGCAGACGCCTGCTGCTTACGCCCCTCTGGACCCTGCTGACCCTGGTCTGCTCTCCTGCAGAGTCATGGAGCGCTGTGGGCTCCTGTACTGCGCTGTCCAGACCGAACTCCTACAGGTACAATACAGAATATAACACACAAGATAACGTGGACTTTGAACAAGTATGTTTTGTAAGAAAAACAAGACTGATGAAAATAATCTATGCTTATTGTTTAACTTTTCTAATGGCATTCATTGATTACATTATACCTTTTTACCTCACAGACGTGACGCAAATAATTGATTTCAGTTGCTTATTATATTATTATTATTATTATTATTATTATTATTATTATTAACCCCCACATTTTTCCTAAAACACCTAAACCAAAATGAGCTCCGAGTCAAACTGAAGCTGTTTCTGAACCCTTTGGAGTACAAACCAATGGCTAGACTCTTTGTAGAGCTGAGACTCTGTGTTTTTCTTTTTTTAATTCTGATATTCTGGTTTACTCTAATTATAAGTAGAAAAAAAGCTTTGCAGAGAGGAAAATCAGATTCTAAATTCCACTTAGGTTTTCTTTGTTAAATATAAAACATTCACTAAAAATTTTGTTTAGGGACAAGTATTTTTTTAAAGTCCTGACGGTCTATACAAAATCCTATTCATTTTTGTTTTTTAAGGGTCATTTTTTGGGTTACAGCTTTCTTTTTAAGTGAAACATATCAGCAGTTTAAGTTAGATGGTGGAAAACATTTAATAATAAAGTAAAAGTCCAGCATTCCACCTGTGGAATGTCCTGGTCATAAGATTAATATTACAATTCACACAACTTCTTTCTGCTATCTCTGAGTAGCAATAAAACAGTTTTGGTGTTTGTTGTCTTTGTTTTTTTAAAGAAATTCCAGAAAAGTCTTGGAGAAATGTTATTGCTGGCAGTTTGTGTGGTGTTGCCCAAGTTTCAGCTCACATTGGTAAGAGTGAAATACCCACATGAAGCTGAGCAGGATAAACAAACTGAACAAACCGAACCCCAGACAGTAGATGGCACAGCTGAGCACAAGGACAGTTTTGCCTATGTGCTCCATACATCTGGAACAACAGGAAACCCAAAGATTGTGAAAGTACCACACAAATGTATACACCCCAATATATCAGACTTACGGTGAGTCTAAACTCTTTTATCTTTGTCAGTGCGAAACATTGATTTATCTTCTTCATCTTTGTAGTTTATTGCTTCAGATTACAAAAGAAGATGTGATTTTCCTCGCATCACCTTTGACTTTTGATCCGTCTGTGGTGGAGATGTTCATGGCATTAACCTCTGGAGCAACACTTTTAATTGTTCCATCACTTCTAAAGAAGTTGCCAAAGCGATTGTCACAGCTGCTGTTCAAGTCTCACAAGACAACAATTCTTCAGGTAATGAATCTAGCCATTTATTATCTTCTGTCTGTACCTCAAATATGACTAAATCATTTCAAACAATCCTGGATTTACCGGTAATATGTGATCTGGATTCATGCCTAAATGAAGTTCTTTTGCAGGCTACACCATCTTTATTCTGTCGCTTTGGTCCAGATATCCTGAAAGAAGATGTTTTGTCAGCTAACTCCTCGTTGCGTATTTTACTTCTGGGGGGAGAGTCCTGCCCCACTCCAGAACATCTCGCAGAATGGAAACACAAGGAAAACCAAACAGAGATTTATAACATCTACGGCATCACTGAAGTGTCCTGCTGGGCCTGCTGCTACAGGATCACAGACAGAGAGCTGCACTCACGTCTAACGTGTGTATCGTCCATCAACTTTATTTTATTTGTTTGTTTTAGAGCTGCACAAACATGACAATGATGACGTAATTGATTAAATTAACATTTATATAATATTTTGACAAAACAAATCAAAATTGGGTATTTTCTTTGATCACATTTGATCATGCACATTCAGATTTCTGTCATTTTAGTGCCATTAAACATTTTGATGCATTCAGTTATTTCTCATTGTCTACTGTCTATTTGGTTTGATTCTCTAGTTCTCCCGTACCGCTTGGAGTTCCACTTTCAGGAACTGAGGTGGAGGTCAGAGATGAACATGGAGCTGTTGTGAAAGAAGGAGAGGGACAAGTGTATATCGGTGAGTGAGAGAACCTGTCAGCAAAGTATTACAAACCTGATCATGACCGATCATGTCATGTTACTACACAAGTACAAAAACACCTAAGTTAACTTTATAACATGCACTGGTTCAATAACTTTGTAAAATGTAATATACTTCTGCTCTAAACACAAATGTTTGCGTTCCTGGAGCAGGAGGAGAGCACAGGGTGTGTCTGTTGGATAATGAGGACACATTGGTCCCTGCAACGATAAGAGCCACTGGGGACTGGGTGAACCTCAAAGACAAACAGATGCACTTCCTCGGACGCAGAGACCGAATGATTAAACGGCATGGACAGCGCCTCAGTCTGGACGAGGTGCAGCAGGTGAGAAGTCACTGGTCCATGGGTCAAACTGGAAACATGGTTGAACATTCTGGTTGAACATTTAATCCTGCACCACTGTTGTCCCCATCTCATTTGTACACTCAACACAATGATTCTGAGTGGCCTAAACTAACGAAAAACTAAATACAATTAAATGCAAGTGTGATGATTGGTTTAGCCAGAATTACAACAACAAATAATCTAAAGTGTAATTCATGTATTAAAGTTATGTATTAGTTCACTTCTTTTTAAAAACTATTTCAGGCAACAGTAAACAAACAACTGACATTAAACCTTTCAGGTGGAGAGGTGCCATTTGCTTGTCTTCATTGAGATATCATTGGTTTGCCTGGATGGTTCCACAGTATCAACATGTCTATCTCCATGGAAACAAACTGATGGCAGACCTCCCCACCATAAAAGTCACATAGTGCACTTTTAACAGTGCACTTCCTCCTCCACATTACATCATAACCACCTACATTTTTACACACTAACATTTTATTTCTATGTTTTCAGCTGATCTTAACTGCACCACTGGTGGAGGCCTGTGCTGTGGGTCTTTATGAAAACCATCGGCTCATTGCGTTTATAGCGACGTCTCAGTCTGAGGACAGTAGAGCGTCACCGGTCGTCGTGTGCGATGCCACAGAGGCGCAGGAGGGAGGGGCGGGAGAAGTCTGTAGAACCATACTAAAAGAGTTATCCCAAACCCTGGCACACTTCAGTGTACCAGACACTGTGGTGATTGTCCCTGAAATACTACTGACCGCTCATGGTGAGTAATAATCCAATTCGAAACTGTAAAAGCATTCAAGGCGTATTCACTGATAAACTGTGTATAAACAGGTAAAGTGGACACGAAGGCTCTTATGAAGATTTATCAAACACATAGAAGTGGATTACTGAGGACTTCACTGAGAGACTTCACAAAGGAAACTCTGGAGTCTTTGTGGCAGGTATTGCACAAATCACTGAACAGAATTGTCCTAATTTGGGCTTATATTAAGTATACTCTTACCAAAATTGCGACATATGTACAGTACTAGGCAGATGTTGAATTCATATTGTATTTTTGAGTTTTCTTTGGACACCCACACTGTTCTTTTGTGTGTTCAACAGACTTCTCTTGGCCTTCCTAAAGACATGCCCATAAAGGAAGACTCCAACTTCCTGCTCAGTGGAGGAGACTCTCTCAAAGCATTAGTTTTCCACGAGGACCTTGTCGCCACGTCTGGTCTAACCTCTCCAAATCTGTTAGAAATCATTCTCGATGGCACTTTCACAGATATATTACATCACATTTCTCTGGTTGGACAGCAAGTCAAACAAGAAGCAACAAAACGGCCTTTGGAAAAAACATATGAAGTAATAGCAAAACGAGAACGCACTTTATCTGAAATGGAAACGTTTAAAGTTATCAAAAGAGGGAGTCAGATGATTGAGATGCATTGTCCTAAATCTACAGGACTAACACAGACCATTGGGGATGTAAAGTTGAATGAAACCTGTGGACTGAAAACCGTGTCATTGAAAAGGCACTGGTTGTCTGACACTGGGAGATGTGTGGACGCCTCGCCTGTTGTTCTCCTGCACCAGAGCGACAGAAGCACCGTGTTCATCGGGTCTCACTCGCACCGGGTCCAGGCCCTGGACTTGGACTCAGGAGGTCTGGTTTGGGAGCGGGTTCTGGGGGACAGGATCGAAGCCTCAGCCACTGTGTCTCCGTGTGGGACTCTTGTGATTGTAGGTCAGTACAATTTATCAATCTGCAGTAAAATGTTGAGGACACCAAATGGCACTAAATTCTGAAACTAACTTTGTATTTCCATTCTAATTGTACAGAAACGTAGAACTGTCAGTTTGATGTGAACATTATTTACAAGTATTAAGTTAAAACAAGAACATTTACCAGTTATAACAAGTTAAGTTTCAGGCTTTAACAAAAAAGAATTCACGTTTAAAAAAACATATTTTCTTGTTGTACCAACTTGTTGTGTCAAGACATTTCCGTCATTAAAACCTGAAACTCGTTAAAAGAGATACAATCTCCATAGAGACAGCAGGCGGCAGACCCCACCAGAAAAGTGACAGTGCACCTTTAAAGCACTTTACATTTGACAAATACCTTGACTCATAGTCACTTAATGTACCACTGTCTAAAATGTGGGTTAAATGAAGTGTTTTGTTTATTCTTCAGGTTGTTACGACGGCGGTGTATATTTCTTAAATGTGTCGTCGGGGGAGACGGAGTGGGTCTTTAAAACTGGAGACGCAGTAAAGTGCTGTCCTGCTGTTGATGCTGAAACTGGTTTGGTTCTGGTCGGGTCACATGACGGACACGTTTATGCTCTGGACCCAAAAGTGAGTTTGTCTGTCATCTTTGACTTTATTTGGTTAAACAATATCATCATGTTTGGATTGAACCTGATTTTAGGTCCAATTATGGGATTTATACATTTATAAAACTACGTAGAATTATAACTAAGTGTGCGTACGGACAAAACACAAACCCTGAGCTGAAGTGAGAATCTTTCCTCTTTGAGCTCAGATTTCCTTCTGGTCTGATTTGAAAGCCAGAGTTTTGGTGCTGCCCGGTGATGGAGCGATTGGGACGCACAGCACACGTGTGACGGGCTCCTGGGGCCCGCCGCGGTGTCGTGGGTTTGGGTCCTGACTCCAACGTTTTGCTGCGTGTCCTCCCCTCTCTCTCATCCCCCATTTCGAGCTGTCTTTTCTGTTTGGTAAAACCTACGGGTCAAAAACCGTAAAAATGAAAAATAAATAAGAAGGCAGCCAAGTTCAGAGTTTTGGGACCGAACACACATTTTAAAGTTAAGTGGTCGTTTTATAGATGACAAGAAATCATACATAACATTTTTTAAAGTTCACTCGCATATAAATGAGACCTCTGACCTGTCACTGGGCCTGATGGTGCCAGGGGCAGACGTGCAGGTGCAGACGTGCAGGGGCAGACGTGCAGGGGCAGACGTGCAGGGGCAGACGTGCAGGGGCAGACGTGCAGGTGCAGACGTGCAGGGGCAGACGTGCAGGTGCAGACGTGCAGGGGCAGACGTGCAGGTGCAGACGTGCAGGTGCAGACGTGCAGGTGCAGACGTGCAGGTGCAGACGTGCAGGTGCAGACGTGCAGGTGCAGACGTGCAGGTGCAGACGTGCAGGTGCAGACGTGCAGGGGCAGACGTGCAGGTGCAGACGTGCAGGTGCAGACGTGCAGGTGCAGACGTGCAGGTGCAGACGTGCAGGTGCAGACGTGCAGGTGCAGACGTGCATGTGCAGGTGCAGACGTGCAGATGGAGAAAAGTTACACGCTGATGCTAAAAATAATGTTTTATTCATGCAGACTCACCATTGTGTGTGGAAGCGTCCGTGTGGAGGAGGAGCACTCTTCTCCTCTCCGTTCATTCATCCCTCACTCAGACATTTGTTTGTGGCGACTTTGGGAGGTCGTCTTCTGTGCCTAAACGTGGTAAGAAGAACAAAAACGTCAATCTAACTTAAACTAATATATGTTTGCTTTTGATTCATTTAGATTCTTCCTTTTATTTTCTAAATCCTAGGACTCTGCGGAGGAGCTGTGGTCCTTCTCCAAAGATGTGCCCTTTTTCTCATCTCCGGTCAGCTCTGAGACACACGTTGTGATCGGTTCTGCCGATGGGAACATTTACAGTTTGAGCCCGGATGGAAAACTGGTGAGTTGGACTTACGTTGCGTTTGATTCAATACTATTATATCATTTAATTCCAACTACTAAACAAACAAAGTAAATACATTTGAATGGTAAATATAAGATTTAAAACACTATCAAGAATACTTCCTTTTTAATAGATCTTCCTTTCTGTGCTTGTAATACTCTCTTTGTAAACATTTATTTAATGTTAACCACTAAACCAGCCTTGACTAGGTGTAAAATATAGTACATTTATTTTTTTCTGATCATGTCATTTGAATAAGCCATTATCTTATTTATCTGTGATCTCCTCTGCAGCTCTGGCAGTTCTTGACTCAGGCTCCGGTCTTCTCGTCCCCGTGTCTGACTCCAGACCAGCAGCAAGTGCTGTGTGGCTCTCACGACGGTCACATCTACTGCTTAAACCTTTGGGACGGGGCCCAGGTTTGGAGATTTGAGACGTCAGGTAGAGTCTACTCCAGCCCTTTTGTGTTTGACGCCTCTGCTCTTGGGACGAGGTGCTCTCTGGTGGCTCTGGCGTCCACAGACGGGACAGTGTGGATCCTGGATGTTAAAACTGGACTGAAGAGAGCCTCACACAAACTTCCAGGAGAGTTGTTTTCGTCCCCGGTCGTGCATAAGGACTCATTTCTTATTGGCTGCCGAAATGATTACGTGTATTGTTTAAAACTGGAGGTAACTTAAGACATTTCTATCAGTAATTTTAAAATCTATATAATTAAGCTCTCAAGAGACATAAATATGATCAAATGTGTGACTCATTTAATCACATTGTGAAATAAATATAAAGTATCTTTTTACCCTTGTCAGTAGTTTGTATTTCAAACTGGACAATTCCCTTTTACCTTTCCAACTGTAGCAGAAAATATAGAAGAAATAGACATTTGATTCAGACATAAGTGTTTAATTTACTTTATTCATAACATTTTGTTTCTCTTTTTAGAATTTTCTTTTTTATATCTCTTAAGTGAAACAAAAAAAAGTGCAAATTATACCAAACATTTTGTTACATTAACACTGCGTACACTACACTATTGTGCAGACCAAAGTTATAAACAAAATGAGGGAGTGACTGAGCTACAGCGCCTCCTTCTCTCCAAAGCTCGTAGTGCCTTTGACTTAGTTACAGAAGTACTCACAAACATACAGGTCTTTGAGTGGAAAGGGAGGGGTTGTCTGTTCATTCAGGAAATGTTCCATTACGTTTACAGAAAGAGATGGCTAACAAAACACAAGTGTGAAATGGAATAGGTAAGAGTTTTATGTTACAGCAAGCAGGAAGTCCAGATACATCTGTGAGGAGAAGTGCAGTCAATGCCCAGGTAACACTTGTGGTCTTCAGTGCTGTGTTCAGGTGCATCCACCTCATTATAAATCACCAATCAGCCAAAACATTATGGCCATCTACCTGTTACATTCTAGCCTCTAATGAAACAAACTGGAGCCAAGTATTTTGTGAGGAAAGAGTTAAACTTTCTGGTAGTTTGAAGCTACATAACTGGGTCTGTCAGGCCACATATAACGGCCCACACTCCCCATCTTTGGGCATAATGTTATGGCTGATCTGCGTATTGTTACTGTCACAGTCAACACGGACACAGTTATTTTCCATTAAGTAAAAAAGAGAAAAGGCTCATAAGATACAGTAGTGTTAAACACAGACAAATCCATTGCTTTACATAAATAACACCGGCGGGGCAGCTGGAGAGACGCTTATAACACTTCTCATATCAGATCATTGTTACTGTAGCCCTTAAAACACCATTCATAAACACTGTAATATATTCACCTCTCATACAGAAGTGTCCCGATTATGTTAAGTGAGCTATTTACATCCATGGTGGGGCAGTTGGCTACTAAATACAAAAGTTGGCTATTGCATTGGCCAGCCACGTTTGGGATTGGCTGCTTGGAAAAGTCCCCTGAATGTGGCAGATTTAGCAAATATTTTCTCCCTTCGTTTGTACATGAAGTGATGTGCGCATGCCTGCAGTACATACTACATAAGAGTGTACGTTGTATTTTTAGATGATGCGCACGTTAGCAAGATAAGGGAACCATCCAGTGTGGATATAAGGTTATGGGGCAGGAGATTAGGGGTACAGCTTTATGGAAAAATAAGAGACCACCATTCTCTCACCTCCCTCTACGTTTGACATAATCCCAGGCTGGTTACAGTAAGTACTTACAACACATAATCGGTTGTTCTTAAATATAAATGGGCTCAGGATGAACATTTGGACCATATCAAAACCAAAATCGAGACAAAATGTCAAATATTTAGGGATTAAAAAAGAGGAGTTGTCCCACAAACTGAAACCCTGTGAGTCTGATAGTTCTTTTTGTTTTACATGAAGCTAGTCCCCCATTTGTTTACCCATTACTATGGTGATGCCCACAGCGTAGTGATATAGAACAGTGCGTTAGCTGTTGCCGAACTACTTGCACGTTATGCAATATTAATGCATGCCAGTTAGCATTGGATTTCTCATTGACCGTGGTATACGTACTTATAACTAATATTATTTTGCCATAACAATACTCTGCTCACCCACCAGTGACAAAGGAATATTTTCATAGCTTAGTTTTTTTGATATTGCACCAAAAGACACAAACTTCTTCTCACATTGGTCTCTTATTTTTCTCCGATCTGTATATGTTACAGAGCCAAAGTCTATTTAAGCCACATCAGAGGCGTCTGTGTCTCTATTTGATTATCTGTGGACAGTCGCTCCAGGCTTTGGCCTTCCTCTTGGCCAGAGCCAGCCAGGCTGGCTCAGTGGAAACCTGCGCCGAGTCGCTGGAGGGGAAGCGCTTTGCCACGTCCTTGACAGCAGGAGGCGAAGGTGTAGAGTCTGCAATCTCCACTGCAAAGAAGCACACACCACACCATTTATGAAGCAGAGCATTCACCATCACGGCACCGAGGAAAATGCAACTCAAACAACAGGCCAAAAAGATCTAGGTATAGAATCTACTAATGCAGGTCAAACTGAGCTGTTGTTTTGCATATGAATTTAGTTTTATTCCAGAAATCCCTGGGTCAGGTGGTGCTGCTGACCAAGACGGGCTCAAGATCTAGAGAGAAGGACCTGCTCCTGACAGCTCGCCCCAGCACCCGCCAAAAATGGATGAAATGCACAGGTCAGCACAGATATTCAATCAATACACAATTAAAGATAATGAGCGAGATGTGTTTAGGAGGAAGAAGATGTTTAGATATAAAAGAGGTTCATGTTTGTGGTGTTTGTTCTCACCCGTGACAGAGCTGGGGAGGGTGCTGGCCTTCTTCAGTTGTTCTCGCCGCTCGAATCGTCCCAGAAGAGAATCCGGTCTCTTGAGCTCTTCAGGGGTCTGAGGCTTTGAGCTCGGGCTGGTGCTGCCACTTCCTCTGCTCTCTGTGGGACTGGGTAATGTGAGCTGCAACAAGAGGAAGTGACCATTGAATGATTATCAAAATGAATGAGTACTATCTAGACGTGTTGTTAAATAATGTATAAAACCAAATCAGAACTAGGACTAAAATGTGGATGGAACCAGGACTAAACCAGGAATGGATCAAGATTAATTCAGGAATGACCCAGGGCTATTTATAAACCAGGTCAAAACTAAAACTCATCTTATCCTGCATGAACTATTTTAAGAAGCTGAGATTAACTTGAGTAACACCAGAAGCTGACTTCCCACTACAGTTTGAGATTATACTCTAAACATAAAACCATGTGACAGTAGAAATATGAGCTTGTACATACACTGTCCCTGTCCCTGCTCTGTTTCTCTGCCAGTTTGGCCTCTCTGAGGCTGCGTCGGTCCTCTCGGTTCTGCTGCTGCTCCCTGAAGCCCTTCTGCTTCTGCAGTGCCAGGTGAATCCACAGGGGGGCGCCCTCCTTCTCATGGACCTTAGCACTGTCCAGAGAGTGCCTGCTCTGAAGAGATGGTTTCTCTGTGGAACAAACATAATGACATATTATCATTGTGTATAGATCACACTCAAATGAAGCTTAGATAAATACATTCAGTGCATTGTTAAAATGTCTTCATTTGGAAGATTATTGACCCATTTCATTTCTGTTTCTCTAAATTGATTCAATGTTCAACTGGCTGACTCATTTTTGATTTAATTTCAGTTTTATTGACTAGCTTGCAGAACATAAACATGTATCAGTGTTATAAAGATACACACATGATATTTTCTGTCCTATCCCCACAAAGCTAAACAATGTCTTTTCTTGGTATTGTGCTCTCATTAAGCAGCTTTAAACAGCTCTAAGAAGGTGTGTTATTTCTTCAGGGTAAAAATGACATCTGCAGCTGTATTTGTCAATGAATGAATACAAATATTAATGGTAAGAACATGTTTTTTCCATAGTGAAAGACTTGGGTCTGGAGGCAGTGCTGAATTAGGTGACGGTAGAAGGTGGACATAGATAATCAATGATTTAATATGTTTTATTGTGTAGATAAGAATGAAATAGCAGAATCATTATTATATAATCTGTGCGGCTTTGATGCAGCACCACCCGCCCTGCTGCATCATGGGACTTGTTTGCATATTTGGTGAGCAGCAGTAGAACAACTCCCTCGTTCCTTTGCCCAGTAATAGTATTTGGGGTTAACATTTGGTGTGTGGAAGAAAACAAACACAAACCAGGGAAAAAATGAGAAATAAAACACATATTGAAGGTTTTATGATTTAAAAAAATCACCAATATAACATGTATTTTAACCATCCCAAACTTTTTACCTTTATCAATTAACACCTTTCACTACATGTATTTAATATGAATGTATTTAATGGCATTTAGTTTACTTTAACAAATGTTCTCACTAACACAAACTGTACATGTAAAACAACATTTACCTAAAGTTCGTCTGTTATTCAGCTCATTCATGATTATATACTACCCATAATACTACCCACTGTTGACAAAGTTTACTTTACATTTGTGCTTATATTGTTGTATTTTAGTTATTTATTTATTATACTATATATATATCTGGATGTTGTAGGACTGTCTTGGTTGACACGTCTCTGCAACATCGCGTGGCGTTCGGGGACAGTGCCTCTGGACTGGCAGACCGGGGTGGTGGTCCCTCTGTTCAAGAAGGGGGACCGGAGGGTGTGTTCCAACTACAGAGGGATCACACTCCTCAGCCTCCCAGGTAAGGTCTATTCCAAGGTACTGGAGAGGAGAATCCGACCGATAGTCGAACCTCGGATTCAGGAGGAGCAGAGTGGTTTTCGTCCCGGTCGTGGAACACTGGACCAGCTCTATACCCTCCATCGGGTGCTCGAGGGCTCATGGGAGTTTGCCCAACCGGTCCACATGTGCTTTGTGGATCTGGAGAAGGCTTTCGACCGTGTCCCTCGGGGTGTTCTTTGGGGGGTGCTCCGGGAGTACGGGGTCCGGGGCCCTTTGCTCAGGGCTGTCCGGTCCCTGTATGACCGGAGCAGGAGCTGTGTTCGCATTGCCGGCAGTAAGTCAGACCTGTTCCCAGTGCATGTTGGACTCCGCCAGGGCTGCCCTTTGTCACCGGTTCTGTTTATTGTTTTTATGGACAGAATTTCTAGGCGCAGTCAGGGGTCGGAGGGTGTCCGGTTTGGGGACCACAGGATCTCATCTCTGCTGTTTGCAGACGATGTTGTCCTGATGGCTCCATCAAACCCGGACCTGCAACATGCACTGGGACGGTTTGCAGCCGAGTGTGAAGCGGCTGGGATGAGAATCAGCACCTCCAAATCCGAGGCCATGGTTCTCGACCGGAAAAAGGTGGCTTGCCCTCTCCAGGTGGGTGGGGAGTCCTTGCCCCAAGTGGAGGAGTTCAAGTATCTCGGGGTCTTGTTCACGAGTGAGGGAAGGATGGAGCGTGAGATCGACAGGCGGATCGGTGCAGCGGCTGCAGTGATGCAGTCGCTGCATCGGACCGTTGTGGTAAAGAGGGAGCTGAGCCGAAAGGCAAAGCTCTCTATTTACCGGTCGGTCTACGTTCTGACCTCACCTATGGTCATGAGCTTTGGGTAGTGACCGAAAGAACAAGATCGCGGATACAAGCGGTCGAAATGAGTTTCCTCCGCCGTGTGGCTGGGCGCTCCCTTAGAGATAAGGTGAGGAGCTCGGCCACACGGGGGGAGCTCGGAGTAGAGCCGCTGCTCCTCCACGTCGAGAGGAGCCAGCTGAGGTGGCTCGGGCATCTGTTCCGGATGCCTCCTGGGCGCCTCCCTTGGGAGGTGTTTCAGGCATGTCCCACTGGGAAGAGGCCCCGGGGAAGACCCAGGACACGCTGGAGAGACTATGTCTCTCGGCTGGCCTGGGAACGCCTCGGGATCCCCCCGGAGGAGTTAGAGGAAGTGTCTGGGGAGAAGGAAGTCTGGGAGTCCCTGCTCAGACTGCTGCCCCCGCGACCCGGCCCCGGATAAAGCGGCAGAAAATGGATGGATGGATGGATATTTATTATACTTTCCATGTTAATCTGTTCTAAATTAATATACTTAATTTTAGCAGTGCTTGATTAGCTATTTTTCCATTTTGCCTTCCAATATTAAGCTTAATTATACTTTAAGTACTACTTTTTACATTTACTTGAGTCTTTTTGCTCGAGTACATCTTTTATTACAAATGTCCTGCCCTCAAAGGAGCTTAATCCACTGACCTTTTCGGAGGAGCTCTGTTTTGCGGTCCGTCTTCTCTCTCCAGGGAATGTTAATAGACGGAAAGAAGGACCTTTTCTCCTTGTGCTCCTCCTCTCCCGGCGAGTGTCCTTGCGAGTGTCCTTGCGAGTGCCCTTGCGAGTGTCCTTGGCCGCTCCGCAGCATCTCCTCTCCTCTGCCTCCGCCTCCTACCAGTTCATGACTCGTGGACTCTACCACCGCCTCCCTCGGACTGTGCATCCCGTGTTGCGCTTTAGGCAGGGGCGATGGCGGGGGAGTCGGGACGGACCCGGATGGTTTGGGCGAGGTCGCGGGCCTCCTGTAGACCGGAGGTTTGGAGATCACTTTCTCACTCTCGGCGTGCGGAGTGGGGCTTGGTGACTTTGCCGGTTTGGCCCTGGGGGACTGGATGTACTTGCTGCCCACGCCGTCCTTTTGCGGCGACATGGGGCTGAGTCTTTCCGAAAAAACGGAGGAAACGTCCGAGTCTGGCTCTATGGGCGTGAGAGGTGAAGGAACGCCGTCGAAGCTATCCCCATCGCTGTATCGTTTCTTTCGCTTTTCCGTCGATTGTTCATTATGGAAACGCAAAGAGAAGTTAGTCCGCCTCAGCTTGATCCCAAAAGGAGATGGCGCATCGTCTCCGTCCTGGTTCAAATCTTCTTCTAATTCCTTACTTTCATAGCTCTCGCTGTACGTCCTAGTCTTTAACATCTCTGAATCAGGTTTAGCACCAGGGACGAGGAACGATGGCAAGTCTTTGGCAAAAACGCATTCATCTGAGGCCCTCTCCACAATTCTGACACTTTTGCTTTTAGGTCTGGGCGCTGGAGAAACTGGAGGTTCATAAGACGTTTCACTGACATCTTCTGGGCTAAAAACCTCAGAGTTCCTGTTTGAATCGCCAAATTTCTTTTTTGCAGGCGTGATCGAGAACTTGGCGCTGGCTGACATGGTTTTTCTGAGATGCGAGTGGGAAAAGTCAGATTGCTCTTCTGGGGACGGTTGGGATTTTGTCACCTCTGGATCGGGATAACTTCCATCTTCAACCCCTTTGAAAATCTTTGATCGAATGCTTGCCCACTCTGCCAGGGCATCTGAACTGGGCTGGTCGGTGGTATAGGAGGCTTCGCTGAGGGATTTGGTTTTGCCAGATTTTCGGTCTGGTGAAGTTTTGTTTTTATTTGGGGTCCCGGGGGTCTTCTTCTCCTCCAAACCCAGGAGAGATTTGCACGCCGTGTCCTTGATCTGGTCCAGGTTCACAGCGGGGCCACAAAGCTGCGCCCCAGTCACTAAGATGGCCGTGTGCGGGATGTAGGTGGAGGGCGACACGTTCGAAGTGTCTTCAGAGGGCTTAGTGCTCTCTTTGTGATCTGCCACAGCGCCGCCCTGGTGGTGAGTGGATCCATGTGTTACAGGCGTCAAGTTAACCTGGAGAGGGGAAAATAATAATGTCATTGTGTCATTCTATTTGTCATTCTAAGCATATTTATTATTATTACTTTGCGTCTAACAGCACATTCTTAGTTTGTGGCTTTGGTTCACTCATATTGACAGTAAAGCTTAATATGATTTATTATATAAGACACATAAATAGTCTTGATACTCAACCTTTTGGAACAGGATCTGCTTCTCTCCAGACGACACCTTGAATGAGAATGGCTTCTGTCTCTCCTCCATCTCCTTCCACCTCAGCTCCTCCTCCTTTTCTTTCCTCACTCTCTCCTCCTCCTGTTGTTTCCTTTTGTCCTCTTTCCTCTTCCTCGTTTCCTCCTCCTCTTGCCTCCTCCTCTCCTCTTCTTCCCTCCTTTTCCTAGCCTCCTCTTCCTCCTTCAGTCGCTTCTCCAGTAGTTCCCGCTGCCTTCTCGCCTTCTCCTCCTCTTCTCGCCTCCTCGTCTCCTCTTCCTCACGTCTCTTCCTCTCCTCTTCCGCTCGTGTCCGCTCCTCTTCCTCCCTCTGTCGCCGCAGCAGCTCTTCCCTCGCCCGCCGCTCCTCTGCCTCTCTATGAAGCCTCTCCTCCTCTTCTCTGCGTCTACGCTCTTCCTCCAGCTCCCTAATCCTCTGCTCCTCGGCGCGTTTCCTTTCTTCCTCCGCTCGTCTCCTCTCCTCTTCCTCCCTCCTCTTCCTCACTTCCTCCTCGTGCTGTCTCCTCCTCACGCTCTCGAAGGGCTGGAGCGGCTCGGAGGCTGATGCTCTGCGCTGGGCGTCCGCCGCAGAGAAGCAGGGAGCCTCAGAGTCCTCCTCCAGCACGCCCGGGATAGAGACCTCCTGTAAGTCCTGGGTCAGAAACCATCATTTTAGCCCAAAGAAATGCACTTACAACACGGTCAGAGGGATCGTGTCAAACATCTGAGAAAGGAACAGAACTATATCTTACACAGTATAAAGCCAACTGCAATCAGAGAAAGATTGTAACTTGTGAGCTCGATGTAACTTTTCAGGTGGATGGTCCAAAGCCTTGTTTTAACCAGGAAAGTTCCACAAAATGGCACAAAACATTCCAATCTCCATCATTCAACATTAAACATCCTTTAAAAATGAACTTAATCAATGTTTCCAAGCTAAAATCTCAAGAGTGTTTTAGTCAATCACGATGGAATCCTGTTACTACGATACTTTCTTTAACGTATTGAGCCCTCTCGTTATATCACCATAAACAATCCCGTCCTCGTCACTTCTCACCTGTGTGAAACGCCGGTGTTTGCGGGACACTCTCTGGTTCTTGGGTTTGACAGACAGTTTATGCTTTGCCGCTGCGTTGTCCAAATGAGGGCCGCTCTGTGGAACTGCGTCCAGGTTTATGGACTCGATGGTGCCAGTGCGTGGAAGAACTCGTTTGGATCTTGGAGACTTTGCCGGGGGGCTACTGTGAGGGTCGGCTGGTGGGGCGGCCTGGAGACATTGAATAAAAGAACATCAGCCTTAAACATGCTCAGATGTGCATGCAATAGTGCAATGAACTGGAAACATTATTGTTCTCAGCTTATGCAATATCCGTTTATTTTGTCAAAGAGGATAATAAAATATTGCAATAATAACATCACATATTAAAGAGAACAGACGTTTTTCCATATGATACATCCATACTATGTTATTTATCTGCTGAGCATTTAGATGTCCTATGGAGAGGAGATTGCTACAGTTGTTACGGCTAACTCACTTTCGGCTCAGGTTGGGGCGGTTCTGCTTCGACCGGGGCCTGGACTTGAGCCTGGACTTGAGCCGGGACTTGAGCCTGGACTTGAGCCCGGACTTGAGCCTGGACTTGAGCCGGGACTTGAGCCGGGACTTGGCCCTTCATGGGACTCCTGAGAACCTCCTCGTCGTCTGTACTCCCCTCATCTCCTTCACTTCGGCGCATGGAGGGCGGCTTCTGTCCAAACTTTATACTCGATGCAATCTGCCTCTGTCAAATCATGAAAGACATGTTTATGCATCATGAGTTTAGCATCAAATTAATTAAAATGGCTTTGGATTCAGCGCCTTTTGAGATACTAAAAGTGGTTTACAATGATTTAGTCATGATGCCACATGAAAGGGCACATTTCCATATCGCTCAAATATGGACTTATCCATGTTTACAATTAATCAAATTAGATTTTCCTTTAGAGATTACTTTCAGATGTGTGTTTTGTGTACAGGAGCTGAGGGTCTGGGACAAATAAACAACACGCGAGAGGGTTCTGGGTCCCCCAGGAAAGTTTAGATTTAATAGATGTATTTTTCTTGTGGCATTCTTGGCATTGACATGTGTTTTAGTCTCCGTGTGCAGCTTCAGTTTTTATGCTTATGTTCTTGTGTTATGTTGCCTTTATGAGAATTAAACTGATCTGTTCTGAGAAATGTGCTGCACTTTGCCGTGGTATACTTGTGTATTTGGTCTGCAGACATATTATTTCAACTGTTTTGCTCTTAAAATGATGAATTAGAGGCGCCTCATAATTATTTTGTAAAGTTTGCATCCGAGTTCAAGGCTAAGCAACTTGAAGTTGACATTGGGAGTGCTTCTAATGACCACTAAACAACCTTTAAATGTTATATTAGTGAGAATGACAGGTCATGGTACTCATAATTTCATTGTTATTAATTTATGGACACAATACTCAATCTGGCAACAACAAAATAGTTACGTCTAATGCTTTCAACCCATTTAACCCGTTTCATCTGTTAAATTCGTACTACTACTATTACTTACTACTTACTACTACCACTACCACTACCACTACTACTACTACTGTAAACAAAGCTCATTACATATTTCTATTGATAAGCATGACTAAAATTACATTTCCCGCTCCCCATTGACCACAGTACTTTGACCACAGTACTTTGACCACAGTACTTTGACCACAGTACTTTGACCACAGTACTTTGACCACAGTACTTTGACCACAGTACTTTTAGTGGCAAAGTCACATTTATGGCAGGATCTATACCATCTCTAAATGTCTGCACTCAGTGATTGACCTGGTTTGCATTACTGGAAATAATGTTCCTGTCACTGCCTTACCTCTTTGTGCTCATTGCCTCCCTGACATGTCTGACTTCTGCCTGGATTTCTGTGGAACTCACGATCCCATAAATTAACCAGTTTTCCCATTGACAAACCTGCAGATTCCTGACTTTATCGGAAACGTTTTCCTGGGACATGGTGTGCTCTCCGGCTCCGTCTTCCTCCTGTTTGGACGTAGTTTCTTCTGGGATAAAGATGCTGTCGTGAGAGAGCGCACGAGCTCCTATGGGGTTCACCTTCCTGAAAAGGAATTAAAATACATTTCAAATAAAAACCTAAAACATAGCACCATTTGGCAGGATAGAATCATCGTCTATCACTGACAGAACTTACACGCTGCAGTGTGGCTCGCTCAATCATTCTCCACAATAGAGATGAATGAGCTCTCTACACACCAGCACTTTTACTACATAAATAAAACCTGTCAAAGGGCTTTTTATGATCTGTTTTTGACCAGAGCCTCACCCTTTACTCAGCTGATTTGGTAATTACAGCCTTTACAGACGTGAAGTTTAGCTCCGTGGCAACACACGTGGTGGACTGAACCAAACTCTAAAGCTGTAGTAGGCTTATAATAGTAACAAAACATAAACTAAAATGTAGTGTTCAACAAGGGTCTATAGCTAAACAAAATCAATGCTTCTCTGCAATAATTGAGTTGTGAAATGATCCTAAACATAAAACAGAAGTTACAAGAACTCAAAGGATTAAAAATAGCAAGAAGGAAAGAAAAGAAAGACAGCAAAGGGGATATTTACCACTGGGCTGTTAATAAATGATGCAAAACACTAAAATAGAACAAAGGGAGACTGAAAAGGAACAACATGAAATTAAAATTAGGTCATGATTTTGAAATATTTGATCATTTTCCCTCAGGGACAAAAGACTGGTGGAAGGACACATTTCATGCCTCTTGACTTTACTTCACAACTTGACTTTACTTCAACACGTAACCGCAGATGCTGACGGAATTCCTCATTATTTGACACTACTTGCTCACAATACAGTGAAAAATGTACTATGGCATTACCAAAATGTCCTGCTATTACAAGAGACAAAAAGAAAGATCACTCCATATCCTGCTGTAAGTTCATTCCCTCATAAAACTAATACTACTACATTATTATTAAACGGATCTTACCTCAGATGTTGACTGGCCTCTTCATCCTCGGACACTACTCCATTGCAAACCTCTCCAGTGGAAAAGCTGGGCTGAAGCGTAGCGCCATCAAACCCAGGTTTGGGATCTCTCTTCTTCTTTTTCCCAAAGAGTCTTTTGAACGGCTGGAATTTGCCCTGTCGCCTTCTCTCTACGGACACAAAACACATGACAATAAAAATCACCTTTATATCACCAGATAAAGTCCAAGGACACATGAAGAAGCTGACGTAATGAAGTAGTGTGACTTTGGATATTGGGGAAGTGAATCTTAAGTAATGCATGAGATGAGGACGCTGACTCGTCTTCAGATGTGATCACACGAAGGAGGAAGGACGGATAAACAACGGAATATTTCCAATAGAAAAAAGTGAATCCTTTGAATGCCAATTAGTGTTTACGCAGACATTTAAAATAATGCGTGGAGAAAGTAATTGAGTACTTATACTGGAACATATTTTGGTGCATTTTTCATTCAAACACACAAACAACTGCACATTATCCCATTAATACCAAGAACATGTCAACAGTGCTGAATAATGCTGGTGACTGAGGAAAAGAGAGACAATTTCTTTCTAATTACACTGATTCAACTAGTCATGGGTTTGTAAGGTGGACAATTTTCACATAATCTTTTATCCACAATTTCATTAAACATATGATTGCAAGAGAAATACTGACAGGGTCTTTTGAAATGTGATTATGCTTTGTTTCTACTAAGAAGAGGGAGCATTTCCTAGGGACTTACACCCATGATCTTGTCTGTAACCATGTGTCTTAATTCATCTTTGTATAGCCCTGGTGGTGGAAGAAAATACTTTTATATCATGTTGGACGTGTGAAAAATCAAGCCAACCTGTCAGAAAGACTAAGGGGGGAACCAAAGTTTAGTTCCGTGTTTCTGGACGGCCCTCTTTTACTGTTACTATTCAAGCTAACTATTCAGCAGCACCACATATTGTGTGCGTAATTACTATAAAAGTGAGTATTTGGTCGTGTTAATGTTTATCAATTGTATATTGTTGATGTTTATCCTTATCTTTGACAGTTAATGCACTGTATTCAGCTAAACTGCCGCGATCCATTACTTATCGCTGTTTTCGCCGTCAACTAGCTTGTTCTAAAAATAGCTCCGTCATCGGCGCATATGTAGGTTACTAATGTAACCCGAGTTCTATACCGCATATACTGTGCAATGTAGAAGTTTAGTAATGTGACTTAATTCATGTTTACTGTCTTTCTGTTCCCAGACCACACACACCACCAATTTGTAATATGTACAAATTAAAGGACATTCTCAATCAATCCAGTTTCCCCTGATTCTCTAACCGGAATCAACGGCCCATACTGTCCGCTCCAATCAGCGTTATTTCCCCTTGGCTAATGTGGATATTTCTACACAACCAATCCAACAGCTTCTACCTTCCACCCACAGGATGAATGGATGGATGAGGATGGGGAGAACTGAAGGAAAATGATCAACTTTCTGTCTGAACAACCCACAAATCAGAGCGTGATAGAGGCTAGTTGTAGATCTGTGTCTGTGTCTGTTTGAGCATCGAGCTGCATTATAAAAAAAAGTACGAATCACAATACAATAACACAGAATTTAGTCTGTGGAGCTACTGTATTGTCTCATTAAACATTTAAATGTCAGTTTCCATGTATCCATATAAAGGTGTTTCTTCTCGGTTGCTTTGATTGTGCAGAGGCAGCTGTTGGTTAAAGGCAGGGGGTGATAAAGGAGGCTTTCCCCTGTCCTCAACACAATCTCGGGGACAGAAAAGGGTAGTTCATAAATTTAGTGAGTCATAAATGTGTGACCTTTCTTTTATTCATAGGCAGTCAACTAGTACCATAATATATATAGTATGAGGACAATAACTGTACCACTGAAGCTATTATGAAAAAAACATTCCTTTTTGTTTCTTGTGGATATGCCACAGAGATAATTACAGAGATATGAACCATAAATGTGGTCTGACATCTGCAATCTGACAGTTAAACAGATATTTTTACCATATAATTCTGACTTGTCCAGCTCAATTTTAAACTATAAGGATTCTAAAACGTTGTGATATCACATGAATGCAAAACCCATGAACAATCTCTCAAAATGAGGAGATTACAATTTGATTTGATGTTGTTATTTAGGCCAACATTTATGAAACAAACATTCCCAGTAGCAGCAGGCAAACGTCCATGTGTTCCGTGACATGATGTAATCCTCGTGTGTAAACATTGCAGCTTTAATAGTCAGTAGTGTGGTGTCATTTGTATGCGGGTGACTTCCTGGTTGGTTCCACGGCCCTCAGAGTGCAGTGGGTGAGCTCACAAGGCCACTCTACACCAGACTTCTTCAGCGCGGATCCCTTTACGGCTAAAAGTAGAAACTGGTGTGGGATTTCACTGGCCAACCCTCCACAGCACCACAGGAAATGTAACAAAGAACTCACAGAGACGCTGCTGTCTGGAGGGACGGGCGATATTTTGGGCCAAAAAAGTAAACACTGGGGTTTGTTTTAGGGTTTAAGCTTTAGAGACAACACACTGAGTCAAGAGAGGACCGGCAGTTATCTATAATGTCCCCAATAAAAACACGATTGCAACTACATTTATAAAAGTTGTATGTAGGCTCGTTACAAAATTTACTATAGCAATTTATTGTTCAACAAATGATAGTAGAATAAATATTTTGGAGGACTAAACATTTATTGCATGTACCTTTTATATGCACTTATTTTTATTCTATTACATTCACATTTGAGCTGTATAGTGTTGAATGATTAACATACTGTATCTTTTTTTATATCGTAGCTCGTGTTTTTATGATATCTTGATTTCAGAAAAGGTTTATTGGGATTATCCTGCTTTAATATTATTTTGTCAGTGGCAAAAAGTAGCTTCAATATCATCGTTTATCACATTCATTTCATTTGCAACATATCATGCTTCAAAATGTGTCATGACAGGTGTATTTGTATGATGTGAAAGAGAAAAGTAAAGGAAAGTAAAGTAATTTGACCTAACAAAAACTAAACAACACTAACAAAAAATATACTTTCTCATTGTATAATGCTTTTGGAATAAAATGTAAGCTAACACGAGTTCACTGGGGACAGAATGTGATGTTGCACTGATGCTCAGACTTGTCCCTTCTCTGCACTTCCCATAATGCTTTGCTCTGGGCACTCTCACACACTCATGCATGAAACAGGACAGGGCACTTTTGGAGACACGGCACATCACTCGGTTTAACTGCTGCGTCTGCTGCTCCCGTCTGCTGCTCCTACACTTTTCAGCTGCTCTGCTCCTGCAAATGCACCTGTTTTTTATTTTATTTTGCAGAACATGTGAAAGGCTGGATCACGTCAAGGCCTTTTGAAGTGAACACAGCGGATTATATGCAGTACACCCACATGGAGGCAGTCAGGGTTCTCACGAAAGTCAATCGAAAACATGCTTCGAATTTATACGGTCTCTCTATGGACAGCGTATATCAAAAAGTATTGACCCAGTGCAAATCGTAGCATCGCTTTAGAATGGGGAACATATTCAGAGTTTAAAGACTTAATTAATGGTTGGTTGGACACCTACTAGGCTGTGTTTGTTACATAAAAATAAGTTATAGTTATTAACCGTTAATAGGTAAAAAAACACAGCTCATATTACCAAATGCAAATTAAGATCATAGTTATCTCTTAACAATCTCTTAACATCATATTAATCAGAAGTTATAAGGAGTTTATGAATAGAAAAGTGTTAATAAATGTCTAATTAGCAGCAGAATAAGGTTATGCTGAATAAGACATTAATAAGGGCAGATTAAGTACTAATAAGCTACTAATTTACCACTTACTAGTATGTTAATTAGCATCTAGTTAGACGTTAATATGTAAAGTGTTACCAATATTATTATTATTATTATTATTATTATTATTATTTATTATTATGCCAGCTGTACGGTACAGTTGTTATATCATTATTATATTGTCAAAGAAAACTAAGATCACATAACTAAATCGTGGCTGTTGCTATAATAAAGATAGTGGCAAAACGATTAGGATTTATGGTGACTATTTGAAAAGTCAATAGGTCAAGAGTCAAGAGCAATATAATAATAAGAATGAAGCGTCAAACTTTGTATAAACCTGAACCACAGCAAACTGTTTAAAAACAGTGAAATCCTCAAACCAATCACAGCACACCATGCATCACTTAAAGGGACAGTGCTCTCGTGCATGTGGAGCGTCAATCAAATCCTGAACTGTCCCTTTAAGATGACAACGCACTCCTTTTCCTGTTTACCTGGGCCCTTGGGTTGGGTTACCTCTACACGCATGTCACTCCGGGTTTCCGTGGCGTCTGTTGCCATGGTTGCTGCAGCAGAAGAAGCAGGAAGTGAACGAGAGGAGAGGGTTTGAGTGTGGTTTTAATTATGAAACACAACAACCTTAACTCTAAAATGTATTGAGATGTTCAAAGTGACACAACATTTACACCGTCTCTAGTTTCCCCACTGGAAGTTCCAAAAAATATACAATACTTTAAAAACACAAACAAGCTGATTTATTTGATTTAGGGAAAAAAATTAAAATTTGTAACCTACAGATAAAGAAAATAATGATGATCAAAGCCAGTTCCACCTCGGACTAAACCAGACAGAACCAGGACTAAACCAGGACTAAACCAGACAGAACCAGGACTAAACCAGGACTAAACCAGACAGAACCAGGACTAAACCAGGACTAAACCAGGACTAAACCAGACAGAACCAGGACTAAACCAGGACTAAACCAGACAGACCCAGGACTAAACCAGGACTAAACCAGACAGAACCAGGACTAAACCAGGACTAAACCAGGACTAAACCAGACAGAACCAGGACTAAACCAGGACTAAACCAGACAGAACCAGGACTAAACCAGGACTAAACCAGACAGAACCAGGACTAAACCAGGACTAAACCAGACAGAACCAGGACTAAACCAGGACTAAACCAGACAGACCCAGGACTAAACCAGGACTAAACCAGACAGAACCAGGACTAAACCAGGACTAAACCAGGACTAAACCAGACAGAACCAGGACTAAATCAGGACTAAACCAGACAGAACCAGGACTAAACCAGGACTAAACCAGACAGAACCAGGACTAAACCAGGACTAAACCAGGACTAAACCAGACAGAACCAGGACTAAACCAGGACTAAACCAGGACTAAACCAGACATAACCAGGACTAAACCAGGACTTAACCAGGACTAAACCAGACAGAACCAGGACTAAACCAGGACTAAACCAAACAGAACCAGGACTAAACCAGGACTAAACCAGGACTAAACCAGACAGAACCAGGACTAAACCAGGACTAAACCAGGACTAAACCAGACAGAACCAGGACTAAACCAGGACTAAACCAGGACTAAACCAGACAGAACCAGGACTAAACCAGGACTAAACCAGACAGAACCAGGACTAAACCAGGACTAAACCAGACAGAACCAGGATTAAACCAGGACTAAACCAGACAGAACCAGGACTAAACCAGGACTAAACCAGGACTAAACCAGACAGAACCAGGACTAAACCAGGACTAAACCAGACAGAACCAGGACTAAACCAGGACTAAACCAGACAGAACCAGGACTAAACCAGGACTAAACCAGGACTAAACCAGACAGAACCAGGACTAAACCAGGACTAAACCAGACAGAACCAGGACTAAACCAGGACTAAACCAGGACTAAACCAGGACTAAACCAGGACTAAACCAGACAGAACCAGGACTAAACCAGGACTAAACCAGACAGAACCAGGACTAAACCAGGACTAAACCAGACAGAACCAGGACTAAACCAGGACTAAACCAGGACTAAACCAGACAGAACCAGGACTAAACCAGGACTAAACCAGGACTAAACCAGACAGAACCAGGACTAAACCAGGACTAAACCAGACAGAACCAGGACTAAACCAGGACTAAACCAGGACTAAACCAGACAGAACCAGGACTAAACCAGGACTAAACCAGGACTAAACCAGACAGAACCAGGACTAAACCAGGACTAAACCAGACAGAACCAGGACTAAACCAGGACTAAACCAGACAGAACCAGGACTAAACCAGGACTAAACCAGACAGAACCAGGACTAAACCAGGACTAAACCAGGACTAAACCAGACAGAACCAGGACTAAACCAGGACTAAACCAGACAGAACCAGGACTAAACCAGGACTAAACCAGGACTAAACCAGACAGAACCAGGACTAAACCAGGACTAAACCAGACAGAACCAGGACTAAACCAGGACTAAACCAGGACTAAACCAGACAGAACCAGGACTAAACCAGGACTAAACCAGACAGAACCAGGACTAAACCAGGACTAAACCAGACAGAACCAGGACTAAACCAGGACTAAACCAGGACTAAACCAGGACTTAACCAGACAGAACCAGGACTAAACCAGGATTAAACCAGGACTAAACCAGGGCCAAGAGCTAGACCAATATACTGGGTCGATATACGCTTTTTAACAGCTTTAATTGTCCAGCACAGGTCAATTTTTTAATGGGCCAACTAAGAACACACTTCAAACTTTATTTTAATATATAATACACTCTTACGGGTTTGTAGTCAATTTTAATAACACAATTTGCAAAAATGTAATCAAAACTGGTCCTAAACATCGGTTTCAAGTTCTAAACAATAAGTATCACCACATGAGTCGATCTCAAGTTATACTATTAGATCTAAATGATATCTAAACTAGAAATCTGACCATATCAAAATTAATTTTGTCCAAATACAACTATTAACCATCACCAGAACTATATTTTATAATACAGTTCATAATAAGGCACAAGCCAGAGGTTTCCTGAAGCACAGAAATGCTCATGTCCTAAAACACAAGGAGACAACAGTGTGTGTGAGACTGTGTCCTGAGAGAGCGTGTCCCCAGTGGGATCAACATGCCATAGGCTTCCTCTTCCATTGGAACAGAGACTCTAACACTCTTCCACTGATGTCTGGCACAGAAAAAGGAACTCTTTGTCCTGCAGACCAGAGCAGAACAAGCAGCAAACAGGCTTAGAGTTTGCCCATCTCTGCTAGAATTGAACCGCTCTTTAGAGAGATACAGTGAATCTCAAATAGTCACACCAAAATACCACAATCAGGCATAACATTACCACCACTGACTGGTAATGTGAAAAACAGAAATGTAACAATATTCAGACAGTACAATAGAATCAACTGTATATGTATTATAACATTGTTAGGCTCACTGTTCATTTGATGTCAAAATGACCTGAGGTTCCCATATGGTTTTCATTTAGGGCTGCAACGGTTAATCTAGTGACAGTAAAATATGAATTCTTGTCTTATTTTGATAGATTGTTATCTAGACTACAGACACTAACACAGATACAAAAAATATATGTTAAAAAACAGTGGCATTAATAAATCAAAATACTCCAGATTGGTTGGTTAATCATTTATTTTAAAAGTCCAAATGTATAATAGAAATAATTGTTTGACTAATCAGTTTTTTAAAATGCTGTCTAATCGACTACACGTTATCATTACTATCTTATTCCAAAGGATTAGTAATTATTCTATATGATGTATTATTATACAGTTATGAGAGATTTTTGTTATTGTTAAATTGTTTAAAGTCATAAACAAGACCTCAACACTCAGTAAAAGGAGGTTAAGCGTTGACATCTTCAGAATTCCTTTGCCGTACATTGTGCTTTTAATGCAATTTATTTCTATCTTGGTGATGAGTAATTAACCTCTACGAACAGAAAGTAGAAATAAGATCTGCAGAGGCAAGGCCAGTATATTTGTAGAGCACAATTCAAACACACAACAGGAAAAATGCATTAAACTCACAAAACATCATATGCGCAGCTAAACAAAACTGTTTTTAGTTTAGATTTGAACATTGTCAGAGCAGAACCCGTCTCACATCTTCAAGAAGACTGATCCAGATTTTAGCTGCATAAAACTGAAACACAGATTCTCTATGTTTAGTCCTGACTCTGGCACCAGCAGGAGGCCGCTCCATGTTTAGTCCTGACTCTGGGCACCAGCAGGAGGCCGGTCCATGTTTAGTCCTGACTCTGGCACCAGCAGGAGGCCGGTCTATGTTTAGTCCTGACTCTGGCACCAGCAGGAGGCCGCTCCATGTTTAGTCCTGACTCTGGGCACCAGCAGGAGGCCGGTCCATGTTTAGTCCTGACTCTGGCACCAGCAGGAGGCCGGTCCATGTTTAGTCCTGACTCTGGCACCAGCAGGAGGCCGGTCCATGTTTAGTCCTGACTCTGGCACCAGCAGGAGGCCGGTCTATGTTTAGTCCTGACTCTGGCACCAGCAGGAGGCCGCTCCATGTTTAGTCCTGACTCTGGGCACCAGCAAGAGGCCGGTCCATGTTTAGTCCTGACTCTGGCACCAGCAGGAGGCCGGTCCATGTTTAGTCCTGACTCTGGCACCAGCAGGAGGCCGGTCCATGTTTAGTCCTGACTCTGGCACCAGCAGGAGGCCGGTCCATGTTTAGTCCTGACTCTGGCACCAGCAGGAGGCCGGTCCATGTTTAGTCCTGACTCTGGCACCAGCAGGAGGCCGGTCCATGTTTAGTCCTGACTCTGGCACCAGCAGGAGGCCGGTCCATGTTTAGTCCTGACTCTGGCACCAGCAGGAGGCCGGTCCATGTTTAGTCCTGACTCTGGCACCGGCAGGAGGCCGGTCCATGTTTAGTCCTGACTCTGGCACCAGCAGGAGGCCGGTCCATGTTTAGTCCTGACTCTGGCACCGGCAGGAGGCCGGTCCATGTTTAGTCCTGACTCTGGCACCAGCAGGAGGCCGGTCCATGTTTAGTCCTGACTCTGGCACCAGGAGGAGGCAGGTCCATGTTTATTCCTGACTCTGGCACCAGCAGGAGGCCGGTCCATGTTTAATCCTGACTCTGGCACCAGCAGGAGGCCGGTCCATGTTTAATCCTGACTCTGGCACCAGCAGGAGGCCGGTCCCTGAGGTCCTCAGAGTCAGAGATGGTTCATATGGCACTAACAATGCAATGCAAAGCAATGTTTTGAGTCCATTATTACCACCAGATTTCTAACTTGGTTTGTAGGTTTCAGAGCGAGACTCTGGAGGTGACGCTAACACTTTCTCTCGTTTCTGTGACAAAGACGATGATTTCAGTCTTGTCTGAGTTCAGCTGGAGAAAGTTGTTTTGCCTCCACACACTGATCTGTTTAATGCAGTGACAGAGTGAATCCACTGGTCCATATTCACCTGCGACAGTGAAATATTGATCTGCTTGCACACATTTTCGCTGCGTATCAACTGACCTAACGGCAGCATGTAGAGGTTGAACAGAAGGGGTCCCAGGGCTGACCCTCGGGGCACCCCACAGGTCAGGGGCATGTGGTCTGAGACACAGCTACCAATTTCAAGAAAGTACTTCCTGTCTTCCAGATAGGACATTAACACATTTTGGGCAGTGCTCTATTTTTACATTCAAAAATACTTTTAATTTCAACTTTTGAGAAATGTAAGCAGAGATATTTAGCGATTCTTTGGGCAAACAAAGTTATCCAACTCCATTCTTGTATTGTTTGTTCATATACGAGTGGAGCATCTGTCAGTTCTATCTTTGCAGACGTCTTTATGTGTTTTATGCTGAAAACAAACTCTGGGCTGGAGACGAGGGAGGCACAAGGAGACGAAGGAGGCACAAGGAGACGAGGGAGGCACAAGGAGACGAAGGAGGCACAAGGAGACGAGGGAGGCACAAGGAGACGAGGGAGGCACAAGGAGACGAGGGAGGCACAAGGAGACGAGGGAGGCACAAGAAGACGAAGGAGGCACAAGAAGACGAACGAGGCACAAGGAGACGAAGTAGGCACAAGGAGACGAGGGAGGCACAAGGAGACGAGGGAGGCACAAGGAGACGAGGGAGGTACAAGGAGACGAGGGAGGCACAAAGGAGGCACAAGGAGACGAAGGAGGCACAAGGAGACGAGGGAGGCACCAAGGAGACGAAGGAGGCACCAAGGAGACGAAGGAGGCACAAGGAGACGAGGGAGGCACAAGGAGACGAGGGAGGCACAAGGAGACGAGGGAGGCACAAGGAGACGAAGGAGGCACAAGGAGACGAGGAAGGCACAAGGAGAGAAGGACAAGGAGACGAGGGAGGCACAAGGAGATGAGGGAGGCACAAGGAGACGAAGGAGGCACAAGGAGACGAGGAAGGCACAAGGAGAGAAGGACAAGGAGACGAGGGAGGCACAAGGAGACGAGGGAGGCACAAGGAGACGAGGGAGGCACAAGGAGACGAGGGAGGCACAAGGAGACGAAGGAGGCACAAGGAGACGAGGAAGGCACAAGGAGAGAAGGACAAGGAGACGAGGGAGGCACAAGGAGACGAGGGAGGCACAAGGAGACGAAGGAGGCACAAGGAGACGAGGAAGGCACAAGGAGAGAAGGACAAGGAGACGAGGGAGGCACAAGGAGATGAGGGAGGCACAAGGAGACGAGGGAGGCACAAGGAGACGAGGGAGGCACAAGGAGACGAGGGAGGCACAAGGAGACGAAGTAGGCACAAGGAGACGCATGTGCTCCAGCGAGGAAGAGAATGTGATCTGACAGGAAAACATCAGCGGTGATACAGGGCGACACTGAAGAAAGATAAAAATAAAACTCTTCACATGATAATTATTGTATTTTGTATATTTGAATAGAGGCCGATACAAAACATGGACAAACTGTAGCACAAGAACACAGAAACCTTCCTTATTCATTTAATTATAATACTAAAAGCAAGTAATTACATGGATATTATATGGTTGGGATAATAAATAAATAAAATAAATAAATGCAAATTCAAGACGATTTTACACTTGGTTTAACACTTATTTACATATATAACATTACATTATTCTCTTTACTGTCCATTTATTTAGTTGTTTTGCTGATGGGCTGCTCTAATGAGAATGCAATATTATACAAGTGTGAACTGGGACACACTGGGACGCACTGGCCCACACTGGGACACACTGGGACACACTGGGACGCACTGGCCCACACTGGGACACACTGGGACACACTGGGACGCACTGGCCCACACTGGGACACACTGGGACACACTGGGACGCACTGGCCCACACTGGGACACACTGGGACACACTGGCCCACGCTGGCCCACACTGGGACACGCTGGCCCACACTGGGACACGCTGGCCCACACTGGGACACACTGGGACACGCTGGCCCACACTGGGACACACTGGGAAGCACTGGGACGCACTGGGACACACTGGGGGGGTCACAGCCCTGCACCTCAACAATGGCGCTACAAGAGCCTCATAAAACGTGTCTTTGCCATTACCATCAGCACAGATCAGACCGCTGACTAAGCAGACTAAGTTGACTAAGCAGACTAAGCAGACTAAGCTGACTTAGCAGACTAAGCAGACTAAGCAGACTAAGAAGACTAAGAAGACTAAGAAGACTAAGCAGACTAAGCTGACTAAGCAGACTAAGCAGACTAAGCAGACTAAGCAGACTAAGCAGACTAAGAAGACTAAGCTGACTAAGCAGACTAAGCTGACTTAGCAGACTAAGCAGACTAAGAAGACTAAGAAGACTAAGAAGACTAAGAAGACTAAGACTAAGAAGACTAAGCAGACTAAGCAGACTAAGAAAACTAAGAAGACTAAGCAGACTAAGCTGACTAAGCAGACTAAGCTGACTAAGCAGACTAAGAAGACTAAGAAGACTAAGCTGACTAAGCAGACTAAGCTGACTAAGCAGACTAAGAAGACTAAGCAGACTAAGAAAACTAAGAAGACTAAGCAGACTAAGCAGACTAAGCTGACTAAGCGGACTAAGCTGACTAAGAAGACTAAGAAGACTAAGCAGACTAAGTAGACTAAGTAGACTAAGCAGACTAAGCTGACTAAGCTGACTAAGCAGACTAAGAAGACTAAGCAGACTAAGCAGACTAAGTAGACTAAGAAGACTAAGCAGAATAAGCTGACTAAGCAGACTAAGAAGACTAAGTAGACTAAGCAGACTAAGCAGACTAAGAAGACTAAGACTAAGAAGACTAAGCAGACTAAGCAGACTAAGAAAACTAAGACGACTAAGCAGACTAAGCTGACTTAGCAGACTAAGCAGACTAAGCAGACTAAGCAGACTAAGTTGACTAAGCAGACTAAGCAGACTAAGAAGACTAAGCTGACTAAGCAGACTAAGCTGACTTAGCAGACTAAGCAGACTAAGCAGACTAAGAAGACTAAGAAGACTAAGAAGACTAAGCAGACTAAGCTGACTAAGCAGACTAAGCAGACTAAGCAGACTAAGCAGACTAAGAAGACTAAGCTGACTAAGCAGACTAAGCTGACTTAGCAGACTAAGCAGACTAAGAAGACTAAGAAGACTAAGAAGACTAAGACTAAGAAGACTAAGCAGACTAAGCAGACTAAGAAAACTAAGAAGACTAAGCAGACTAAGCTGACTAAGCAGACTAAGCTGACTAAGCAGACTAAGAAGACTAAGAAGACTAAGCTGACTAAGCAGACTAAGCTGACTAAGCAGACTAAGAAGACTAAGCAGACTAAGAAAACTAAGAAGACTAAGCAGACTAAGCAGACTAAGCTGACTAAGCGGACTAAGCTGACTAAGAAGACTAAGAAGACTAAGCAGACTAAGTAGACTAAGTAGACTAAGCAGACTAAGCTGACTAAGCTGACTAAGCAGACTAAGAAGACTAAGCAGACTAAGCAGACTAAGTAGACTAAGAAGACTAAGCAGAATAAGCTGACTAAGCAGACTAAGAAGACTAAGTAGACTAAGCAGACTAAGCAGACTAAGAAGACTAAGACTAAGAAGACTAAGCAGACTAAGCAGACTAAGAAAACTAAGACGACTAAGCAGACTAAGCTGACTTAGCAGACTAAGCAGACTAAGCAGACTAAGCTGACTAAGCAGACTAAGCAGACTAAGCTGACTAAGTAGACTAAGCAGACTAAGAAGACTAAGAAGACTAAGACTAAGAAGACTAAGCAGACTAAGCAGACTAAGAAGACTAAGCAGACTAAGCGGACTAAGCGGACTAAGAAGACTAAGCTGACTAAGCTGACTAAGCTGACTAAGAAGACTAAGCAGACTAAGCAGACTAAGCAGACTAAGGAGACTAAGAAGACTAAGCAGACTAAGCAGACTAAGAAGACTAAGTAGACTAAGCAGACTAAGCAGACTAAGAAGACTAAGACTAAGAAGACTAAGCAGACTAAGCAGACTAAGCAGACTAAGAAGACTAAGACTAAGACTAAGAAGACTAAGCAGACTAAGCAGACTAAGAAAACTAAGACGACTAAGCAGACTAAGCAGACTAAGCAGACTAAGCAGACTAAGAAAACTAAGACGACTAAGCAGACTAAGCAGACTAAGCGGACTAAGCAGACTAAGCTGACTAAGCAGACTAAGCAGACTAAGAAGACTAAGCAGACTAAGAAGACTAAGCTGACTAAGCAGACTAAGCAGACTAAGAAGACTAAGCTGACTAAGCAGATTAAGCAGACTAAGCTGACTAAGCAGACTAAGCTGACTAAGCTGACTAAGCTGACTAAGCAGACTAAGCAGACTAAGACTAAGAAGACTAAGCAGACTAAGAAGACTAAGCAGACTAAGCTGACTTAGCAGACTAAGCTGACTAAGCAGACTAAGAAGACTAAGTAGACTAAGCAGACTAAGCACACTAAGCAGACTAAGAAGACTAAGACTAAGAAGACTAAGCAGACTAAGCAGACTAAGAAAACTAAGAAGACTAAGCAGACTAAGCAGACTAAGATGACTAAGCAGACTAAGCTGACTAAGCAGACTAAGCTGACTAAGTAGACTAAGCAGACTAAGCAGACTAAGACGACTAAGCAGACTAAGCAGACTAAGCGGACTAAGCAGACTAAGCTGACTAAGCAGACTAAGAAGACTAAGCAGACTAAGCAGACTAAGAAGACTAAGCAGACTAAGCTGACTAAGCAGACTAAGCAGACTAAGAAGACTAAGCTGACTAAGCAGACTAAGCTGACTAAGCAGACTAAGAAGACTAAGCTGACTAAGCTGACTAAGCTGACTTAGCAGATTAAGCAGACTAAGCTGACTAAGCAGACTAAGCTGACTAAGCTGACTAAGCTGACTAAGCAGACTAAGAAGACTAAGCAGACTAAGCTGACTTAGCAGACTAAGCTGACTAAGCAGACTAAGAAGACTAAGTAGACTAAGCAGACTAAGCACACTAAGCAGACTAAGAAGACTAAGACTAAGCAGACTAAGAAAACTAAGAAGACTAAGCAGACTAAGCAGACTAAGAAGACTAAGATGACTAAACTGACTTAGCAGACTAAGCAGACTAAGCAGACTAAGCAGACTAAGAAGACTAAGAAGACTAAGCAGACTAAGCTGACTAAGCAGACTAAGAAGACTAAGCAGACTAAGCTGACTAAGCAGACTAAGCAGACTAAGAAGACTAAGAAGACTAAGCTGACTAAGCAGACTAAGAAGACAAAGCAGACTAAGAAGACTAAGCTGACTAAGAAGACTAAGCAGACTAAGCAGACTAAGAAGACTAAGAAGACTAAGAAGACGAAGCAGACTAAGCTGACTAAGCAGACTAAGAAGACTAAGAAGACTAAGTAGACTAAGCAGACTAAGCAGACTAAGCAGACTAAGAAGACTAAGACTAAGAAGACTAAGCTGACTAAGCAGACTAAGCAGACTAAGAAGACTAAGAAGACTAAGAAGACTAAGCTGACTAAGCAGACTAAGCTGACTAAGCAGACTAAGCTGACTAAGCAGACTAAGAAGACTAAGCTGACTAAGCAGACTAAGCTGACTAAGCAGACTAAGAAGACTAAGCTGACTAAGCAGACTAAGTAGACTAAGCAGACTAAGCAGACTAAGCAGACTAAGAAGACTAAGACTAAGAAGACTAAGAAGACTAAGCAGACTAAGAAAACTAAGAAGACTAAGCAGACTAAGCTGACTAAGCGGACTAAGCAGACTAAGCAGACTAAGCAGACTAAGAAGACTAAGAAGACTAAGCAGACTAAGAAGACTAAGAAGACTAAGCAGACTAAGCTGACTAAGCGGACTAAGCAGACTAAGCAGACTAAGCAGACTAAGCAGACTAAGCTGACTAAGAAGACTAAGAAGACTAAGCAGACTAAGCAGACTAAGAAGACTAAGAAGACTAAGCTGACTAAGCTGACTAAGCTGACTAAGCTGACTTAGCAGACTAAGCAGACTAAGCAGACTAAGAAGACTAAGACTAAGAAGACTAAGCAGACTAAGAAGACTAAGAAGACTAAGCAGACTAAGCAGACTAAGCAGACTAAGAAAACTAAGAAGACTAAGCAGACTAAGCTGACTAAGCAGACTAAGAAGACTAAGCAGACTAAGCTGACTAAGCAGACTAAGAAGACTAAGAAGACTAAGCAGACTAAGCAGACTAAGAAGACTAATACTAAGAAGACTAAGCAGACTAAGCAGACTAAGAAGACTAAGAAGACTAAGCAGACTAAGCAGACTAAGAAGACTAAGAAGACTAAGCAGACTAAGAAAACTAAGACGACTAAGCAGACTAAGCAGACTAAGCGGACTAAGCAGACTAAGAAAACTAAGAAGACTAAGCAGACTAAGCTGACTAAGCAGACTAAGAAGACTAAGAAGACTAAGCAGACTAAGCAGACTAAGCAGACTAAGAAGACTAAGCAGACTAAGAAGACTAAGACTAAGAAGACTAAGCAGACTAAGCAGACTAAGAAGACTAAGCAGACTAAGCAGACTAAGCAGACTAAGAAAACTAAGAAGACTAAGCAGACTAAGCTGACTAAGCAGACTAAGAAGACTAAGAAGACTAAGCAGACTAAGCAGACTAAGCAGACTAAGCAGACTAAGACTAAGAAGACTAAGCAGACTAAGCAGACTAAGAAGACTAAGAAGACTAAGCAGACTAAGCAGACTAAGCGGACTAAGCGGACTAAGCAGACTAAGCTGACTAAGCAGACTAAGAAGACTAAGCAGACTAAGCAGACTAAGCAGACTAAGCAGACTAAGCAGACTAAGCAGACTAAGCTGACTAAGCAGACTAAGCAGACTAAGCAGACTAAGCAGACAGGGAACAGCTGCAGTAAAACCCGGGGGACATGGAGTTGGCCCTTTGCACAAAGATTATTTTACACTGACGAAACAGATGCACTTTTCTCTGCTGCATGTGCTCGGGAAATGTGAGAATGTTGGATTTTCTTTAGTTTTGTTGCCTAAATTAATAACTAATAGTATTTTCTTCTGCCTTTTATACCGCTTTTAAATCACCAAGACAAGTTCCTATGTTTTGTTCATTGACAACGGCAATAAATCTATTCTGATTCTGATAAACAAAGCTCCAAATCACTCGCTCTTTTGGTGGTGAAAAGCCACTTGTGCTTTGTGTTCTGCTCTCGGACAGAGCACAAAAGGGAAAACTAGGGTCAAAGAGTCAAGAATATGAACTAAAACGACTATAATAACTAGAACGCAGGAGAACTAGTAACAAGACGTTTAATTCCAGGAAACAATGTCGACTGAAGCCATTGGTTCTTTCGTTTTCTATTTTATTGTAGCATAGAAACTACCAAATAGAATCATACGAGACAGTATAAGTAAAACAGCCTAACATAAGCAAACAAAGACAAATTCAACATCCCAGGAATCCCAGTATAGTTCTCTCCCACAGCCCTGGTTACTATGGCAACCTGATTACAGCCAGACACTCTGAACGAGCCTCTCACTCTCACTTAACGCTACAATGAGAACAAACCTGTCCAGACAGATGAGCGTGTAAACAAATATTAGAGCAAATCATTATGTTCTCCAACCAGAGTTCATTTGGAGGACTAAACGTTTAGTTTTCTGTGTGTTTGTTGATGTGTTTGTTGATGTGTTTGTTGATGTGAATGAACAGAAGACGTTTTTATTGTATTATTTAATTCATCTTTTGAATTTCTTTTCTTTTTAATATATGTTATTTCGCCACCGCTCATGTAAAACTAGTTAATACATTTTAAATAAAAGTTTTCAGTAATAGTAGTAGTAATATTTTTCCATTCTAAAGCTAAATGACTAAAATTTTGACTAAATTTAATGTTTAATTAATAAAAAACATACAATGTCCTTAAATAAAGGACAAGTGGAACCTATCCAAGCTCCTTAATGTAATACTTTGTACTGTGCGATAATACATTTCAAATATATATTCATTTTCTCAACTAAACGTACATATATTCAAACATCCAAATTTAAGTTAAACATCTTCCTCTGGACTTCCTACAGGACATCCTCTTTGCTTTTCCCAAACATTCTTCACACGTTCCTCTGGTCCACGTCCCACCACCAGATGCAGTGTTATTTGTGTCCCTTAATGCACACTGTAGAGGTGGAGGTCAGGCCAGTTCTGAATATGGAAAATAAACACTGTGCAGTGATTAATAACTCGGCATTTACAGCTGCCAAAAGTGTTGACATGGCAACTTCAGCACAAGGAGAATGAACTGTCCCCTGGTAGTACGTTTGATTTGCATGTAAAGAGATGTTGGCAAACACATTTATTTTTAATTTTGTGTGTGTGACAGTTAAAGGCACCAACTGCTCGTTTCCATGGAGATGTTATTGCTTTGCCTGGAATGCTCAACAGTGTGGCATTAAACACATCTGGCATTCATTCAATTACAGGTGCTTTTATGAGAGTGGGGTTGACTCTCCACTGACGGCTCCTGTTTGTCTCCATGGAAACAGATACATTTAAGGCCATACTATGGAACATTCCAGGCACCTCTGTGACGTTTTTATTTAGGAGAAGGAGGAGGAGAAGGAGGAAGAAGAAGAAGAAGAAGAAGGAGGAAGGAGAAGAAGGAGGAAGGAGAAGAAGGAGGAAGGAGAAGAAGGAGGAAGAAGAAGAAGGAGGAAGAAGAAGAAGAAGAAGAAGGAGGAAGGAGAAGAAGGAGGAAGAAGAAGAAGGAGGAAGAAGAAGAAGAAGAAGAAGAAGGAGGAAGGAGAAGAAGGAGGAAGAAGAAGAAGGAGGAAGAAGAAGAAGGAGGAAGGAGAAGAAGGAGGAAGGAGAAGAAGGAGGAAGGAGAAGAAGGAGGAAGGAGAAGGAAGGAGGAGGAAGGAGAAGGAAGGAGGAGGAAGGAGGAGGAAGGAGGAGGAAGAAGGAGGAAGAAGGAGGAAGAAGGAGGAAGAAGAAGAAGAAGAAGAAGAAGAAGGAGAAGAAGGAAGAAGGAAGAAGAAGAAGAAGAAGAAGAAGAAGAAGAAGAAGAAGAAGAAGAAGAAGAAGAAGAAGAAGAAGAAGAAGAAGAAGAAGAAGAAGAAGAAGAAGAAGAAGAAGAAGAAGAAGAAGAAGAAGAAGAAGAAGAAGAAGAAGAAGAAGAAGAAGAAGAAGAAGAAGAAGAAGAAGAAGAAGAAGAAGAAGAAGAAGAAGAAGAAGAAGAAGAAGAAGAAGAAGAAGAAGAAGAAGAAGAAGAAGAAGAAGAAGAAGAAGAAGGACCACTTGGGTATCACTCAGTTGCAGAGCTGTGGATGTAACTGACAGGACTGTGGACTTGATAAACTGAGAGGCGTATGGAAAAACTGGTAATTAGTTTTTCTCTGTCGCTGTCAAAGTATCAATTCACTGTAAATGACTGAAGCCCATTCACTTTGCATCATCAGCAGTAACAAGCTGATCACCCACTCAATCATCAAGTACAAAACAAGAAGATTAGTGGCTTTCGTTTCAATTTAATGCACCTGAATCAGAACTAATACAGGTCTGAGGACTAAAATGCAGAAATATTAGACTGTTAAATAAAGTCAACAGAGGGATTTCAGAATGAAGTCTAAACCAGGACTAAGCCAAGTCCAATAAAGGTGGAACCTCAAACTGAAGTACTAAATCAGTGTTGAACCAAACCAAACCAAACCCAGATAAAAACATGGATCAACCCTGGACTAACCAAGGACAAAACACAACCAGGTTTAGGAATAGGCCTGATATAAGGACTGCTAAACCGGGACAAAAAAAAAGTCCAAAAGCGAAGTGGAAGTAAGAATGGGCTAAACCAGGACTAGACCTGCAGATCTTCAGTCATACATATACATACATATTTACTATGAGGCTTTGCACTAAGCTGCTATTGAAGCCATACATTAATCCATTAACCATAAAAGTGGTTACATTACACTTTTATCGCCGCTTTATGCATGTAGGTGTCCTCAGTATTTGTTATTTCTGTATTTATCCAGGGCGTGTGGAGAAACAATGGGCATTAGAGGAGCCCGCAGCTAGTATTACAAGCGCGTGCTTAATTTTTCCACACTACTCAACGCTCAAGTGGACAAAAACAACACGAGCAAGTGCTGAGTTTCCTGGTGAATATCCCAAACCAAAATGGGATAACCAGGATTAAGGAATCAAGCTGACCAATAATGGTATGGAATTTAATAAATGGCACCACTCTGTTTACCAAACTAAGCTGAGACAATATATGCAGACATTTTTGTTTTATCTTTGATGTTAGGATTTTATTTGCTTGCTCTCTGTGTTGTGTCCTTTGCTGTGTATTTAATTTTTTTAAATTTAAAAATATTTGGAGAAAAATAAAATAAAAGGTGTTTGAGGACAATCTACTGTTATATAAATATATAAGCTACAAAACAAAGCAAACAGCACAAACTACTACTATTCAGTCTATGCAGAATACTGTACAACATGCCACAGACAGACTAGACAGACAATAAAATAAAATAAATGTAATTTTAGTGTACTTTATTCGATTCAAGTTTGTTCATTAGAGTACAAATACTACTACTACTTACTGTATGCTATTATTAAAGCAACTTGTGTAAACATAATCCACATTATCCAATCATTTGTGCCCTTTATTGAGGGTGGACCTTTAATTTGCCTAATTTGGAAACTCAAGATTAGATTCAACAATTGGATAAAATGGCAGAGGAAAAAAAAGCATGTATGAGTCTGTCTATGCTCAAAGTATTGAAACAGGAGATGCACAAGGAGAAGCATTAATGATGGACAAGTAGTCTATAAACATGCTACTACAGTCTGTGTGAAAACCATATCCAGTCATTATTGCATTGAGTTATTTTAGCATCTTCAAACCTCTCACACTGACAACTGTTTAATGGACAAACAGATCCACTTGCTCTCTAGAACATTCTGTATAGCTGCTTCCTCTCCGTGTCACTTAAGTCCAAGTGTAGCCTAAATATTGCTTGTCTGCATGTCTTACCGTGCTGTGGTCTCTCTGTGCAGGTCGTGTTTGAGAGTCCCTGTGTTCCACCTGCCTGCTGTCACCGAGCATCTAGGGCAATACCTGGAGTCAGGTGTCAGCAGCAGTTTATGTGTGAGCGAGGGAGACGAGCCTTTACTATGAACGTGTAGGCGGGCAGAGCATCCACTCTTACTCTGCTGTATGTATGAAAAATTGATTGTTCCTCCGAGGCGCAGTCATGTGGAGTAATGTAAAAGAGTGGTTCAAGGGACATACAGCACTGGGCAGAAGCGCGTGGGCAATGGCACGGTGTATATGCATGTAAAAGTATATGAAAATCTATGACATGGTGCTGGGCTGGTCCATGCAGCATCCAGAGGGGGGTCTTCTACTTCATGGGTAAATGCTCTTTTCCTTTGGCAAAAATATAGGAAGTATGTTGGTCAAAAAGGTTTAATATCCTTAAAACAGTTTATGGTTGCACTGGGGATTCATTAAGTTAAGTGATGTGGCCCTGACATGGCTGGATCCTTGTTTATTGTCTTGATTTAAAGGTAACTTTTTGTTATCGATCGATTGATTCAAGAGCATAGCGTTATTCTGTGTTGAAATGTACATTCTACTGTGTAAAAGAAATGTGTTTATTATCATCCTGGTATTGAAATCAGTAATCAAGCTTTTTCCTTAATACTAAAATGTCAACGTCGTCTCTTAGCATCAGACCTTTGCCCAGTGCTGAATATTCTTAGACTCTGAATGTAGAAGGTGTGTCAGCGAGTACAGGGCCCGTCTGAGATCTGCTGAAGAGGCACAAAGTGATGCGTTGTTTCCTCCGGCGCGTGAGAACAGAACGGCATTCAGCCTTTCAACAGACCACCTCCACAAAGACGCTCATTGTGGGGCCCGACTGTAACTGTCCATACACGTGCTGTTGTTGTTGTTGTTGTTGTTGTTGTTAAAAAGCCTCGTAATGTGGTTCACCGCAATTTATAGATGTAATGTATGCATTATAGAGGGCCAGATGTGCGGTCAAATGGAGATTATACATGTGTGGATAAGCTTTCATGTGGATGCTCTGTTGATGTCACAGAAATGCATTAGAGTGCACATATTAAAGGTTTATTTACCATTTCAATGTAGAGCAATTCAAACAGAGCGTGAAATAGCTTGACCAGTGTTTGATAAACCGTCTGCACTGATGACATGGAACAAGGATGTCTAATCACACACTGCAGGGGAATAGAAGACTGGAATTGGGATCTTCATAAATATAAAAAAATATTTATCATCAAATTAATCATCATGTACTGTTGTTGTATAAAAATAATATTATATAATATTTCAGCACATATATGAGGCACCAATAGCACTGTAAGAAGGTTAAAAGCTCTGAAAAGTCCATTTCGCCTGATATGGGACCTTTAAGGCATCTGTAAAATGGCCCAAAAAATAGATAAAGCAAGGTTTAAATCAAGACTTTTTTTGGGGGTTGACATTTAGACATTTACAGAGGGGATTTTATCTTATTCTGTATTTAGTGAATTAGTACAAACTGAAAATGGTTGTAAAATTGTCAGTGGTGTACAGTATTGTAGGTGCTGCTAGTCCCAAGTAAAATTAAACATGCAAAGTGGGAAAAAAATATGTTGGTACAGATTGGACAATATGATTTTTTTATAACATGATTATGCGATGCAAAATAAAGAGAGACACAAATAAAAAGAAAATATGTTAAAAGATGTGTTTACCATAAAGAAACACTCATGGGAGTAAACCAGGCTTTTTTGAGAATCATCACAGTATAATTATGAATATGGAATTATCCTAAACAAAGCGAAGACCAAGGACGAAACATCACATCTTATAGTATATTCTCAAACTAAAGTAATGAAGGCCCAGTATTTCATAAATATCAGAATTCTCGCTCGCTCTCAGTAGATTTTGGCGTCCTCTCAGCGCTACGCTAATGATGGGGCTATAGCAACCTGCTCTGTTGCCTCCAATACAGCAGCAGCAGCCTCACACTTCAAAGACACAGAGCTGACTGACTGAGAACAGAAATAGTCTCCCCCGGTGGTAAACATGCACATTAATATCACATCCACACATATAAGGCTGGGCAGACGTGTGGCTGTCAGCATTAGTGCACTGCTTGACATTTAGTGAAGCCGACTTAGGTGATCTTTACTGATATTAATGCCTGGAGTGTTCAAGTAAAGCTGGCATTCAATATTTCAGAGCATCAATGATAATACAGTAACTCTTGGTGCAGATGTCAGTGGTAAAGCAGGGGCGGGGCCAGGGGGAGTGGGCGTCGCTCTCTGCAATGGCCAATACAATCCCCAATGACCGGTCCAAAGATTTTCCTCTTTTTCATAAGACTTCCAGTCGCAACAACAACAACAAAAAACTAAAAAAAAGCCACACAGTGTTCAAAATGAGGCTACAATAACGTGACTTTTACACTAGGTTTTATAAATCTCTGCAGGTACAATTGTTAAAAACACTGAGGCAAACATGAAATGCAAGCTGTATATTTGCACTTCAGAAAGTCAGTAAATAAAAGAGATTGTTCTGTTCACAACTGAGCTCTCCTCCTGTTACTTTGACTGATCATTGACTGTTGCCGTAGATTGATCGTAAATGCAAAAGGACCAAGATTCCAAAATAACAGACACTGCTCGATATCACAGCTCGTCTTTGATCATACAGCCATTTTAAGTTTAATCTTTGTCCCTGTTTTTGAGCCATGGCACTTTTTATTTCTTCCACAATCAGTCATCTTCAATCACAAATAAAATACAAACGTATGCTTTGTATTGTGGCACTGATTTGATAATAAAGCCATTATTATTATTATTATTTGACAGGACAACAGAGCAATGGCAGAAAAGCATGAGAGGCGGCAGGGCAAATGTTGTAAACATAATTGTAGTAATGATAGCAGCAGTAGTTGTATTAGCAATAGTAGTTGGCTATAGTTAAGATTTATAATATCTATTTTGTAGATCTAGTGTAGACCTCCCAAGAATTTGTAAAATGGTAAAACTGCCTGTGTGTCCTTGACTCTCATACTGTATGAACCGTACTATGAGAAGCAACGCTGAAACGGCCAGTTCATTATACAATGGTGTTTGAAAGAGAGAAAAAATAACAAAAAAATGTACAGAAGAAAAACAGAATTGAAAAATATTTTTCGAATAAGTCAAATAAGTAATTTGTTTGTGCAACAAATTAGTTTAGAGAATACATACAACTATAGAGCGTTAAGAGTAATCAGTGTAATATCACTGTAATTACTGTTTCAAACTGAAACAAAAACAGACAAAAAAGTGAAATATCTTCTCCGTCAGGACAAATATGAGGGGAAACCACAAACATCAGTTACAAAAGCATTCTCAGTTGAATGGACTTTATGCCATAAGACCACATACATTTGTGGATCTTCAGTATTGTTATTTATTTCAAAAATAGTGAAGTTATAAAGGTCTTATGACGTCTAGTTTGTCGTGAACACAACCTATTACATCCTTTAAAACTGTGCTAAAAGTCCAACATGAACATGGTAACACAGGATGAATGTGCAGACTCAGGAATCAAACTGTAGGCGAGAGAAGCACTAACCACTCTGCCACTGTGTAACCAAACACTTTTGATCTGGATGTTTTAGATATGCAGTGTACATGTTTGTGTAATAGGCCGACTTTGGAACTTGAACTGCAGCAGGATCCAAGGCCAAATTTGACATCTAAATATAGTTAGACTTCCTATGCAAATGTACGGGAAAGATCACTTTACTTTGTATGCAAAATACCTGCATAATTAGTTTGATTAGTCATGGAACGGCCCGAACACTGCAGCACCGGCCCTGGTTTACACAGTGAATCTACAGTGGCCCCTGAGTCAGCCCCTGTGATTACATTCAAGTCAATAGTTACAGTCTGGAGTCGACAGGGCAGGAAATATGGATCGGAGGTTTTGCATATCGCAGCCGCTCCATATGTTCATTAAATGTGTCTGTGAGTCAGCTTTTCTCTGATGACAGCGTTGTTTACTGTGCGATCCAATTTGACAAACTCAATCACGAGCCTCACTCAGAGCAAATGCACAGAATGGTTAACAGTGATCACTAAAGCCCTTCTGTTGCTGTGACATTTGAATCCATTGAATCCATATCAGAGCCATTATTGCAATAACTGCTATAAATGACTTTGAATGCCCGTGTTTGTCTAGAGCTCCTTAGACAATTATGCAAAACCAGTTAGAGTTTTATAAGGTTAAATGGTCATTATCAGGTGAACCATTCAGTAAATGCAGATAATTTGGGAATTGTCATACACCGCACGCTTAAATAAGACATTTCATTCTTGTAAAATGTTGTAAAGAATATTTTCAGAAGCTCTTATCTGACTTAGGGAAGATTATTTAACTTGATACACAGCATTTCTACAGCTTGTAACGTTATTGCAACTATTTACAACCAAATTCCATTGTTGGCAGAGAGAAACCACTGCATCTTTCTACCCGTGCATCCTCCTCTAGACATGTCCTCTCACCTCAGGACATTAAATACTCCTCTGGTGAGCACTCCATTCCAATCTTGACCATCCTCGTCACTTTCATAGAGAATCTCAGCATGTTCACACATAGATTTTTAAATGCACAACCACTGTAATAGTCAAATATCGTGTGACCTACTTTCGTTTCTTCCCGTCACGCCCCTGTAGCATCCTTTACAGAGCACATGACCGACTCTCAGGTGATAACGACCACAGCACAGACTCCACAGACGCAGACACAAGCTTAAGCACACACACAAAATCAAAATGTTGTTTTTTTCTCCACTCGCTCCACCACTGGGCCTCTGTGGCACACGCCAATGGAGCTGACAGCGCGCGAGATTGATTTAGGGGGATCCATAATTTCATTTCGCACACCGAGGCCCACGCCACAGAACGCAATCCACCTGACGCGTCCATAGCCGCGTTGTCCAGCAGCAGAGAGAGAGCTTCCACAGTGAGAGCATCCACAGTGAAAGCTTCCACAGAGAGAGCATCCACAGTGAAAGCTTCCACAGAGAGAGCATCCACAGTGAAAGCTTCCACAGTGTGAGCATCCACAGTGTGAGCATCCACAGAGAGAGCTTCCACAGAGAGAGCTTCCACAGTGAGAGCTTCCACAGTGAGAGCTTCCACAGTGAGAGCTTCCACAGTGTGAGCATCCACAGAGAGAGCATCCACAGAGAGAGCTTCCACAGAGAGAGCTTCCACAGTGAGAGCTTCCACAGTGAGAGCTTCCACAGTGAGAGCTTCCACAGTGTGAGCATCCACAGTGAAAGCTTCCACAGAGAGAGCATCCACAGTGAGAGCATCCACAGAGAGAGCTTCCACAGAGAGAGCTTCCACAGAGAGAGCATCCACAGTGAGAGCATCCACAGTGAGAGCATCCACAGTGAAAGCTTCCACAGAGAGAGCATCCACAGTGAGAGCATCCACAGAGAGAGCTTCCACAGAGAGAGCTTCCACAGAGAGAGCTTCCACAGAGAGAGCTTCCACAGAGAGAGCTTCCACAGAGAGAGCTTCCACAGAGAGAGCTTCCACAGAGAGAGCATCCACAGAGAGAGCTTCCACAGAGAGAGCATCCACAGAGAGAGCATCCACAGAGAGAGCATCCACGGTGAGAGCATCCACAGAGAGAGCATCCACAGAGAGAGCATCCACAGAGAGAGCATCCACAGAGAGAGCATCCACAGATAGAGCTTCCACAGTGAAAGCTTCCACAGTGAGAGCATCCACAGAGAGAGCATCCACAGAGAGAGCTTCCACAGAGAGAGCATCCACAGAGAGAGCATCCACAGAGAGAGCTTCCACAGAGAGAGCTTCCACAGTGTGAGCATCCACAGTGTGAGCATCCACAGAGAGAGCATCCACAGAGAGAGCATCCACAGAGAGAGCTTCCACAGAGAGAGCTTCCACAGTGTGAGCATCCACAGTGTGAGCATCCACAGTGAAAGCTTCCACAGAGAGAGCATCCACAGTGAGAGCATCCACAGAGAGAGCTTCCACAGAGAGAGCTTCCACAGAGAGAGCTTCCACAGAGAGAGCTTCCACAGAGAGAGCTTCCACAGAGAGAGCTTCCACAGAGAGAGCATCCACAGAGAGAGCTTCCACAGAGAGAGCATCCACAGAGAGAGCATCCACAGAGAGAGCATCCACGGTGAGAGCATCCACAGAGAGAGCATCCACGGTGAGAGCATCCACAGTGAGAGCATCCACAGTGAGAGCATCCACAGAGAGAGCTTCCACAGAGAGAGCATCCACAGTGAGAGCATCCACAGAGAGAGCATCCACAGAGAGAGCATCCACAGAGAGAGCATCCACAGAGAGAGCATCCACAGAGAGAGCTTCCACAGAGAGAGCATCCACAGAGAGAGCATCCACAGAGAGAGCTTCCACAGAGAGAGCTTCCACAGAGAGAGCATCCACAGAGAGAGCTTCCACAGAGAGAGCATCCACAGAGAGAGCATCCACAGAGAGAGCATCCACAGAGAGAGCTTCCACAGAGAGAGCTTCCACAGAGAGAGCATCCACAGAGAGAGCATCCACGGTGAGAGCATCCACAGTGAGAGCATCCACAGTGAGAGCATCCACAGAGAGAGCTTCCACAGAGAGAGCATCCACAGTGAGAGCATCCACAGAGAGAGCATCCACAGTGAGAGCATCCACAGAGAGAGCATCCACAGAGAGAGCATCCACAGAGAGAGCATCCACAGAGAGAGCATCCACAGATAGAGCTTCCACAGTGAAAGCTTCCACAGTGAGAGCATCCACAGAGAGAGCATCCACAGAGAGAGCATCCACAGAGAGAGCTTCCACAGAGAGAGCTTCCACAGTGAGAGCTTCCACAGTGTGAGCATCCACAGTGAAAGCTTCCACAGAGAGAGCATCCACAGTGAGAGCATCCACAGTGAGAGCATCCACAGTGAGAGCTTCCACAGTGTGAGCATCCACAGTGAAAGCTTCCACAGAGAGAGCTTCCACAGAGAGAGCTTCCACAGTGAGAGCTTCCACAGTGAAAGCTTCCACAGTGAAAGCTTCCACAGAGAGAGCATCCACAGTGAGAGCATCCACAGAGAGAGCATCCACAGATAGAGCTTCCACAGTGAAAGCTTCCACAGTGAGAGCATCCACAGAGAGAGCATCCACAGAGAGAGCTTCCACAGTGTGAGCATCCACAGAGAGAGCATCCACAGAGAGAGCTTCCACAGAGAGAGCTTCCACAGTGAGAGCTTCCACAGTGAGAGCTTCCACAGTGAGAGCTTCCACAGTGTGAGCATCCACAGAGAGAGCTTCCACAGTGTGAGCATCCACAGTGTGAGCATCCACAGTGTGAGCATCCACAGAGAGAGCTTCCACAGAGAGAGCTTCCACAGTGAGAGCTTCCACAGTGAGAGCTTCCACAGTGTGAGCATCCACAGTGTGAGCTTCCACAGTGAGAGCTTCCACAGAGAGAGCATCCACAGTGAGAGCATCCACAGAGAGAGCTTCCACAGAGAGAGCTTCCACAGAGAGAGCTTCCACAGAGAGAGCTTCCACAGAGAGAGCTTCCACAGAGAGAGCTTCCACAGAGAGAGCATCCACAGAGAGAGCTTCCACAGAGAGAGCATCCACAGAGAGAGCATCCACAGAGAGAGCATCCACGGTGAGAGCATCCACAGAGAGAGCATCCACAGAGAGAGCATCCACAGAGAGAGCATCCACAGAGAGAGCATCCACAGATAGAGCTTCCACAGTGAAAGCTTCCACAGTGAGAGCATCCACAGAGAGAGCATCCACAGAGAGAGCATCCACAGAGAGAGCTTCCACAGAGAGAGCTTCCACAGTGTGAGCATCCACAGTGTGAGCATCCACAGTGAAAGCTTCCACAGAGAGAGCATCCACAGTGAGAGCATCCACAGAGAGAGCATCCACAGAGAGAGCTTCCACAGAGAGAGCTTCCACAGAGAGAGCTTCCACAGAGAGAGCTTCCACAGAGAGAGCTTCCACAGAGAGAGCTTCCACAGAGAGAGCATCCACAGAGAGAGCATCCACAGAGAGAGCATCCACGGTGAGAGCATCCACAGAGAGAGCATCCACGGTGAGAGCATCCACAGTGAGAGCATCCACAGTGAGAGCATCCACAGAGAGAGCTTCCACAGAGAGAGCATCCACAGTGAGAGCATCCACAGAGAGAGCATCCACAGAGAGAGCATCCACAGAGAGAGCATCCACAGAGAGAGCTTCCACAGAGAGAGCATCCACAGAGAGAGCTTCCACAGAGAGAGCTTCCACAGAGAGAGCATCCACAGAGAGAGCTTCCACAGAGAGAGCATCCACAGAGAGAGCATCCACAGAGAGAGCATCCACAGAGAGAGCATCCACAGAGAGAGCATCCACAGATAGAGCTTCCACAGTGAAAGCTTCCACAGTGAGAGCATCCACAGAGAGAGCATCCACAGAGAGAGCTTCCACAGAGAGAGCATCCACAGAGAGAGCATCCACAGAGAGAGCTTCCACAGAGAGAGCTTCCACAGTGTGAGCATCCACAGTGTGAGCATCCACAGAGAGAGCATCCACAGAGAGAGCATCCACAGAGAGAGCTTCCACAGAGAGAGCTTCCACAGTGTGAGCATCCACAGTGTGAGCATCCACAGTGAAAGCTTCCACAGAGAGAGCATCCACAGTGAGAGCATCCACAGAGAGAGCTTCCACAGAGAGAGCTTCCACAGAGAGAGCTTCCACAGAGAGAGCTTCCACAGAGAGAGCTTCCACAGAGAGAGCTTCCACAGAGAGAGCATCCACAGAGAGAGCTTCCACAGAGAGAGCATCCACAGAGAGAGCATCCACAGAGAGAGCATCCACGGTGAGAGCATCCACAGAGAGAGCATCCACGGTGAGAGCATCCACAGTGAGAGCATCCACAGTGAGAGCATCCACAGAGAGAGCTTCCACAGAGAGAGCATCCACAGTGAGAGCATCCACAGAGAGAGCATCCACAGAGAGAGCATCCACAGAGAGAGCATCCACAGAGAGAGCATCCACAGAGAGAGCTTCCACAGAGAGAGCATCCACAGAGAGAGCATCCACAGAGAGAGCTTCCACAGAGAGAGCTTCCACAGAGAGAGCATCCACAGAGAGAGCTTCCACAGAGAGAGCATCCACAGAGAGAGCATCCACAGAGAGAGCATCCACAGAGAGAGCTTCCACAGAGAGAGCTTCCACAGAGAGAGCATCCACAGAGAGAGCATCCACGGTGAGAGCATCCACAGTGAGAGCATCCACAGTGAGAGCATCCACAGAGAGAGCTTCCACAGAGAGAGCATCCACAGTGAGAGCATCCACAGAGAGAGCATCCACAGTGAGAGCATCCACAGAGAGAGCATCCACAGAGAGAGCATCCACAGAGAGAGCATCCACAGAGAGAGCATCCACAGATAGAGCTTCCACAGTGAAAGCTTCCACAGTGAGAGCATCCACAGAGAGAGCATCCACAGAGAGAGCATCCACAGAGAGAGCTTCCACAGAGAGAGCTTCCACAGTGAGAGCTTCCACAGTGTGAGCATCCACAGTGAAAGCTTCCACAGAGAGAGCATCCACAGTGAGAGCATCCACAGTGAGAGCATCCACAGTGAGAGCTTCCACAGTGTGAGCATCCACAGTGAAAGCTTCCACAGAGAGAGCTTCCACAGAGAGAGCTTCCACAGTGAGAGCTTCCACAGTGAAAGCTTCCACAGTGAAAGCTTCCACAGAGAGAGCATCCACAGTGAGAGCATCCACAGAGAGAGCATCCACAGATAGAGCTTCCACAGTGAAAGCTTCCACAGTGAGAGCATCCACAGAGAGAGCATCCACAGAGAGAGCTTCCACAGTGTGAGCATCCACAGAGAGAGCATCCACAGAGAGAGCTTCCACAGAGAGAGCTTCCACAGTGAGAGCTTCCACAGTGAGAGCTTCCACAGTGAGAGCTTCCACAGTGTGAGCATCCACAGAGAGAGCTTCCACAGTGTGAGCATCCACAGTGTGAGCATCCACAGTGTGAGCATCCACAGAGAGAGCTTCCACAGAGAGAGCTTCCACAGTGAGAGCTTCCACAGTGAGAGCTTCCACAGTGTGAGCATCCACAGTGTGAGCTTCCACAGTGAGAGCTTCCACAGAGAGAGCATCCACAGTGAGAGCATCCACAGAGAGAGCTTCCACAGAGAGAGCTTCCACAGAGAGAGCTTCCACAGAGAGAGCTTCCACAGAGAGAGCTTCCACAGAGAGAGCTTCCACAGAGAGAGCATCCACAGAGAGAGCTTCCACAGAGAGAGCATCCACAGAGAGAGCATCCACAGAGAGAGCATCCACGGTGAGAGCATCCACAGAGAGAGCATCCACAGAGAGAGCATCCACAGAGAGAGCATCCACAGAGAGAGCATCCACAGATAGAGCTTCCACAGTGAAAGCTTCCACAGTGAGAGCATCCACAGAGAGAGCATCCACAGAGAGAGCATCCACAGAGAGAGCTTCCACAGAGAGAGCTTCCACAGTGTGAGCATCCACAGTGTGAGCATCCACAGTGAAAGCTTCCACAGAGAGAGCATCCACAGTGAGAGCATCCACAGAGAGAGCATCCACAGAGAGAGCTTCCACAGAGAGAGCTTCCACAGAGAGAGCTTCCACAGAGAGAGCTTCCACAGAGAGAGCTTCCACAGAGAGAGCTTCCACAGAGAGAGCATCCACAGAGAGAGCATCCACAGAGAGAGCATCCACGGTGAGAGCATCCACAGAGAGAGCATCCACGGTGAGAGCATCCACAGTGAGAGCATCCACAGTGAGAGCATCCACAGAGAGAGCTTCCACAGAGAGAGCATCCACAGTGAGAGCATCCACAGAGAGAGCATCCACAGAGAGAGCATCCACAGAGAGAGCATCCACAGAGAGAGCTTCCACAGAGAGAGCATCCACAGAGAGAGCTTCCACAGAGAGAGCTTCCACAGAGAGAGCATCCACAGAGAGAGCTTCCACAGAGAGAGCATCCACAGAGAGAGCATCCACAGAGAGAGCATCCACAGAGAGAGCTTCCACAGAGAGAGCTTCCACAGAGAGAGCTTCCACAGAGAGAGCATCCACAGAGAGAGCATCCACAGTGAGAGCATCCACAGTGAGAGCATCCACAGTGAGAGCTTCCACAGAGAGAGCATCCACAGTGAGAGCATCCACAGAGAGAGCATCCACAGAGAGAGCATCCACAGAGAGAGCATCCACAGAGAGAGCATCCACAGATAGAGCTTCCACAGTGAAAGCTTCCACAGTGAGAGCATCCACAGAGAGAGCATCCACAGAGAGAGCATCCACAGAGAGAGCTTCCACAGAGAGAGCTTCCACAGTGTGAGCATCCACAGTGTGAGCATCCACAGTGAAAGCTTCCACAGAGAGAGCTTCCACAGTGAGAGCTTCCACAGTGAGAGCTTCCACAGTGTGAGCATCCACAGAGAGAGCTTCCACAGAGAGAGCATCCACAGAGAGAGCTTCCACAGAGAGAGCTTCCACAGAGAGAGCATCCACAGTGAGAGCATCCACAGTGACAGCATCCACAGAGAGAGCATCCACAGAGAGAGCATCCACAGAGAGAGCTTCCACAGAGATAGCTTCCACAGAGAGAGCATCCACAGAGAGAGCTTCCACAGAGAGAGCATCCACAGAGAGAGCATCCACAGAGAGAGCATCCACAGAGAGAGCATCCACAGAGAGAGCATCCACAGTGAGAGCATCCACGGTGAGAGCTTCCACAGAGAGAGCATCCACAGAGAGAGCATCCACAGAGAGAGCTTCCACAGAGAGAGCTTCCACAGAGAGAGCATCCACAGAGAGAGCATCCACAGAGAGAGCATCCACAGAGAGAGCATCCACAGAGAGAGCATCCACAGAGAGAGCATCCACAGTGAGAGCATCCACGGTGAGAGCCTGCATCATCAACAAAGAGCACGAGCGTGGATCAATACGCTGCGTTAATGGCAGATAAGCGGATGCAAGGCGCGCGGGGATGACACAGTCTAATAATTGAAGGATACATGCACAAGGAGAACAAAGAACCTATAGCCTTAAGAGCCTGGGCATTTGGTTACGCAGTGAAGACACTACTGACATTTCTTTTTAGAAACAACGTTGGTTCAAAATTGGCATGTTGACGTCCCTTTTACGCATTCAGGGCAGATGAAGACGGGAAGCACCGGCCCAATGCTCAGGAGCGCAAGTCCGGCTCCAGGACGGAGGCGACGGTACAATGTGTGCGGATCGATCAGGACCGAGAGGTGAGCGATGCAAGGTCACGAGTGGCGCGAGACCGGACGACAAGGAGACGCACAGACGCAATAAACATGGAGCAAATGGAGAAAATGGCACGGCACCTTTTTTGGGACGCGATTCCTCGTCCTCGCGGCTCGTGCAGAGGTAGAACCCGCGACTCTATTGTGTTGCTGATGCTGCGGGTGCGCGACGTGAGCGGGGCGCGGAGGGAGGAGGCGGACCATGGATGAGAGGCAGGCGCGCAGGCGAAGCAGTCGGTGCCCCCTGCACAGCTGCACACGCGGAGGAGCTGGAGGAGCCGGAGGAGCGGGATCTGGGGAGGATCTGGAGAGGGTGTGGCAGCGATCGGGAGCAGGCGAGAGATGATGGCACACGCGAGCTTCTGTCACGACGTTACAACGACCTAGGCTCGTGGACTTGGACTGAACCAGAGCGTCATCAGTCAAGATAAAACGTCAATGAGGCGACTGGTCCCACTGGTTGATAGAGTGGACAGGCTGTAATGGGGTCATATGTCTGCTGGATGAAAACCAGAGCATTGATTATGAATAGGCTTAGTTATAGCCATCAAAAGGCTTAGTTATAGCCATAATATATATATATATATATATATATATATATATATATATATATATATATATATATATATATATATATATATATATATATATATATATATATATATATATATATATAAGATAAGATATTCCTTTATTGTCCCACATGGGGAAATTTCATTGGTGCAACGCAGGTAGATACAGAGGTAGATACAGAAGAACAGATCACTTATAGGAAGTCTGAAAAACACTTTCAGTAGAAGATCTCCTATAAATAAATAAATACTCCCAATATATATATATATATATATATATATATATATATATAATATGTATATATATATATATAAATCTAAAATATATATATATATATATAAATCTAAAATATATATATATATAAATCTAAAATATATGTATCCATCCATTTTCTACCGCTTGTTCCCTTTCGGGGTCGCGGGTGACTGGAGCCTATCCCAGTGACTTCGGGCCTTAGGCGGGGTACACCCTGGACAGTGGCCAACTTGTCGCAGGGCCAACACAGAGACATAGACATTACAGACAGTTCACGCTCACATTCATTCACTAGGGTCAATTTAGAGTCACCAATTTTACCTAACACATACATGTCTTTGGACAGTGGGAGGAAGCCGGAGAACCCGGAGAGAACCCACGGTAACACGGGGAGAACATGCAAACTCCACCCAGAGAGATCATGTGATGTTGGTCTGGTCCAGGAATCGAACCCATGATCTCCTTCTTGGGTATATCTATATATATATATATAAATATATTTATATATATCTATCTAAAATATATATAAATATTTATATATTTATAAAATATATATATATATATATTTTAGATAGATATATATAAATATATTTATATATATATAAATATATATAATATATATATATATTATATATATTATATATATATAATATATATATATATTATATATATAAAAATATATATATAAAATATAATATATATATATAAAATTAATCGAAATAAATCAAAAATAAATAAATATATATATGTATATTATAATGCTATAATATATGATAAAATCAGTTATACCATCAAATTAATGTTTGTGAGTTTTAACATGCACAATATAGGTCTTGGAGTTTCCATTTCATAGCCATCTTTCTTTCAGCGTATCCCTCGATGAAATAAATATTGAAATATACATTATTTTAATATTTTATAAATAAAACAAATTTAAATCATTGTTCTCTGTTGGCCTCGGCTATTTAGAGACAAAACAAAGAAAATATGTTTTTGTGCCTTTTCTTCACATTTTTGTGTGAGTAACCGGAAGAGGCGTGGCTTTCTTCTCCGAGCTCCCAAACTTCTGCTTCTTCAAACTTCACTCATGGACTTCAGTGGACGTGGGAGCGGACCTTACGGACCTGAACGGACCTGAACGGACCTGAACGGACCTGAACACGCTGCAGCTCGATAACGGGCCGGAGCATGTTTCCTCTCCAGGCGGAGCGCTCGGGGCAGAGGCTCGGGGCCGCTCGGAGCGGACCGCACGGGAAACTTCGGGTCACCATGAAGTCTGCGCCGCCGGGGCGCCGCAACTCTGCCGTGCTGCCGTCCGTGCTGACCTTCCTGGTGATCGTGGCATCGGGAGGCCTGCTCATGATGATCGAGAAGGGCATGTTGAGCTCCGTGGAGGCTCCGGGACCGCGGGCCATGGGCGGGAGGCTCCACAAGGCCGAGGGGACTGGAAACAGCCATGGAGACGAGGACGTGGACTTCCAGGTAAAACCCCGGGATCAGCGTCAGAGACTTAAAGACACAAACAGTTCTGCAGCTCAAGCTTCTCCTGAACAAGAGGAACAAGAAGCACAAAGAGACAGGCTTTTTGCGTCTAATGCGTCATTAAACACATGTCTTTGTTACTAACGCGCTCTCTGCACTTTACATGTTACAGAAGGTCATTTAGAGAGAGTAAACAACATAATAATAATAATGCATAAACACTGTCTGAGGTGTTATTGCTCTGATTTTACTCACTATTTGCTTGGTAAACAGAAAGTCATGTCTGATAGGATCATGATTACATTATTATTTACATGTGTTTATTACAGCAGATGTATGAAGTCTTCAAATCCTGCAGTTTGGTACAAAATAAGTTGTGTGAATAGAGGTAAATAATAATAACCGTTTGTATAGTATTGTTGAGCGCTCAGTGAAGTTCTGTTGAAAGTACAGCTCTTTGGTTTGTATAACTGCTGTTTATAGAGCACATGACGTCATAGAAAATGGACCAAACGGTTTATTTTGAACAGTTTAGCAATTACAGTGCGTCGCTGTGAGTTTCAGACGTGTAGGTTATACTTTCCATGTTATGTCAAGTACAAAGTGTGTGTGGCAATATGGTTCTCACACAGACACACAGAGAGACACAGACAGACAGACAGACAGACAGAGACACACACAGACAGACAGACAGAGAGAGAGAGAGACAGACAGATAGACACACACACACAAGCTTGACAATTTGATGAATGTCTCTCCCCATGTCACATCAAAGTGCAGCTGCTCAGTCAAATAAAACCTACAAGACCAAAACTGTTCATAAAGTTAATGGTCTTAACTTTGCCGTCTGTCATAGTGAGATTGTGATCGTTCCGGTTTGTGTGTTTGTGTCTGAAGGTTTCCCAGGACATCCGGAACCGGACCATCAAGACCATGTGCAGTCAGAGGAACACGCCTCACGACATTTGGTCCCTTCACCCGGCGCAGAGGCGGATGTTACTCCAACACATCCTCGTCAACGACCGATACGGTTTCCTCTACTGCTACGTGCCCAAAGTCGCCTGCTCCAACTGGAAGAGGGTTCTGAAAGTTTTGAGCGGGGCCCTGGAGAACGTCAACGTCAATATCAAGATGAACCACAAAAGCGATCTTGTGTTTTTGGGATCGTTGAAACCAGATGAAATAAAGTACCGACTCAAGCACTACTTCAAGTTTATGTTCGTGCGGGAACCAATGGCGCGTCTGCTTTCCGCGTACAGGAACAAGTTCGGCGAGATCGAGTCGTATCAGAAGAAATATGGCGTTGAAATTATAAAAAGATACAGGAAAGGATACATCAAGGACTCAAAGATCGCGGGAGATGACGTGACGTTTGACGAGTTTGTCCGTTACTTGCTTGATGAGGATATTGAGCGGATGAACGAACACTGGATGCCCATGTACAACTTGTGCCAGCCTTGTGCCGTGCCCTACGACTTCATTGGCTCTTATGAGAACCTGGAACGGGACGCAGAGTATGTGCTTCAACAAATCAAAGCGCCGGTGCATTTCCCAGAAAGGCAGGCGTGGTACAAGCCGATCACAGCAGAAACCTTACATTATTATCTCTGCAGCCTCCCGCAAAGACTGCTAAAAGAACTTCTGCCCAAGTACATCCTAGACTTTTCACTGTTTGCCTATCCACTTCCCAACATCACCTCTGAGTACTGTCGACATTAGCTGCAGGTTTTTATAGTTACAAGCACAAGTCAAAGAATTAGAATGTGGGGGGGCATTGTATGTTATTTGAGTAAAAGTATTTTTTTAAATAGTGATTTTTGGGTGGTTATTGCCCTCCAGCGAGATGGTTTTACCTTTGAGCGCCAAAGTCAATCTCAGCTCAATTTAACTGTGCATTAGACGAGACACTATCGGAAAATAAATGGAATTTTTACTGGTTCAGCATTTTAAAAATTACAATTTAGTATTGTTTTTGTATTATTGGGGCAAACGATTATTTGTGTTGTTACATGTCCAGGTGAATGATGGAAAATTCATGAAAACCACTTGAGGACGGAAATGTCCATTTACAATTTCATGCACTGTTACATGGCATCTGACTGTAAGATGTATATTAGATCACATTTATTAGATCACATTTCATTTATGTGGCATTTTCTGTATGTGATCCACAGGTTGTCAATGGAAACGGCTGCTGGAGTTTAGCTTGGCTGAACAGATACAATTTTCACTGTGTTGAAAACTTCTATGGGTCTCTTATTATTCCTAAACCTTCTATATTTTAATAAAACCAAATATTTCTAAAAGTTGTTTTGATTGACAAAGTGGAGAATGAGTGTAATGTAATATTTGCGTTACTTAAGTGCTTCTGATGGTGGAACGCTGCAAGAACATTTGTGATTAATGTGTTTTTTTTACCTGATTTGCTGGATTTAGCATTGTTTTGTATTGGCCTGGTTTAGACACAACTTAGTGTAAGTTTAGAGCTGGTTGGTTTCTATCAAATCAAATTGGTCTTTGTTAAGACGGTTTAGTTTATGCCCTTTTGGAGGTATTTTTATAATATTCATTTGTGTTTAAAGAATCAGCCTTAAGTTTGTTTTTGGTTAATTTTAGTGTAATTACTGAGCACATATTGAAAGGTCATTTCTTGTTCGCATCTTTGGAAGTGTGGAGTTAAAAAGAGCAAAATTACAAAATATCTCTTTATGTTAATAATAATTTAATAACTTAAACATTTACAAAAGTAACACATCGTAACATCATAGTATAACAAAGTAAGTCCTTCACAATCCAGCTATAAATATAATCCATTCCATATTTCTGTTTTGAGAGGTATGATATTGGCATTGTGGCATTATTCATGGTTCACTTTCATCCACATCGTGTCAGGTTTGGCAGGTTTGAGACTCTCTGGGACATAATCGACCAATAGAGACTGTTATAAATGCGTTGGTGGTTTGGAGACTCACTCAGTGGCTCCTCAGTTGTTAGAAGTCGTTACTCTTTGAAGCTCACACTTCTGAAATCAAAATGCACAGAATTAATAGAAAGTATAGAATCATACAGTACATAGTAAAATCAATGGCTAAAATAAGCAAAGACAGCAGCAAAATTCTCTTGTTTTTAAGGGTTTAATCCTTTGCCCAAAATATTGAGAACTGTGGGCTTAAAATGTATGTATAGATTTATAAATACAGAAGCATTAGTGCCACTTATCAAACATAATCAAACATAAGGTCACAGAATGATGACAATTCTAAGTATGACGGATCCTCATTAAAAAATGTCTTGTTCCCAGACGTCCTCGAGTCACTGAAGGAGAAGCGCTGATAATAATTACCAATCACTACGAAATACAGTTTATCTATGTGCGAATATTTATGAAGGGCAGAATGATGCTCACTTGTCCACGGTCTGGGACTCACTGGACCGGTCCGGAGGTTGGTCTAGACTTCGGTGGATGGAGCGTTCCGTAGAGGAGTAAGACGTGGAGGAGACATTATGAGGTGACAAACTCCTCAGGGACGAGAAGGACAAACCCTGTTTCCTCATCTCCTGGACGGCTCTCTCCCTGTGGAATAATAAACAATGAACACCCAGGCTATTATTAGTCAAAATGGATTTGTTTTCATTTATTTGATGGTGCTATTATTGACAAATTCAGCACGTCTCTGCTTTCTGACCTGGTGGCACTAAAACAGACTTCTGGCTCTCAGCGTGACTTTTGTGTTAAATCAAAGATACACATCCACATCATAACTCCATTTTAACCGAAGTTCATACAAACTATATCCGGCATTATGTCCAAAGTTTGAAGCTATGAAGCTCTAGTTCCTCCTGTAAATCACCGATTCCTTCCTCAGGTATGAAACATTTAGTTAAAGCTCCATTTGTCTCACCGTTCAAAGCGTTCACTCGTCAGCTGTCTTTTCAACACGTCCATCTCAGTCTGCAGCTGGGAAACTTTACGGCGCATTTCAGAAACCTCTCGGGTATGTTCAGCGCTAACAAAGGGAAATACACGAACATCATCACAAATGAAAAATATTTGACTTCATTCGAATACGTCGGCTGATGAAGTTACTTCTTGCTGTCAGCGAGGGTGAGCCGGTCCCGCAGTATTTTCAGCTCAGACTCCTTCTCGCTGGCCGTGAGGTGCGTCTGGAACTCCTTTTGTCGGTTGGTGGAGAGCAGCGTCTCCAGGTTGCGAACAGCCAATCTCTCACTAGCCAGTTGCTTCTTTAGGAGCTCTGCCTCCGATCGAACGTCCTCCAGCTTCGCCGTAACCTTCAAACACAGACCGTGTACACGCTTTTTAGATTCATGTTTATTACCTGCTCAGTATATAGTTTCATTCAGTATATCATCATCATAAGAACAAGTCAATCTGGCTTTAGTTGCTACTGCATGTTTATTCTAATATTGTGCAACGACAGCTTTACAACCACTGCATTCCTCAGATTTATAGGGGCATAAGAAAACGGTTAACGTGGCCTCACTCGCTCCAGATCCATGCTCTTGTTGGTGAGATGTCGCGCGGTGATTTCTTTCCCAGAGTCTAATTTAACGCAGAGCTCTCGGACAGAAGCCAGGTCAGACAGCAAAGCGGCCTTCTCCTCTTGGGCCGTGTGCAGCTCCTGCTCCAGACGGGACATCCCACGAACCAGTGACGACACCTGCCCCTCGTACGCCTGTAGAGCCTGCATGTGCTGCAATGGAGAAAAACACATTACAATAACTAACACATCAAGTCAAGCAAAAGCAGTGCATATTTTAGTCAACTTTTTTAGTATCTTGTAAAAGCAGCACTTGAAACAGGATCAGAAAATGAGTCAGTTGTGCACTCTTAATAGTCTAATAGTGAAGTATTAACTAACTTGTAACCTTTCATTACAATGACGTTTCCCCAGCATAATTTGATAAACATAATTAGTCATTCAAGTTGTATTTCGATAGATTTCTGCATGTGTAAGTAATCCTGTATTGTCCCCTCCCACATCTCAGTGCATAGGTTGTCAAAAATAAAAACACGTACATGATAATTAGCTGTTTTCTGCAGTGAAATGTCACTGAAGAGCTTATCCGTTCTGCTATTCTGGACAGGACCTGATTCTGAGCGGTTTTGATCAATATTGCGGTTTCCAATTTACTTTAAAAATCATGATCTACCTATGTTTTAATTCAAAAGTATGATACATCTCCTTTAAACAATGCTTTAGCAAACATTTACTTGCCTGTGAGAGAGTTCATTCTACACAGAAGTTAGACATTTTAAGGATTTTCTTTCAAGTTAGCATTTTGTTGTCATCTCGAGTAATAACTGGCAGGGCCTGTGTTTATGTCTCTGAAAGCAGTGCTAGGATGGTCCACCCCATTTTCACTTCATTTTCTGACCGTTTTAAATGTCTGTGTGTCTATTAACCATGTGCCAAAGGTTTTGTGAGAGCTTGAGCTCGGGACTACTGGTTATACAGTGTGAAAATCAGGTGCCACCCCCAGCAAGTTTTATGTAGTGTAAATATAACCAGCAAATCCACATAATGTATTAAATGGACAAAATACACTTTTCCAATCAAAAATATTACCTGAATCATGGAAACAACTTTGTGCATTTCCAATTAGTCAGAAAAATACAATCATGACCCACTGTTACATTGCTTACAGACATTGCGTACCTCGTCTATGTTACAGAAACACTGAGCTACATTTGGCATGTCCAGCTTAAATGACCTGTTTGATTTCCCTCTCCTGGTTGTTGACGGCGTCTCTCAAATGTCTGCGTTCCGTGTCGGTGGAGAGCAGCTCCAGTCGGATGGTGGTGTTGATGCCCTCCGCCTGCTGAAGCTTCTGCTCTTGCTCCTCCACATCTGTATGAGCCATTCTGAAGCGCTCCAGGATGTCTCCGTTCTCCTGCTCCTGTGGATTGGAACCAAAACCCCAGTCAGAAAAGTAAATGCTGTTATCGAAATGTTTAGAAAAGAGGCTTCTGACCTTAGCGGCAATGACTTTTTCCATTCTGGCCACTTCGGTGATGTAGGAGTGGACTCTTAGCTTAAACTCATCTTTTTCATGTAAAGCTTCTTCCATCTCTGTGTGCACGACCTAAACACAATCAAGACATTAGTCACATTGGACCTAAATGTATGATGATTGTGAGGAATTGTCTAGAAGCTTGTGATGTGTGTTTGCTTGCAGGCTTTTTGAGAAGAGCTGAGACATCACAAACATCTAGAGTGTCGTCCCAAGGATAAATGTGAATGAAGATGAACCTGGTTTTCTCTGGTCATTGTGGCGAGATCGTCCTGCAGCCTCCTGTTCTCCCGCACGGTGATTTCTCTGTCTCTCTTGAGTACAGACACTTCTTCTAGACAAGTGTCCAACTGTTTCCTCAGACTGGCCACCTCCCTCTCACGGCTGTTCAAAGCCCCCTGAAGCTGGCTGCAAACAGCATGATCAAAAGTATCTGTTAAGTCAATGAAAATGTCCGATATGACCATTTCTGCCCTTATAAACACGAGATATTGAAATAGTTAATTGCCATTTCTCTATGTTTGCATGTTTTTTTCTTTCTTTCTAGTAGTAAACCAAACAATTCGTGACAGTGACATTTATCGTTCTGAATCAAGTGTATAAAATATAACGTGATTGACACATTGTTTGAGGTTGAAGAGTTCTTGGCAGAATAATTAAGAGCCAGAAATAATGGGCAGAAAAAGATTCCAATCTCAGTGACTAAAGGTCAATAAAGGTTAAATTTAAAAACAGAAATTATAGATAACTTTTTTGTATTCACACAGAGGAAATGTCTTTTCTTAAATCTATTAAAAATAAACTCAGAATAAATAAATGAATAAAAATAAAACATAATGAATACTTACGCCAGTGAGTTGTCCATGTTAGTAACTGTGAGTCTCACTTCTTCAATGATCTTCTCCTGCAAAAACATAAACGCAGATCTCAATTTGGTAAATTATAATCAAAATGAAATGGGAAAGGTTTGTTTAAGAACTAACTGTTACCTTCTTGTTTAGCTCGTCTTGCAGCGCGACCAGCTTCTCCGCCTTTAGGTCCACCTCGTCCTGCAGAGCGTCCTTCTCTCTGTCCAGCGCCGAGATGGACTTCTGCAGCAGAGACACTTCCTCCTCGTGCCTAAAGTCCAGCTGAGTCAACTCAACTGAGAGAAAACAATCAGGAGAATGAATGCTACATGGCAGAAAAGACTTGAGCCAGTTTAACTGTAGTCAATCTAGTGATTTACATGTTTATACCACTCAATATTTTACAAACAAGCTAAATAATGTAAACTCAGTAATAAAATAAACTACCATAAACAGTATAATGATATGAAGTTGGGTCAGAACATTTGAAATACTGACCTACTCTCTGCTCCATGTTGTCCATCTGCTCTTGAGCCGCGCAGAGTTCGTTCATCTTCACAGTGAGTCTGTGTTGTGTGTCAGAGAGAGACCGCTCCATTTGCTCCTGCAATAATCTGTACAATAGAATAACTTATTGATCCCACAGTGACAGCGAGGAGAAATGCACTAGTCAAATAATAATATGGACTCTGTATATATGTGTACTCTGTATGTACTCTGGATACTGTACTTTGGTTAGACTTGGTACACCACAAACCCATAACTACAAGCAGCCCAAGTTTAATACATCTTCTGTCCATGATAATGACCTTTATGAGGGATATTATCTGACTGAAAACAAGACGCTAACCTCACACACACCTCACACACCTCACACACACCTCACACACACCTCAAACACACCTCACACACACCTCACACACACCTCACACACCTCACACACCCCTCAAACACACCTCACACACACCTCACACACACCTCACACACACCTCACACACACCTCAAACACCCCTCACACACACCTCAAACACCTCAAACACCCCTCACACACACACCTTAAACACACCTTAAACACACCCCTCACACACACCTGACACACCCCTCACACACACCTCAAACACCCCTCACACACACACCTCTCACACACACCTCTCACACACACCTCTCACACACACCTCTCACACACACCTCTCTCACACACCTCTCTCACACACCTCTCTCACACACCTCTCACACACACCTCTCACACACACCTCTCACACACACCTCTCACACACACCTCACACACACACCTCACACACACCTCAAACACACACCTCAAACACACCTCAAACACCCCTCACACACACCTCACACACACCTCACACACACCACACACCTCAAACACCCCTCACACACACCTCACACACACCTCACACACACCTCACACACACACCTCTCACACACACCTCTCACACACACCTCAAACACACCACACACACCTCTCACACACACCTCTCACACACACCTCTCACACACACCTCACACACACACCTCACACACACACCTCACACACACACCTCTCTCACACACCTCTCACACACACCTCTCACACACACCTCTCACACACACCTCTCACACACACACCTCTCACACACACCTCTCACACACACCTCTCACACACACCTCTCACACACACCTCTCACACACACCTCTCACACACACCTCTCACACACACCTCTCACACACACCTCACACACACACCTCACACACACACCTCACACACACACCTCTCACACACACCTCTCACACACACCTCTCACACACACCTCACACACACACCTCACACCTCACACACACACCTCACACACACACCTCACACACACACCTCACACACACACCTCACACACACACCTCACACACACACCTCACACCTCACACACACACCTCACACACACACCTCTCACACACACCTCACACACACACCTCACACACACACCTCACACCTCACACACACACCTCACACACACACCTCACACACACCTCACACACACCTCACACACACCACACACCTCACACACACCTCACACACACCACACACACACCTCACACACACCTCACACACACCTCACACACACCACACACCTCACACACACCACACACACACCACACACCTCACACACACCTCACACACACCTCACACACACCACACACCTCACACACACCTCACACACACCACACACACACCTCACACACACCTCACACACACCTCACACACACCACACACCTCACACACACCACACACCTCACACACACCTCACACACACCACACACCTCACACACACTAGTATCTTGAAAGCAGCTTAGTTTTGATGTATGCATTTGGTTTTAATATGGGCAACACAAGAAAGGAATGACAGTACAAATGTTTTCTAGAGTGTTGTATTCAGAAGTAATAATTGTAAATATTGATCAGATATGCAAGAATAAAAATAATTATATTTAGTGTTAGGCTTAATAATTAATTAAACCATTGAAAAATAGTGTTTGAATATAAAAAGCTGTGAATGTCACTTCAAGTGGCACCTGAGCTAACACAATGACAGAAGCTTTACAACGGGACAAATTAGCAACTCATTTTAAGGTGAATCCGTCGTGCAGTTTTGGTCTGTAAACAACTGTGATCAAATCACTACAAGAAGCAAAGTGACCCACTGTCCTGATTTCCTGAGCCCGGGAGAGAAACACTCTGAACATGACCTTCTTTTTGATAAAGTGTGTCAGTGTGTCTCTATCCAAACATCAGCCTTTTGGGGGATTCTAGTTTAGCCACTCTTGCTCTTAGGCTAATCACTACTATATCGAGTTATCTTTCAATAAATAATAGATGGAAAAATATATTTATAGTGTGTAGGCCTGCTTGTACAGTTTTTAAGGCTACAGTTAATATAGGAAACTCAAAACTCAAGCACAGCAAAGACTGTTGATTTCTGATGTATCTAAGGCAAACATGTATTATGTGCTGGTTTACACACTGTTCCATTCTTTTGTAAGCAAGAAGCTCCCAACACCAACGCCAAGTGCCTTTGTGGGAACTCGGCGCGGTCCTCTGTACCTCAGGGCACCAGCCTCCGCTCTTTGTTGAACCGTCTCCTCAGCGTTTTGGGCCAGAGCTGCACAGCGAGTCTTCAGCTCGTCCTCCACCGCTTCCCTGCTCTCCTTCAGCAGAGATACCTGGGCACGCAAGTCCAGTCGCTCACGCTCCAACTGTGGAAACACCAAAATAGTATGAGCAAAATCAATAGTATCAAAATATCAGAGACGTTTTATTCCAATATCCTTACAATCTTAACATAATTCTCGAGGTTGATGATCTTCTTTTCACTCTCTTGTCTGTTATTGAGAGCAGAGGCCTGTGTAACCTGGAAGAAAAATATTTGTATTGAATCGAATCATCTATTTTTGTCCTTGACCAGCCCACTCACAAACTTGTGCTGTAATGACAGTAGTAAAAGCTGTACTCACCTCTAATCTGTCCAATAGTGAGTCTCTTTCTGAGGTCAACTGTCGTATTTTGAGCTCAGCCGCTTTCATCTCATCCTCCAGTTTTAAAACGCCAAGCGAGTCTCTCCTCTTGGAGCCCTTCAAATCATCTTGTGCCTGAAAATCACAGTTACCAGGGATTCGTGTTAACTTATTAGTCTTTTCACAAGCTAGAAATTAATTGCTGCTATTTCTTGATTATGCAGTTTGTGGTCATCTTAAACATTTGTCTTCACATTTCCCTTCTAATCATGATACATTACTTTGCACATTATACACTATTAAACCTGGTGTGACTTGTAAAGCGATCAATCAGTCAAAATATCTTTTAGCAGAAGGCTGATGTGCAGGGCTCCGTGAGCCCAGGGTGGTGAGTGAAACAGTAAAAGTACGAAAGGGGCTCAGATCGCACGCCGTGCAGTGTGGTGGAGCTAGCAGAGGAGCTCTGGATTCTTTCTGGATTTAGCTTTCAATTTCAATCCACTGGACGCCGGAACCCACAAAAGCCTTTTCTCTATATTCATGATTTGTGAGAGCAAATGATCTTGTGAGTGACCATCAAAGCCTGTGTCCGCAACCGCACCGCAGGGCTCTGATCCAAATGTGATCAAAACACCACAAGAACACCGCTCCAACACAGCAACTGGAGCGGAGTGCAGTGTGAGCGAGGCGATAAGCTCTGGTTATAGACATAATAATACATTGTGAAACAGTGACTCAGAGGTCTATTTAAAATCACTCACCTGTTTTAATAACAGCTTTAGTTTATCCCGCTCAGTGGTCAGGGGTTTTACATTGTTTTGAATGTCTTCCATGTGTTTCTCAAAGTCCAACAGGGCATTTCTCAGCTCGTCTCTCTCCTTAACCAACCGTAGAACTTCCCCCTCTGTTACTCCTCTCTGCAAGAAACATTCATGGTGTTTTGAAAACAGTGTTTAAAACTGTGGCTTACAGGCTTCACCTGATAGTTAAGAATATATTAAAAGTTCAAGCCCTGACTTGGTAAAGACTATCCCTGGTTACCTCATGGTTTAATCCAGATGTACACATGAGATTCTTTCAGAACATGAGTTATGCCAATTTTATGTACAATATCTACTGGTCCTAGTTTTAATTAGTGTAAGCATAGCTTAGTATGATGTTGTCATGGTAAATATCTGATTTAATTCAAAATGTTGTCTTACTTTAGGACTTCTGCCTCTGACAGGACTGGATCTTTTGTATCGCTCTGCCTCTTGTCGATAGTAATCTCTTTCTTCTTCTAAACTTTTAACAAAAGCGTCAAGTCGTGACGGAGAGCACCCCCTTCCACACATTCCATATTTAGTCCGCATGGCCTCCAACTCAAGCACCAGGTCTTTATCTAGAGTACGTACACAAAATTGTACAGGATAATAGTTGTTATAATAATCATATAATAATTGTATATTGACGTTAAACTGTTGCTCACCAGAGGCCAGAGTTTTCACCATTTTTCCTTGTAGCCTGGTCTTTTCTCCTTCCAAGAAGTTGATCAAACCTTCCATTTTTACATTTTGATCTTTAAGATCAGCCATTTCATCTCTGAGGCGGTCTTTCTCAAAGTCCATGTCAGACTGCTCCTGTATCACCAAAGCAATGACATTTTAATAAAACTCTCATCAAAATAATCATAAAGTGAATATTTTTAGTGCTGTCAATCGATTAAAAACATGAATCAGATTAATCACAAATATGAAGTATGATTAATCAGGGTCAGTCGTATATTTCCTTTTTTTAAATGTCATTGTTTAAATCTCCATTTTGAAGTATTTTTGCCATTTAAAAAAAAAAAAAAAATGTTAAAGGTTGAATGGACGATTTTTTTTGGCCCAAATCTAAGTCTTATTTCCTCGTGGCGTGGACTGCCGATTAGTCCTGCCACGTATCAATCATAAAACGCACCTACTGCTCACCTGCAGCCGCGTGCGGCACGTCCCACATTTCCGCGTGTCTAAGCGCATTGATCTATCATAATATAGTTCCCTCAGTGTACGGGACAAAATGAAGACGGAGAAAGACAGTTCGAGCTGATGCAGAAGTAGACGGAAATCTACGGGAGACGAGAGATGTGATGTGATCCGTCGCGCTAATAAACAAACGCATGTGTGTGTTGTATCAGTCCGCACGGGGGAGTGGCATGCGCACTTCCGACTGCGTTCTCAAATCGCCGAAAAATCGTCCATTGCGCCTTTAACTCTAACCGAAAAATGTTCAATCTAACCCAAATTTCTTAAAGCCAAAGTGGCTATAATTTAAGTCAAGGAACTGAATTCCATAATGATTCTTCATGGTTACATGTTTCAGGTAATTTTCATGACCAAAAACAGGTATAGTGGGTCTTTTATTGCCATTTCCAGCTGTAAGTGGTTGTTATTGGGGGAGATGAAGCTGCTGGTGTCGGCTTGGTCTCTTCTGTTGTATTTTGGTGAAATGTTTGGTCCATTTCAGAAGTTTCAGTGTTCACACCCTCGTCCAGCTCTGCGCTTGTTAAGAGCAGACACTGAGCGAGCTGCACTCGAACACGTAAAATCCATAAGTCCTCATGTGGACATTTAACAGCTCCTGAACTTCCTCTTTGGCTCAGGTAAAGCCTCTGTGTAATCTAAAAGAGCACCTTTGATCAAAATTGCGTGAATAATCTGCGTCACTTCATAATTAATGATCAATTGTTTATCATTAATCGCATGAGTTAATCGTTAACTTTGACAACCCTAATTAGGCCCGAGCGCCACAAGCTGGCGAGAGGCCTATTAATTTCGTAAGGCCGTGCGAAGCACGGCTGCGAAAGTGCGCACGTAGTGCGCACGAAATCGAGCGCGAAGCGCTCGCCCACTTCCAAACACTCACTAACGCACTCCTCCACTCATGCACGCCCCGTGCATACTAATTAGTTGTAGGAAAATGGAACATTACCGTTGTAAACGGGCGAAGCCCGTGCAAAAGTGCGCACTAAACGAGCACTTTACATTGAGATGACGACCGCTTCGCGGTCGTCATCCCCATATAAAGCACTCATTTGCGCTAAGTACCTCACGAATACGTTCCCCATCTCTTGCATGTTCCGTGCATATAAGCATGTAATGCAAAAATTGAACATTATTACTGTTTAGAGGGCCAAAAACACAAAGTGGGCGGAGCCCACTCAAAATTAACGAAAGTACCCGTCAGTGACCAGGGACCCACACCATGAGGTAGGAAAGCGCGAGCGCTTTCCGAAAATGTATAGTTTATGATATTTGAAAAATGGGAAACATTGTTTTCGCATCGGAATATTATTCTTTCTTTCTTTCTTTCTTCTCGGGACCAACCCCCCTATTTTTCACCCTGTGAACATTGACGAAAAGTCACAAAAATGTTCACACCTCTAAAAATCGTGCCTCTCTACATTCTGGCTATTTCCCTTTTCTAAAATAAAAAAAATTGGCGCGTCAGCGCCCCCAAATGTACCAAAAATGCATTGAGAGATGGGAAATGACCCAAAAAAAATCTGATCGTAGAATCATGAAATTTGGCGCAGAGGTAGATGGTGACAAGAGAAGTAAAAAATATTACGGCAACGCCGTCCGCCCAACCAAATGTCGGCCATATTGCTTCAAAAATGGCTAAACATGACTTCAGAGTTTTTCCAAACGTCGTACTTTTACAAACTCCTCCCAGGGCGTTGGCCCTAAAAAGCTGAAATTTGGTGAAAATGCTACTGAGGAGTGGCTGAGGAGTGGGACATCAAAAGTTATCCAAATTACATTGATACCTCTCACGGTCTCTGTGCGGCGAAGCCGCAAACTTTAGCTAGAATTTCAGAAATCTCCCAAATTTAACATTTCTGCCGTTTGCGCAGATAAAGTCCGAATTGCGTCAAATTAGAATCAGTTGTTAAACTCTTTGCCCTAAACCTACTTGAAGTGAAATAAATTAATTTGGAGCCACAGCGCCCCCTACAGATTTTATATGGAGGTTAAATATTTAGTTTTGCGAAATTATATGAAATTTGACACACAACTCAATTTTGGCCCCATCAAAAAAGTAAATGAGACCCATGTCATAATTGTTATGGCTTTGCCGTAACGATGACCGAAACCTTCCATGTTATTCCAATGGGGAAATCGCCAGAACATGTTTACACTTTAGACTTTCACAAACTCCTCTTAGGGCGTCAGCCCTATTAACCTGAAATTTGGTGAGACTCATCTTCAGGGGTGGACCATCAAAAGTTATCCACATTTTTATTCAAAAAGTCACGGTCTCTGTGCGGCAAAGCCGCACATTTTGCCAAGAATTCAAAATAAAATTGCTTTTTGATGGTAAAACAAAGGGGAGAAGATGTGACAGCGTCACAGATTCAGCAGTAGGCGTAATAAAAGGACAATTGGGGCGCGTTAGCGCCCCCTCCTCTTGCGGCGTGGCAGCGGCGGCGTGGCGAGGGCCGATCATTGCCGCTTGCGGCTATATTTAACATTATTGTTGTAACATTATTTGGTCTTTAACACAGGACCCGGGTGTAGCTCTTACCCTCCGAAGTGTTGTGATGATATCCTCCAGATTTCCAATGATTTTTTGCTGACTCTGGATTTTTTCCTATGAACAATAAAAACTTGATGATCAATAGTATCAATAGTATACTGAAAGGCACATTCATTGCCATATACACTGAATATATGTACACTTAGTATCAGATAGTTATTCTCATCTTCACTTGTAATTGACATATCACATCCTCATCCTTCAAAGTGAGACGTGACTGATGAGGTCAAAGTGATTATCAACTAATCACACAACATATTGTCTGCTTCAAAGAAAAGAATTCTTGTTATACTTTGCTTTCTAGAAGCTCCTGATCCGCCGTCTCCAACGCTTGGTCTTTTTCCATCTCTAACTTCTTAGCGAGGTCATCAATGTGAGTCAGCTCTTCACAAAGCTCCAGGTTTTTCAGAGACAGATTGGATACTTGGCTGGAGGTGAGTTTCTTCCTCTGCTGCAGTTCCTGAGACTTCTGCGTCCTATTGGCCTCTTGGAGATACTCAATCTGCAAGATCACAGGTCACAGGTCGTAAGAATAGATTTTTAGCTCTTTTTTCTTCTTCTTAAAAGTCTACAATCTGCTGATAAGAACAAAAAAGGAGGTACTTGCCTGCAGATTGAGGTGCGCGATCATCTTCTCATTGCTGACATTTTGTGCCTCAAGAGAAATTATGTCATGAGGTCGTCCCCCATGAAGCACGCGATTCAAACGGTCAATCTCTTGATCCCTCCCCTCCACCTAGAAGGTTCAGCAGAAGTTGTATTATTCATAGTGTATTTATAGGACATGATGATTGATTACTTTTATATGGAGATTAGTTTCTAATACTGTGCAAGCCTCATATATTGCGGACTTCTCTTACTTGAATGTTGAGGTGTTTTATTGTTTCATGGCAGTTCTCCAGATCTAGTTTGAGCTTTATTACATCTTCCTGTAGCTCATAGATTCTATAAAATACAGAATAATAAAATATAAGACAATTCTTTCAATCATAACAGATCAGACTCATAATTTCGATCGAACCTTCCATCGACCAAAAGCAACATGTCAGCTACATAAGGGTCATCCGGCTGTGGCACAGGATATGAAGACGATGACGAGAGAGGAATCAGATTGTCAACTTGCATCCGCTGACGCCTGAAGGGAATACTGTGTTTTTTGCCGCCTGTATGAAGAATATATGAGCTTATCTTGATCTCAAATTATAGCAGAAAATACCTGATGTGTGTCAAAGTACCTGGGGTTTGCACCACTGCTTGCATGTTCTTCTCCTGCAGTTGCTGGATGCGTTCTCCTTTAGCTTTACTGTCCTTTTCAAGGCAGCGGACTTTGTGCACATATTGGTTATTTAAAAACTTCAGGTCAGTCGTGTCGTGGTCCAATTTTCTGACATGTGCCTTCAGTTCTGCAATGGAAATACGTGCATTTATTTCTAAATCTCTGAATGTAAATATGTTCTAGCTAATAGGAGGAGCATACCTGTAATAACACGACCCTTGTCCTCCTTCAGCTTCAGTAGATCCAAGTGGAGCTCATTGTTCTCTCTGACCAGTCGGGCATTTTCTGTCTTGTACGGGTCAAGTAAATCATCAAAGTTTTTGCTTTCTTTCTCAGTCTTCCCAACAGAAAGCTGTGCACTGCGCAAACTCTCTGTTGTATGGACCAGGTCACTAGAGACAGCAGAGACACGCATTATACACCAGTGGATGTACATATACTGGAGTGGCCACTGACAGATGAGTTCAGGGGTTCAGTTCACTCACTTGAAAAGTTTCTCCACCAGGGGAAGTGATTCAATGCCCAGAGGATGTCTGTAGCCCAACTGGTCCAGACGCTTTCTCAGGTTGACAAACTTTCTCTCCACGTTGCTGTTCATGGTTGTAATGCTGTGCTGTCATTACAAAATAATGATATATTAATGATTAGTTAGCCGTCTTGTGAACTCTCCAGGGGATTTAATGCCTCTGTTGTGTTTTGCCATGAATGAAGTTAGCATTAATGTTAGCTAGCTTGTGATATTAGCCTTAACTTACCGTTCGTACAAACTGATATTTATTTTCTGTGTGTCCACAAAGTCTGCCTTTTGTATGGTTGGTTTTATATGTATTTGGCATAGCTAAATCAAGCTAAATCAATGTTATTAGCCCATTAGCTCGCTCTGCCCTGAGAAGTTCACTTCTAAACGCTTTTAACTCACCAGTGGTTTTATGACGAATTTGACAGCGTAGCGACAACAAAGCTTCAAGAGACGCCCTGCATGGGACAAATACTGCTCATTACGTTTGTTTTATATGTGTAAAACATCACTATCAGTGATAGTTCTCTTCCCGTTTCTTGGTTTCAGCGGTAAGATGTTTAAAAAGAGCGCCGATGTGTTGAGATTGGATTCGTCGCCATGGAAGTGCGTAACTGTGAGGGGCGTTTGTTTACAGTCCCAGGACACACCGCGGGAGGGCGGAGACAAGCGTTAAAGCGTGGAATCTATCTATCTATCTATCTATCTATCTATCTATCTATCTATCTATCTATCTATCTATCTATCTATCTATCTATCTATCTATCTAAGAGAGAGAGAGAGAGAGAGAGAGAGAGAGAGAGAGAGAGAGAGAGAGAGAGAGAGAGAGAGAGAGAGAGAGAGAGAGAGAGAGAGAGAGAGAGAGAGAGAGAGAGAGAGAGAGAGAGAGAGAGAGAGAGAGAGAGAGAGAGAGAGAGAGAGAGAGAGAGAGAGAGAGAGAGAGAGAGAGAGAGAGAGAGAGAGAGAGAGAGAGAGAGAGAGAGAGAGAGAGAGAGAGAATGTTAAGTCTGAAGAATAAAGTTTGGCGGTAACAACAACATGTTTTTCAATGCAACAATAAAACACTTAGAACATGAACACTGTAGAATAAATGCAAGACAGGTTTAATAGAATAGTGTGGCACAAAAAGAGAGAAAGTTACTTAGTGCATATTTAATACATTATTTATTAAAAAAAAAAAGAAAATGCCATAAGCTCTCATCCACTCAAAAAAAATAAATGTCATTATATACACTAACTAAGTAAATAAGATGCAAATTTCAGCCAGTATCATGTAGTGGATGGAGTCATTGTTGCAGAGCGTTTAGTGTGATTGGGCGATGCTAGAGAAGTACTCCAGCATGTCCTGAATGGTAAACTCCATGGTGATTCCAGAGCCCGGGTAGCATCTCCCTATTAAATCTTCAAAGTGCTTGTACTGTCTTATAAACTCATCTTGCATGGAGTGCCACACCACCTAGTGGATAAAAAGAAGCAATGTAAAGCAATGCGATCTATAAATGCGGAGCGTTTTAATGGAGCTGAGCAGATCTCACTTGAAGCAGACTCTCTTCCTCACACAGATGTTTGTCCACTTTCCTGTAGAGGTTGTCAAGTCCCTTCTTCACTTCTTTGCCTGGATATTCTTTGATAACTTTGCGAAGTTCTTGTTTATTGAAGGCCAGTTGATAGCTCACCTCCTCTTCACGCACACCCTGAGCGACACGTGCTTCCACTCCTTCAAAGAAATGCTACAGAAGACAGATTGCGTTTGAACAAAAAATACATACATTCATTTATATACATTTTTTGTCTTCGCTTCTTACATTGAGTTTTTCCAGAGGCTGACCCAGAGAGTTGATGACATAGGACTGGAGATGATCTGTGTATTTCTGCTTAGCTTCGCGTCTCTCTGCGTCCAAACATGAGATCTTCAGACGTGACAGTGTAGAAAAGATGTGATGAAAATTCTCCATCATCACAACATCGCGTGGCGTCTTCTGGCTTTCATTGGCCACTTTCTCCACTGTCAAGACAAAAAAAGATTTTCTAAGTAACATCAATAACTCACAAGTAAAAATCAGTCATCATCAATCAGAGTTCCTTGTGATTACCATTCATAAATACAGCTCTGATAAGTTTGACATAAGCTTTATCCAAGTCCCCACGGCGTTCAGCGTTACGAAAAATGGTTTCAGCCAGCTCGGCAAACTCTTCAAATCCAGTAACGAAAGGCAGGATACCAACTTTGCTCTTCTTTGAGATTTTAACTTCTTCCATCTGTCTTATCTGACCAGACTACAAAAGAAAACACAAAAATAAAGGGTATGGTATTTATCTCTAATAGAATACTGCAACCACAGACGTGAGAAGCTTTGATCATAGAACATTATGTCATTTCTTTAATCAGGAGGTTGTTACACAATGTGTGACTTACAATGCATTTATCAAAGTTCCTCTTGACCGTGACCAGCACATTTCCCAAAGTGGTGCTGAGATATGAGGCCGGGTCCACGTTCTCCGCTGTCCAAACGTGGTGACTCATTTTCACTAACATGTACAGGGAGTTGAAGCTGTCGATCTTGTCCCCCAAAGCGATGAGACTGTTCAGCTCCGTCTCTATGCTCTGGAAGAGTTTATTCATCATCAGACGCACCATATCTTTCCTACAATAAACACAGTTTGTTGAAATAAAATGGTGCATGAGTGACTTAGGTGTAAAATATCAAATCCACTGCTCACTCAGAAGACAAGGAGTGTCTTTGTTCAGTGTGATGAGATATTCTGGTCTGGATCCCCCCGTCTAGCTCCTCTGTCTCCGGCTGACAGAAAAACACAAATACACATCACAATTCAATGCATATATGTACAAATCAATATTAAGTATATGCTTAATAGAGACGAAAACGACCCTCTGCTCTTATTGTAGCTTAACTGTGCTGTTTAGTGATAAAAGTAAGTATTCTAACACCGAAGCAATTCATTATCTAATAGATGACAGATGTTTTAATTACATTCTTTATCACAATTACAAACCTGATTAGAGATGGAAGTTTTATTAGACAAAAAAAAAGATTTAATTAAATTTGGACTGAATAAGAAAATTATGATATCAATATTCTTATTTGAACTTTCTCTTTCTGTCCTGATGGAAGCTATGGATGTTATTGAGATATATTTAGTTTGTTGCAATATTTTTTCAGTCAATATTGCAATATCAATACTCTACATAGTATTGATATTGCAATATTGTATACACAAAATGAACAAAGTCATAAGCAATAGGCAATTTCCCAGTAAACATAAAATAACTATACTTTACCTGGGCGAGTGGCGGTATGACTGCTTGGTGCTGTTGCAGTTTAAAGAATTTACTGAGAAAGTCTTGTTCAGCAAGACATAACGGCTCCAACTCGCTGAGAACCTGCTCAAAGATCTGAAAGCACACAACAGTTGTATCTATGTTTGAAAGTAATACACACAAACAACAGAATTACGTAACGCATTAAGACTAGAGTATGTCACCTTGTCAAATTTGGTCCTGTCGGCCACGTCCAAATCAGAGGCCGACATGTTTCCCATGTCGAGCAGGGACGAGGACTGGGAGCGTCTGCTGTTGGAGCCCTGAACCGTGAGTTTGTTCAGACTCGAGGTGGAGCCCGTCAGTTTCCCAGAGCTGCCGTGGAGGCCTAACACGACACACAAGGTTATGGTTTGGAAAGAGGGTCACATTTTACCTGCTAAACACTCACAAAACCATACGCGTGGATAGACAGTGGTGAATAAGGTTGCACAATGAATTGAAAGGTTTCTTTTGATATTGGTCCGATTAGTAAAGTCAAACTAAGTTTCAATTTGATTGTAAAATTGACAAATTAAGTTCAAAATGAAAACATGCAGCTTTAAATTAGGTATAATCCATTTAACTGGGAGAAGTTATATTGTTTCCACAGTTTTTTGACAGTTTCGGGATGAAAACAGTGATTGTGGTTACGTCGTACTTACACACTCCAAATTGGAATATTATTTTTGGAATGAAAAGATTATTAAAATGATGTGTAAACTGCAAAAATCATCACATTTCTTTCTGTTCAAGATCCCGATCAGATTTAGTGGTTTGAATATCATCTAAATAATCTTAAAAGTTCAGTCAGATGCATGCGCATGTGTACAAAGCCCGTCGAGTGCAGCTTCAACAACCAGACATTTACAAAATATTGCACATACACATACATATTTCTAAGCATGGTTTGATGAGCAATAGAGGATGTATTACTACTACAATGACATTTAACCTCAGAGTACAACGCCGATCAACTATTTCAGGACTTTGTGTCATTATTGGTGATGGAGACAAATAGTAAAAAAAAATCACAATAAAAAGCCGTTTATTTACGTTAAAAGTCTTTGAGCTTGATACTTACTTTCAGTTTCCGTTTTGAGTGCACTCTCTTTCCGAGGAAGCGTGGCTGCAGCCGGTTAGAAAGGCAGGCATCAAAGACAGAGACATGTTAGGCTCAGAACATGCAGCAATGGGAGGGTGAGAGGTTAGATGTTCAGTGGCTTAAGAACGCTAGCACAAACTTAGGAAAACAAAATATATCATTTGTTTTCCGAAAAAAGCCGACACAGGACATACAGTAGATGAGTGATGTAAACTCACCTTACCCAAACATACAAATACAGTAAGCAAAAGCCATTTATTAATTTGAAACATATATGACATTAAAAGCATAAGGCAGATATTCATGTTGGCTGTAAAACAGTGAATATAGTGTACTCATGCAGAGAGGTCATTTTCAAATGTATTTGGATTTCAGGCCTTACCAAACTTGCCCTTTGCTTCCTTGCTTGTTCCCGCCATCTTGATCTTGGCAACTTCAAAGAAATCTTTAATTTCACGTTCATACAGGCGGCTCATGTAATCTACGTAAGTCTGTTGATTAATAAGAGAGAAAGAGTGATATTCATGGCACCGATTCAGACTTAGACCTGGTTTTTGCAATAATTAAAGATAAGATAACCTTTAATTGTCCCACAATGGGGAAATTCCAGTGTTGCAACACAGATTAGGCACAGAAACAGATTAGGCACAGAAGTGTAATAATAATAATAAGTCCTAGTTTTAGTAGTTGTTTCTGTCTTAGTTCAGTGCAAGTTTAGCCACTGTTCTTTCCCCCCCCCCAATTATTTCTGTTAACCAAGAAGTTTGTATTCTTTGGTTTGTACCCACCAGTTAGAATATTGATAAAAAAAATGTCATAATCAGTTTTATAGTAATAATGATGACACCCACCCTGGACAGGCCGTCATATTTCTCTTTGTGTGTGTTTTTCAGCCACTCCATGAGTTTGGCGTAGCGCAGCAGGTCTCTGTGCAGAGGGCTGTGTTTGGGCAGGCTCAACTCTGCCGTGTTCTGGGCCAGTGTGGAGCTCTGGTCATGGCCCTACAACACAAAATTATAAATAAATAATAATACATTCAAAATTGATCAAGGAATCCCGAAATATGAAAGACAAACTGCAACGTCTAAAATTCAGGTGCATGTCAGTAAATCAGAAAAATAAGAGCAGAGCAAGAGTCAAATAAATCACAGGTATTTGAATTATATTTGACTATGAGGGGAATTGATTGATAAACACCTCTATCATTGTTTAACCATGATGGACATGCACCTGTATTTTAATTATTATTTCTTCATCATCCGTCGTCATTTCCATTTTAGCTCATTCATACATGCACACAGCAGTCAGGCAATGAACTGGGTTAGCATGACAGCCAACCAACCCATGTAAAAAACTGTTTAATTGACGTGTTAATTTACTGCCGTTTGTAGCTTTAAATCAAAAGACAAATGCTATTAAATAGTCAAAGCAGTAGACCATGACCCAAACTCTCTTACATAAAGAAATGTAAGTTAGAATGAAGAATGAGAGGTCATCCAGAGGCAGACATGAGCAAGTACTCACTGGGAGTGACTGACAGGAAGACCTATAGAACTGAGGGATGGTCATTTTGAAGTAACTGAAGTGGTTGAACTGATACAGAAAGAGTAAAAGAGTAAGAGAGAGAAGAGGGGATGAATGAAGAGTGAAACGTGGGGTCAGAAAGAGAAGGAACACAGCAGATCAGAAAACCACACAGGAAATAGAGCTGTGGAAAACAGGAAGTCTATCCTAAGATACAGGATGTCAGAAGAATTTGGAAGCAGCCATGTGCCCCGCTATCTCCAAGTGCTGTAACTCTACTGTGAATTGAGTGAAATAGTTTCCATTTCAGTTTGTTTTTATGGTTTTGAAGTTGCATATTTTTTCTTGCACAATTTAAGTTTGTATTTTTAACTACAAACAAAAATCACATAACACTGTTGTTGTTTCTTGGAAAGAAAGCAATCTTGGTAGAGTGTCAACAGCAAGTTTAGCTTGAATTGCTTCCACGTGACTCGCATTACCTGGTGAACAAACACATTGTTGAGGTGATTGGTGAGGCGTCGGGCAAAGGTGTCTCTGAGCTCCGCAAACAGGTGCTGCTGCTGTTTTACTGCAGACAGCTTCTCATGACCTGGGAAGTGACATAACCGATGAACAATGTGCAGAAAATATGAATATTAAATGCTTTAATAACATTTCATTGCAATAACATACCTGGTCGGAGAGCCACATTCATGCACTGCAGAAGAGCTTCAGAGGCGTTGATACAGGCTTCAATCCCTTTGGGAGACGTAAGATCTCCCTCCTGTAACGCTCTGATGTGTCCCTTTGACAAGTCCAGGTAATTCTAGAGAGATAAATAGCAATTATGTCCACACACCAGTATCTTAGGGATTTGTTTTAAATTGAAGGCAATTACATTTGAAATGTATACATCAGTTTGATAGACTAACCATTAGTTTAGTCTTATTATTCTTATATTTGAGATGGTGGTGGTCCTTATTACTCATTCAAATTCCAAATTGTTACTTTTTTTCAGTTTCAAACACAGTATTTTTAGTAACAATTACTTCTCTTGCTTGTCTTATACAACCCACTAACAGATGCTATGATTAAAAGACATCTGCTTTTACACCCGGTGAAATGCTTTGCTTATTAGTGCATTTCAATTGAAATACAGTCGTAATTATAGATATAAATATATAATTTACCACTAAGAACTGAATCTCATCAAGTAGTTTTCCGTTGTTGGTGTTGCTGATCTGAATGAGGCGGTTGCTCTGGGAGATCTGGTCCATTTGGTCCTTCACGCTCTGCAGCATCTCTTCGTAGCTGCTCAGTTTCCCCTCAATCGTGTCAACCTCAGTCAGTGCTTCATCCAAAAGTTGCATTAGGATATTAACCTGCTTCTCTGACGCCATAATGGAATGGATGTTGGCCTGGAAGAAGGGAGGAGAGTAGGTTAGGATTATGTTGTTATGGTTACATAGAATAAAACTGATTCCACTTTTTCCACTTCACAACAGTAATGTTCAGTCATGTGTCAATGTTTATAATTTTGATGTTGTAAAAACTTGATCTCCCCTTTCCAGAGGCCCCCAATGGTTATATAGGATCAAACGATGGCTCAGTTATGCTTCATTATTTCTTTTGAGCACACATTTTGACTACTCTTCCCAACCATATATTGCCTTAAGTACCTTAAACATCCAGTGTAGTAATATGTTCACTGAAAATCACAATAAATCACAAAAACTAACTCCACTAAAGCCTATATCAGGCCTTACATATGAACAAGAAAACATTGAACTCTTTTTGTTTCACATGTAAAGGCCTTGTAATTCCAGGGATAGAAACCATAACATTTTGTAATTGTATAACGAAGATCAACCCTAAAATTCTGCCTTATACCTCAGTTTCAAACTACAGGCTCATTATGTAACTGACCCCATCCAGGACTTGCAGTTCCCTAGAAAGTTGCTCTGCAAAAGCCTCCGCGTTGGAGATGGCGTATTCGCACATCTCCATCATTCCCTCGATGTCCTGCTCCTCGCGGGTGCTCAGTTCCTGGTACTCATCAAGAGAGTCTTCATCGCCCCCAGCAACACTCTGGCTTTCTCCACTTGGAACTGATTCTATGAAAAAAATATATACATTTATCTAATTATTGACTAATGTCATGACATATTAAAGAGGATTCCTTGATTAACATAAAAATAGGGAACAACCAGGAAGGGGTGATAGGAGGAAAACTGGACTTACAGTTGAACAACGTATGATGTAAGGCTAATAGAGATGTAGTGAGGATGCACAGTCAAGCTAAAGATGGGTAAGCAGCAATAAATCAAAGTTGGCAAGAATAAGAGCAGCATGTTTCAATACCATTTACTGTTGACTAAATAATGCATCATTTTCATTTGATAAATATCTGCAAATTAATATTAATCTGAGACCAGTTCAAATAAAACATAAAACATTTGCAGAACTGATCATAATGCTAACAAAATAATACGAAACTAAGTCATGATTAGTATAAACTAAATCTCACTAAAGTGCACATAACTTAATACATACTACCTGAAGTGTTTTGACGGATAAACAAAGCATTTACTGTTGATAGCATTTTAACACTAGGGTGAATCAGCTATACTGTGCAATTATTTATGCTTGTAATGTTTAGCTAAATGAACCTCTTATTAGATGATGTGGTGAGTTTAGTGAATGGATCTGTATCATGTATTTATAATAGAACTTGTTACGATGAAGAGGAGTGAGGGGGAAGTCAAGTCCTACCAACCTTCCGCTTTAGGAAGTTCTGGCCAGAGAAAAGTCAAGAGAAAAAGTCAGAATAAAGAAGAGTTTATCACTAAAAGCCATATGACAAACCAGGATTCAAAGAAGATGCAGTGTGTAAGCATAGTTGCATTAAGTAAATAAATAACACAAGCAAACGTAACAATTAGCTGCAGAGTTAACAGTAGCAACATAATACAGCAAGGCATGCATTTAAAGAAGACATATTATGCTTTTATCTGATATATACTTATAATCTAAGACACCTCATCTCAATTATCGTTTTATATTATTTTAAATTGCAATATTGAGCAAAAACGGCAGCTTTGAATCGTACGTGTGTCACTATTTAAGAAAGAAAGCTCTGAGAATGAAGTAAGTAAAGAGCAGTGGGCGCATAAGAGGGTTAAATGGCATCTTGATTAAACATTACTCAAACAGGGCTTAATCCCTCCCAGTGGGTAGATGAGAAGGGGGAAACAATTACAACACGGTTAAAAGGTTTTAAAAGTCAGTTTTGTATAATATGTCACCTTTAAAGGACATTAAACCAAACCATGTGATCACTAATGGTAAAGTGTAATATTGCCCATACCCTCCAGCAGCTGAGGACTGACATTCACAAATTCAAGCTTCTTTCTCAAGTATCGTTGGTTCAGTTTCCAGATGCAGGAGATGAAGGAGTTTTTCTCAGCGGTGCTACTGGCCACCCACTTGTACACCTTCTCAAAGTGCAGGTCAAACTCCGGGTTTTCCTAATACAATAGGCAAATACAACAGACTGTGAAGATGGTGGTTTGCAGGTACATTACTGAAAGGTTGAACAGTGAACTATACAATATACCTTGCTTGCATCTTTGGCATCTACTTCAGTCAAGTCTCGAAGCTCCCAGGTGTGCTGTCTTTTATAAAAGTCCCCCTTGTCAGATTTTTTCACCTTTACGACCTTCACTTGAACTGGTCTCTCTGTGGTGACTAAACAAAACATACACATTATTATGGTTATTACACCGGTGTTCAATGAGGAGTTTGGTTGGACAAAGGTAGTTTATTGACATCTAGTATTACCCGTGGCACACAAAAAGCAGTTCTTCTTCTTCTTCCCAGCTTTGCACACATTAACGATACCGAGGAGCCGCTCATCGTTGGGAGTGAAGATGTCCCTTTGGAGAGCATGCTTTATGGCTGTCATGGTGGAGGCTGCTGTCACATGGAAAACAAACAAGATCAACAATATTACCACACTTTAATGCAGAGGTGATATCGTTTGTCCAGAGATCAGTCATAACAAAGATTGAATGAAGTGGAAGAACACCAGACCAGGTTGTTATTTACATTAAAGACAGTGTTTCATACATTTTTGTTACACGACATTTGTGGACAAACGCAAATATTCTCATTTGTTATTCAAAACACACCCGCGTTTGAAAAGCTAACAAACCAATCACTGGGTGAAAACCATTGTCTTGTATAAATTATAAGGTTTCACAGACATAAAAATCCCACTAACAAAGCAGAAGACGTCTGCAGAAACAGTGTTAGCTTATACAATGCTAGCTGGCCAAGAAAACACAAACTACTGGATATATTGATCTCGCAGCGGATGCATTTGTAACATGATGGATACAGTGGTCAATGTCTCATTTAAAAGTCCTCCAATGTGAACAAATGTTTAAGATAAAGGCAGCTATTACCTCGTCACACCGCCACCAGCCTTTAGCCGAAAGCAGTAGCACCCTCTTGTTTCCGGGTTATGTCACGTGACCATCACACGCAATCCCACGCGCCCAGACAACACTTTAGTACTGTATTATAACTAAGAGTAAGACACGTACACAATGTCTTCACTGCTCAAGGTGGAACTCTAAAGTTAAGGTTCAAGTTATCAAACCAATCAAATCAATTTCCTCATAAAATTAGGCTATTTGTATTTCATTATAAATAATACTAGTATTTTTCCCTTCTCTTTGAACAGTTGTTTGTATAATGCACATCCCAGTTTGGGTTTAGATTATATGGAATAGAGAAAACTGAACTGTGGGGAGCTGTTTTCCAGTTTAATCAAATCACAATGTATCAACATTAGGGTCGAGTGTCCTCATTTGCATATCAGAAAATGAAGACATGCCATGAAATGTACACATACACCAACAATAACATAATAACAGATACATTCGCTGTGATGCAGATTATACTGCCCTCATGATGACTTCTAAAGCAAATAATGCTATATTAACAGCAGATGGCATTGTTGAACCATCTGAAATAGTGTGAACATGTACTCCTTCACAAGGCTATACATTTATATATAAAGTTGCCTATATTTGGACTATTTATCCTTATTTATATAGGCTACTCTTGCAATCCCTGAATAAAAACTGTGCACGGCAGTATTATGAGGCATATTTGTATTTAGCCTCAGGTGGGCATCCCAACATTGATAGGGTTGCACTGGTTCTATAGTGCAACACATATTATAGCCTAATGCAAGTCCTAAAAGATAAAACACTCTATGCTCAAAATAATTATTTTTGAATGGACATAATGTACCATCAAATTGCTGTAACATCTTGGTACAACTAATCGCAGCGAAATCATTATTGCACCTAACATTGTAAGTCCACTGTAGGCTCAAATCCCAAATTATGTATAAATATGTTCCATGTTTGTCTTTCATCACTGCCCCAGTTACTCTGTGATACTCTGTGAATGTCTAAATGGCATGAGGCTGTTACAATAATGTTTATAACATGAATGTAAAATCTCGGACAGTTATAAATCATAGACAGAAATGGGTATTACTCAGTAACATTTAGATCCACTTGTGTAACTTTAAAGTATTATTCTTCTCAGAGGTTTTGGACACCATACTTTTACTCCTACTTGAGTAAAATATTGTACAGCGTAACAGTACTCTTGAACTCTTTTTGGTTCCTCTTCCCACTGTGAGAAAATCTTCAAAAGACAAAAAGCTTTATGTCGACAATATTATGATTTGAACATTTGCGTTTTTTGCACTTTATTATTAAGTTATTTCATTTTTGTTTTTTATAATTCTTCGTGGTTTGTGAAAATACCAAACTTTGTGCCTTATTTTTACAATAACTTATAAATGATATTATAGTTACGCAATGCACAAAGTTACTTTTACTTGAATATATTTTCCCGAACGAACATTTGTCAATTCATATTTATATGATGGTAATAGAAAGATTGCACAGCGGGTTGTGTTCTTCTCAACAGTGTGAATTGAGTCTTGGTGCTGAATGAAAGAATGAGTGAGTGAATAATTGAAAGAACTTGAATAGTGTTATTTTTTGGACTCAGCAACATGGCCCATTATTATGATTCATCTACACTTAATGCAGCTTTATATTGCATCAAAGAGGAAAGTAGCTAAAGCGTATTCTGATTGATTGATTGATTGATTGATTGATTGGACTGGATGGTGGAGGTCGACCAAGATGAGGTCTTCCTCAATCGTCCAGTAGCAGAATTCTAATTTTCCTTTGCCATCAATCTGCCTTTTACAGTGTGATATCCTCCAGTTTTATTTTGTTTGTAGCTGCAATTACAATGTACTGAAACATGTAAAGAACACTTTCTTGAAGAAAGAAAGGGTCTTTAATACACATCACCCATATTATTTAGAATGAAAATAGTTTTTTCTTGGGTGCTAAGTATTCTGAGGATACAAAACAGAGAACATAACTGTAGTTCATGCCCTATGGCGCTGTCTTATTTGTTGTTTGCATGAGGTGTCCCCATAATAATACACCTGATGATGGCTCAGGAGCCCCAGAGTCACAGAGACATGAGCCTAATGAAGCAGTGCATCATCAGGGGACAGTGATTACATCTGTCTAATCTCCATTTGACATTCACACAGCTGATCAGGACCCGATAGCATTTCTATTTCTGTTTAGATCTGAAATGTTTCAGGTGCTATCTGCTTGGCATTTCATTCTGCCTTTTAATACGCCTGAAGAACACTGTGTTTGAGCCGTAGTTGAGATACAGGAATATGTTCATACTTGATGCTTTTGTGAGAGAGCCTATTATAGTTTTGTTTTCTGCAATTTTATGGAGTGTTTGTTGAATTTTCACTTCCAGTTTAGCGTTGTCGACACAGTAAATAATTTGCCTTTAGGATCCATTGATGAACACATTTATGTACCCAATCGTGAAGCATCTTTCTCTAAGTATGTGAGCGACAGAGTATACATATGTACAAAAGTCGATACGTGTAGTTCAGTCCATTTATTGTGTATGTTATATTCTTAGTTATTTACCTATTTTACCCACTACATGTTTAGTATTTCATAAATGTGTATGCAAAATTTGTAATGGTACCTATTTTGTCCTATTGTGTCCTTATTTTGTTATTTTATTTCAGAGTTTGTCATTGACCATTCATAACTTGAATTTAAGAGATTAAAACAAAATTACATTTTAATAAGTTTGCTGTTCAAAATATGCTGTTCTATAAATAATTTGGTTTTCCTGCTTGATTGTGAATTAAACCATGGTCAGTGGCTCTTCTAACATTTTGACATTGAAATGAAACTCCAGCATTAAGATGAAAGTTTCAAGTTTAGTTGAAGTCTATAGGTCTAATCTTGTGTTGTTATGCTCTGGTGGACAATTGATGTTAGACAATAGCTACTGTATGTTGTTTGGGTTGATCAGTTTTCTCAAACATCCTTTGTTTGTAATGGCATTTTTTCTCCCACTCTGCCCTTTGGTACGAGGAAAACGACAAGATATACAAAGCCAAAAGTGCTTTTTACAGACACAGCCCACTTTGGTAACCTGACGCCAAGGTAACGTCGTCAGATAACACGCTAACAGCAACATGTAGACCGCCCAAACTACTGTGAGCAAGAGAGCTGCTATTACATGAGCAATGCTGCATACAGCTCTCTGCTTGTTAGGCCTTGATCATTTGTGCCGTTTGGTTTTAAAGTAATCATGTAATTTAAAATACGCATGTGGATTTGTCTATGACTTAGAGGGCAGATCATCAATAGAAAATTTTCCGCAGATTTACTACTATATCTTGTCAGTTGAGTTTGAACAAATGCAAGGAAAGCATAAAGCGTGCACACAAAAAGAACATTGTCCACTTTGAGATAGGGAATAGCTTTAATACACTTAAATACGACCCTTCTGCTTCTAATCCATATTAACTCACTGTTTCCTGCATGAATCGTAATACTGTCAATAATATCAACGAAATATTAGTTATAAAATACCACAACTATTATATCTCACTTACTTATATCGTTCCTTACTCTCAACACAGAAATATTATGATTGATCTGGAACAGCCAGCATCCACACAAAAAGCATCACAAAAGCAAGAAACAGTAGCTAGATATAAATAAACAGCAACGAAGGGGCCAAAATACTTATATTCCTGTATTATTAAACTGCAAAGGATAGAACAATGCCAGTGTCTGATGTAATGACATTTTATATTCAGATTACTAATTCTAATCTCCCTTCAGTACCGCTCTCTCTCTCACCTGGAGAAACCTGGCCATGCTGTGAGGATTCTGTTTCTCTCAACACCATCAGCCGCTGCTCCTGAGGGACAAGCTGGAGACGGCTGGTGTGGATCCAGACCTGGCAAAGTGAATCCTGGACTACCTCACGAAACCAACGGGACTGAGTGTCTGACACTCGGACCTGCAGTGTGGGGGCGCCCCAGGGCCCCGTCTTTGCGCCCTTTCTCTTCACCCTCTACACTGCAGACTTCAGACACAACACGGACAGCTGTGTCCTGCAGAAGTTCTCTGATGACTCTGCCATCATCGGACTCAACACGGCCGACGACGATGTGGAGGACAGAGGACTAGTGCAGGACTTGTGGACTGGTGTCAGCAGAACGACCTCCTCACCAATGTGAGGAAGACCAAGGAGATGGTGGTGGACTTCCACAGAGGCCACTCTGCTGCCCCCTCACCAGTGAACATCCAGGGAAGGGACATTGAGAGAGTGACTCATACAAGTACCTGGGTGTTCATCTGAACCACAAACTGGACTGGACTCATAACACAGACGCACTGTACAGGAAGAGCCAGAGTCGGCTCTACTTCCTGAGGAGACTCAGTTCCTTTGGAGTGACAGGGCCACTCCTGAAGACCTTCTACGACTCTGTGGTGGCATCAGCCCTCCTGTACGGTGTGGCCTGCTGGAGCAGCAGCATCACAGAGAGGGAGAGGAAGAAGCTGGACAAAGTCATCAAGAAGTCCAGCTCCGTCCTGGGCTGTGCTCTGGACTCGGTGCAGGAGGTGGGGGACAGAAGGGTCCTGGCTAAACTCACATCTGTGCTGGACCATGAGTGTCGCCCCCTGCAGGACACTCTGTCCGCTCTGGAGAGCAGCTTCAGTGAGAGACTGATCCACCCTCGATGTGTGAAGGAGACGTTTCACAGGTCTTTCCTTCCTGTTGCTGTCAGACTCTACAATAAAAACTCTTAGCCCTGAATATGTGTCATTCAGCTTTTTATAATTCATGTGCAATACAGTAATAATCATGCGCAATACTGTGACATAATGTTAATAATCCCTAGTGCAATATTTTATGTCCATATGTTATTATTATTAAGGTTATGAGAGTTGTTTCTAAGTGATCTGTTTTTATCACTATACTTCTGCTCCCAATCTGTGTTGCAACACTCAAATTTCCCCATTGTGGAACAAATAAAGGTTATCTTATCTTGTCTTAATAGCCTTTCTTTTTAGGTGACCAATTTTTGGAATGGGAAGTATAGCGAACTTCCAGAGGGTGACGGTTTTGCAGAGTTCCAGAGAAGATGTGACAGAATCCACAAGTTGCTCTGTGCAGTTTCTGCAAGTTTCACTGCAAGTGAAATTTTAAATAAATATTAAGAAATCAGAGTCGGAAAAGGTTTATTGCCATTGCTTATGAACAGAATTCACAAACAGGAACTTGCTTTGGTGATACGGTGCAACACAAAACAATGAACAATGATAAAACAACCTATATAAAATCAAAAAGAAAAAACGATTTAAATCTGCTATAGGATGAAAATAAATAAAAAATAGGCTTTCTATGCACACTAAATTTACAGTTGAATTTACAGATTTAGTGCAGTGCGTGATGGATTAAATTATGACAGGTGTTGGAAGTGTTCATGAGTTCAACAGCAGAGGGTTCTGGTCCGAATGGACCGTAGCTTCCTGCCTGCGGGGAGTGGCCTCCTGCCTGAGGGGAGTGGCCTCCTGCCTGAGGGGAGTGGCTCAAATAATCCATGTCCAGGGTGAGAAGGGTCACGGCTGTGATCCGACCTGCTCATCCCAGAGTCTTGGAGACATACAGGTCCTGCACAGGTGGAAGTCTGCACCCGACCACCTTCTCAGCGCAAAATGTACAGTAGTCTCTGTTTGTCCCTGGCTGTGGCTCCAGCGTACCACACGGTGATGGAGGAGGTGAGGATGGACTCAATGATGGCTGTGTAGAACTGCACCATCATCTCCGCTGGCAGCTTGGCTTTCCTCAGCTGCTGCAGGAAGTACATCCTCTGCTGGGCCTTCTTGATGAGGGAGCTGATGGTGGGCTCTCACTTGAGGTCCTGGGTGATGGTGGTGCTGAGGAAGCGGAGGGAGTCCACACTCAGTGGTGATGTGGGAGTGATGGGGGGCTGTGACTTTCCTGAAGTCCACAATCATTTCCACTGTCTTCTGGGCGTTGAGCTCCAGGTTGTTACCGCTGCACCAGGACACCGGCCGGTCCACTTTCCTCCTGTAGACAGACTAATTCCTGTCCGAGATAAGCCCAATGAGGGTGGTGTTGTCCGCAAACTTGATCAGTTTTACGGAGTCGTTCTGGAGGTGCAGCAGTTTGTGTGCAAGGAGAAGAACAGGGGAGAAAGTACACAGACCTGTGGAACTCCTGTGCTAATAGTCTGAGTGTCTGAGACACTCTTCCCCAGCCTCCGATCCGTCAGGAAGTCAGTGCTCCCCCTGCAGATGGAGTCAGGCACGTTGAGCTGGGAGAGCTTGTCCTGGAGCAGAGCAGGAGGATGGTGCTGAATGCAGAGCTGAAGTCCACAAACAGGATCCTGGCATAGGTTCCTGACATGCTGCATGATGAAGTGGAGAGCCACGTTGATGGCATCGTCCACAGACCTGTTGGCTCTGTAGACGAACTGCAGGGGTCCAGCAGGGGGAAGGTAAAGGACTTGAGGTGGGACAAGACCAGGCGTTCAAATGACTTCATGACTACAGACGTCAGCGCCACAGGCCAAGCGATAAGTCCAGCGATCCGGGGCTTCTTGGGGACAGGGACAATGATGGACAACTTGAAGCAGGCTGGGATGTCTCCAGGGGTGTGTTAAAAATGTCCCACTTGCACAGTGTCTTAAGGTGGCGGGAGTGACACCGTCTGGCCCAGCAGCTCTTCGGAGGTTGGATTTCCAAAATAGTCTGGTCGTTGAAGGCGTTGCTGAGTGTTGTGTAACAGTGATCCAGCGTGTTCTCGGGTCTAGTCGGGACTTTAATAAACTGTCTGTACTTTGGTAGTTCGTGGCTGAGATTCCCTTTGTTAAAATCGCCCAGGATAATACTCAATATTATATTTGAATATTAAACATTAAATATTCACATTTACTTTTTTGGTTCATTCATCTTCTATGTCTTCTAGGGGTTGTAGTGGGTGGCTCTAACCAACAAGGAGAAGGAGGCGAGGTAGCCATCAACTAATTAAATTTAAAGTTACCAATTTACATGCACCTGGATTATGTCTTGAAGAGACACAATAGAATAAAGAATAAAGAGAGCCCCGGACAACTTATCTAGCTTGTAGTAATAGACTAACATTAATCAACATTCTTGCTCTGCCCCCACCTATGGCAGTGATTGCAGTTTAATGTTTGCTGTCTGGTCTAAGACATTGGCTCATATCCATAATATTATTGCCTTTTGTTACATTATACTCACGTGTCATAAATTGCATAAATTTCATTTTATGAGAAGCAGGAAATAACCAGATTCATCACAATATCACTGTGAATAAACTGTGAAGAAAATATACTGTGACTAAAAGGGGAAATATAAAACCTTATCGCTATATAGCGTCTACCAAAATGGTACCTAAACATATTCATACTTCACAACAAACCCTGATTCATCGTAATCGGTATCTCTAGATTATTAAGATTTAATTAAGACACTTGAACACATAGATCCATAGCCTGACAAAAGTAGCTTGTTGAAATAAGGTGACATTATGGGACAACATGATGACAAACCAACAATAACATTCTTCTTCTTACCTCCGGGCTTTGCCACATTCCGAAGTACTCCCAGTCAACCTGTAATAAAGTCTGTAAAGGTTATGACATTTGCGAACATCTCAAAAATGCTGAACCAATGGGAGCGTTCCATAGAAGGCAGCTAAATGCACGACCTCCTCCAGTGAATACTCAGGGTTGTTGTGAATGTGTGGGCTAAAACCAGTCTGACGGTGGTAGAATATTGTAAGGCTTTTCCACCAGCAGCAATAAAATCACATGCAATGGTATTTATTTATTTTATCTTTATTATTTTTTCCCTCCATCTCTTGTTGGGAAATGGGAGGTTTTGTCTATAGGAGTTTTTGTTTATAAGAGATCTTCTATTGAGTGTTTTTCATCTGTTCTTTTCCTCTGTATCTACCTCCATATCTACCTGCGTTGCAACAATGAAATTTCCCCATGTGTGGACAATAAAGGATTATCTTATCTTATCTTAATAGTTCTTTCAGTGTTCACAACAAAACTCATTATGCCACTCATTAATATGTCCCTATAAATGTAGATATCAAAGGCCTATGCCAAAATGTGTCTTTTCAGAGCGGAGATTCAGTCAGTCAGTAATGATTGTAAGGTTGCACGAAAATGCCAGGCAATTTGGTTTGTCTCCATCATCCAAAAGTAAAGAAAAAAACCACCAGTGAGTTTGTAATTACTCCAAATTGACAAACAGACATTGTGGAATTCTCTGTTTTATTTCATAGTCATTTGTACAATTACGTAGTTTGTGTACATTCATGTCTCTGAACGCTCTCATTCCCGCGGTGCCTAAAGCATCAATTCACTTTTTACGCGCCGAGCGCCAATGACGCAGTCTAACGGTCCGTGCGCGCGGAGGGTGTGACACGCGCCTTCATATTTCTCTGACGTGGGATAGTTACTGTCAGAAGGGGCACAATTTAAACCAACACAAACCCAAAAACGCGAGAAAAAAGTGAAAGAAAGAGATGCAGACTTTTCTGAGCCAAAGCCGTGCGCGACGCGGAGCCGCCAACACCCGCAGCAGCAGCGCGCACATCACGCACCTCCGCGCCATGAGTCCCGTTACTTTGGTCCGCATCACCGCGGCCGCGCTCCTCATCCTCACCGCGCCAGGCTGCAAAAGTAAGTTATGGACGGATTTGTTTAGCTCTATTGGAAATTGAGTTAGGCTGTGCTGTTACTGTTCACAACTAAAATGGGTACTGCCGTTTGTGAAACAATTTAACAAGCCTCAAATAGTCTTTTTTATGATTATTAGTATTGTTATTATCATTATTATTCGTTGACCTCTTTTTTAGTTGTGCGCAAAATGACAAGAATGCATTTCTCACATTTGTGTGTACATCTGCACACATCTGGACTTGTGATCAAAGGTTTTCGACTTTTGAAAATAAGACAGATATGTTTTCATTTACTATTTGCATCTGTGGGATCCTTTTTAAGCCGTCCCGTTGGCAAATATTTTTGGACTTGTTGGAGCAGCAGCAGTGATTTAGCCCGAACATAACAGTAGTTTTTAATACTGTTTAAAACCCAACTATAAGTATCAATTAGTTTATCCAACTCACTCCAGCCTATAACTCGAGCATCGATTACCCCTGAATTCTTGTCATTGTGAGAGCTGATTGATGGACAGGGCTCTTACTGCAGGACTTGTCAGGTCACGTAAAAGACACTAATCACCCGTGAATGATGGGTGACATCCTCTATTACGTCAATGTTTTTGGAGTTGTCATTTGACATTAACTCTTGTCTTGATATAGATTTTGTTTCCCACAATTTCTGGTGTATAAATATGTGTGTCATTAGTCTATGTTGCTCCAGTGCATCATTGTGAAATAACTCTATGTTCTACAATGGTGCTTTTATCCTTGCTAATGGCCTGAAAGTAATCATGCCAAAGCAGAGAATTTTCTCCCACAATCATCACATTCATCACCACTGACATGGGCAGTTCAGCAATAAAGCCTTTGTGAGCTTAATACTTTCAAAACATGTGACATGATATTGTGTTTTGATCTGCACTTGGTGAACACAGGTGCCCCAGCAAAAGTAGCAGAAGTTACAACAGACCAAAGGCAGTTGTTCAATCAGGTACGCTCCACAAAACCCTGGCCTTCATTAGATTTCCTGTCAACTATTTTACTGGTATTTTGCAGATAAATGCAGTGTGCTCATCCTACCTCTCAGCAGAATACAAGTTTTGGGTGAGTATTAGGAAAAGCTCACAATGCAATAAAAGAGAACCAACCTACATAAAAGCACATTTTATTTGTCAGCTTGAATTTGGGCCTTTAGTTAGCCTAAGAAAGTCAGATTTTACAAATAGAACTAACAATAGTTAACACGTTGTTGGCAAAGACTTACTATGTTATCCTGTTGTGTCACCTATAGGCTTGCATGATTTGATGTGACAACAATGGACTGAAAATATGCTATTCATGTTAATTTTGTATTTCTTTTCCTCTCATGTAGGCATCAGATCCTTTAGGAGAGCTGTGTATCCTAATGCTGGTTCAAAGATCAAAGGTACCCTTTTATTTTCCTATAAAATGAGATACGTACAATAAAAATATGATCTATTTTCTTTCCAGGAGTTAAAAACAAGAGAAAGCAAAAGAGTAAGTACTGTACACCACTGTACTAAATGTAGACAATACTGTGGTTGTGTTAGAAACGGCTTAAAAACTGATTCAATGCTCCTATAGTGTTAGAACAGTATTTAATGGAGATAAATGTCAAGAGATTACCCTGCATCTGGATATGAATGTCGCTGCTATGATGTACACATCCTAGCGACCTTCATAGCATATGCAGCATCTCCATCTCTTTTGTCCCATATGTGTCGTCAGAGTCAAGTTATTTCTGTAATTTTACAGCATTTAATGCATGTAATACATTTTCAACAATATTAAACCTATTCATTTTTCTTTTACTGTAAAGAATAAACATGATTTATGTTTAACGACATGTTCAAGTTGTAATAATAGCTGTGCATTTGTACTTGTGTATTTGCAAAAAACGATGTGTGTTGTTTTGCTTTGTTTGTTATCTTTTTAAATTATTCTCTGGTAGTTGTTGATCACTGCTTCCACATCCTCAGACGCCATGCCCTAGAATCTTAAATTGAACAAAAAGTGCACAATCTTGTATCAATGGGCCAATGTTTACATGGGGGAAAGGGCCAACACTAAAAGTCATTTGTTGTTCCACTTTATGAGTATTACATGTAACACAGTGGTTTGATATACGCACAGCTGTGCTTCTGTGTGCGCAAGCTCAGTCTACATTAGCTGTTCTTTCCCATGCCAGCGGTAATTATGGGCTAAAATTGGTGCTGCTGACAGGTGAACTTATGCCTCTTTGCAATCAATCACTCACAACATGGACATGCGGTAGATATGGCCGGAAATGGTTTTGGAAAGCGGTTATAGATCCTGAAAAAAATAAAATTATATATATACACACATACATATATATATATATATATATATATATATATATATATATATATATATATATATATACACATATATACTATACTATACTATACTATATATATATATATATATATATATATATATATATATAATAACATAATAGACAAAATATAACGTTTTGTTCTTCTGAGGCCTATCCAAATTGATATTGTGACCCATGTATTGAATGGTGAGAAAACTATATTGTCGCATCTCTAGTAATAAGTGTGGATAATTTATTTATCCAAAGAACATACAAGTTCACCTGCAGAAATATTTTCACTGTGCTAGCTAGGCACCTTAGTGTCTAAGTCAACTCTTAACAATTTAAATGAATCTTTGGTGTAGGTTCAATGGTCAGGACTAGTAGGATTAAACACTATTAAAAAGGTATGCAAGTTTAATTTAGAGAGAAATGTAAAAATATTATGAAACAAATGTACACCAATGGCAAATAGGCAGGTTTGAAAATATCTGCGTGAATAAAAGAGAGTCAGATATTGGAAGAGGATTTATCCTGACTACCCACCACACATTTAACTGGAACTGTTAGACTTTCAGACATATAGGACGACTTGGCTCCATCAGACACCTACTATAGCTTCATGGGTTATAAAATCACACTTATTCTAGTCTGCTGCATTCAATTTTCACAGAGGTCCTGTAATGATAATAGGAATTTTGTACAGTTTTGTGCATAAGGGGTGGATTAGATAGATAGATTACAGGGCCAGTGTCACTTCTTCCACCTAATCTAGAGTTAAACCCTACTCTGCGTGAGTAAAATACAGGAGGGCGGCCTTTCTTTACCATAAATAATGTGCTGTGAAATGTATACAAAAGATGAAGATGTTTCATTTCTTTTTAACCACTACCAGGCTGAGTTCCAGGGACCAGGGGACATCCAGAGTAGACGCTACTTTCTCTATCGGGTAAGACAATACTACCGGTAATTAGGGAAAATATGTGTATTAATATAAACTTATAATGCTGTGTTCTTACTTTCAGCCAAGAAATGGAAGAAGATCTTTAGAGTATGAATGAATATAAGGTTTGTGTGACGCAAGGTCATATTGTATTTTACCACATCTGTTCAATTCTAAACATTAAACTGATTACAGATTAAAACAGACCTGTTTGCACCTGGACAGAGAAACATGGACTTCGCTGTATATCACCTGAATGTATAGAAAGTGTTACACATTATTAATATTATTATATTTTATGTGGATTAAAATGGCCAACCCAGCATGGTTGCATAAAAACACAAAACTTGATTAATTCTTCTTCTTGATTTAATTCTTGTACAGATGTGGATTATAATTTGTGTCAATGTAAATAGCCTATGTAATTTTCTGTTATTGTTTTCCCATTGTCTGTGAGTTTGTACACCTAAAGATGAATAAACAATGAATTAAGCTGAACATGCAAGAAATCATTATTTGGTACAATTTGGTATAATTTGGTATTTCTGAAAGTTATTTCTAGTAGTTCTAGAATAGATGTAATTCTAAAAAGACCCAGCAGATGTCCCCATTGTTTATGAATTATATTAGCGTTCGTATATTATTGCACCTACAAAAGTACTATTGTAGGTGCTATTAAATTATATGCATATGTATTTTTCATGTATGTGTGATTTGCTTAACTTAATGCTAAGTATTTCCTATTTAAAAAAAATAATTACATAATTAAATAAATAAAAAAATCCAGTCCCACAAGATGCAGACTGAACAAAACAGTCTTACAAGACTCTTGTTCTTCTGAACACTTGTTCTCTACTTTTTGGAAAGGGAAGATAAGGTAGTGGCAGAAAATTATGATTAAATCTTCATTGTGCCCAATATCAACCAGAGAAGAGCTGTGATGGATGCAGCCTGTAAGTGTTTGTACCTCCTCCACTTGACTTGATGTTACCTTCACTTAGTCCATGCTGCATGGACCATGCAGCATGGTCCATGCTGCATGGTCCATGCTGCATGGTCCATGCTGCATGGTCCATGCTGCATGGTCCATGCTGCATGGTCCATGCTGCATGGTCCATGCTGCATGGTCCATGCTGCATGGTCCATGCTGCATGGTCCATGCAGACCAAACACGTCATCTGTTGATCTCCCCCTGTGGGCGCTCGATGGTGTTACAGTTCATCCACTTCGGTTGTTTCCATGGAGACGAGCAGCGCGCCGAAGATCCCCAACAGAAGGATCTATATCACTGCAATACAAAAACATTTGATTAACAATAATAATAACAACTTAACTTTGGGTTAAAAGTTACTTTACTGCTACTACTACTGCTAGTAGGCCTACTACTACCTATAATGATTTAAAAGTTTTAATGTTAGTTTTTAATAACTTTATTGTGTTTGAACTATAGTTTTCTTCTCAATTATCTGCTATACTTGTATATGCTTTTAAACGACTGTAGAATGAGATTTCGGGTTGGTAACAAAATTATTAACCATTTTATGCATGCTGATGACTTAGTGATGCTGTGTCCACACACAGTGCTGGGTTAGATATGTTACAGGTGTTTGACATTCAGTACAATGCTAAGAAAAGTAAGGGTTAGGGTTAGGGTTATAGAGAAATGACAAAAAGAACAGCATGCATAGATTAAATGTGGCATTTATGATGCCATTCGGATGCTGCTTAGGGTCCCACGATAGAGTAGTGCAAGCCAAATATATTTGTGAATGTGGATGTGCCCACCTGTCCTGCAGTGCTGCGCAGACTCATGCACAGCTGCATGCGCAGACTCATGCACAGCTGCATGCGCAGACCCATGTACAGCTGCATGCGCAGACTCATGTACAGCTGCATGCGCAGACCCATGTACAGCTGCATGCGCAGACTCATGTACAGCTGCATGCGCAGACCCATGTACAGCTGCATGCGCAGACTCATGTACAGCTGCATGCGCAGACCCATGTACAGCTGCATGCGCAGACCCATGTGGAGCTGCATGCGCAGACTCATGCGCAGACCCATGAACTGCTGCATGCGCAGACCCATGTGGAGCTGCATGCGCAGACTCATGCGCAGACCCATGAACAGCTGCATGCGCAGACCCATGTACAGAACAGTACAAACAGTAGTATCGTTACACTGACTAATCCGACACAAAGTTCGGTTCTTTTCAAGCATCTTGAATGTACCTGGAATATAATGTATATAATGTACCTTTGTCTTTGTTGTTCTGTTTGTCAATGCGCTGTCTTTTATTTTTAATTCTATGGACCAAGTGTCCCAAAAGAAAGATAAGATAAGATAAACCTTTATTTGTCCACACAACGAGGATATTCCAGTGTTGCAACACAAAGTAGGTACAGAAGTAAAAGAACAGATAACTTATAGAAAACTTAAAAAAAAAAAACCACTTTTAATTGAAAACCTCTTATATTCTTAATAAAAAAGTTGTAAAAAATTATAGTAACAAAAGTAACAGTAAGATGAAGATGATGATGATGACGCGTCTCTCGGGTCACGAGTGTGTGCTTGTGCCCGTTCCGCGCCCGCAGGGGAGCAGGAGGAGCAGAGAGAGGAGCAGAGGAGCAGGAGGAGCAGAGGAGCAGGAGGAGCAGAGGAGCAGGAGGAGCAGAGGAGCAGGAGGAGCAGAGAGAGGAGCAGAGGAGCAGGAGGAGCAGAGAGAGGAGCAGAGGAGCAGGAGGAGCAGAGGAGCAGGAGGAGCAGAGGAGCAGGAGGAGCAGAGGAGCAGGAGGAGCAGAGGAGCAGAGAGAGGAGCAGAGAGAGGAGCAGAGGAGCAGGAGGAGCAGAGGAGCAGGAGGAGCAGAGAGAGGAGCAGAGGAGCAGGAGGAGCAGAGAGAGGAGCAGAGGAGCAGGAGGAGCAGAGGAGCAGGAGGAGGAGAGGAGCAGGAGGAGCAGAGGAGCAGGAGGAGCAGAGGAGCAGAGAGAGGAGCAGAGAGAGGAGCAGAGGAGCAGGAGGAGCAGAGGAGCAGGAGGAGCAGAGGAGCAGGAGGAGCAGAGAGAGGAGCAGAGAGAGGAGCAGAGGAGCAGGAGGAGCAGAGGAGCAGGAGGAGCAGAGGAGCAGGAGGAGCAGAGGAGCAGAGAGAGGAGCAGAGGAGCAGGAGGAGCAGAGGAGCAGAGAGAGGAGCAGAGAGAGGAGCAAAGGAGCAGAGGAGCAGGAGGAGCAGAGAGAGGAGCAGGAGGAGCAGAGGAGCAGAGGAGCAGGAGGAGCAGAGGAGCAGAGGAGCAGAGGAGCAGAGAGAGGAGCAGAGAGAGGAGCAGAGGAGCAGGAGGAGCAGAGGAGCAGAGAGAGGAGCAGAGGAGCAGGAGGAGCAGGAGGAGCAGAGGAGCAGAGAGAGGAGCAGAGAGAGGAGCAGAGGAGCAGGAGGAGCAGAGAGAGGAGCAGGAGGAGCAGAGGAGCAGAGGAGCAGAGGAGCAGGAGGAGCAGAGGAGCAGAGGAGCAGAGAGAGGAGCAGAGAGAGGAGCAGAGGAGCAGAGGAGCAGAGGAGCAGAGAGAGGAGCAGAGGAGCAGGAGGAGCAGGAGGAGCAGAGGAGCAGAGAGAGAAGCAGAGGAGCAGGAGGAGCAGAGGAGCAGGAGGAGCAGAGGAGCAGAGAGAGGAGCAGAGGAGCAGGAGGAGCAGAGAGAGGAGCAAAGGAGCAGGAGGAGCAGAGAGAGGAGCAGGAGGAGCAGAGGAGCAGAGAGAGGAGCAAAGGAGCAGAGGAGCAGGAGGAGCAGAGAGAGGAGCAGGAGGAGCAGAGGAGCAGGAGGAGCAGAGAGAGGAGCAGAGGAGCAGGAGGAGCAGAGGAGCAGGAGGAGCAGAAGAGCAGGAGGAGCAGAGGAGCAGAGGAGCAGGAGGAGCAGAGAGAGGAGCAGGAGGAGCAGGAGGAGCAGAGAGAGGAGCAGGAGGAGCAGAGGAGCAGGAGGAGCAGGAGGAGCAGAGAGAGGAGCAGGAGGAGGAGAGGAGCAGAGAGAGCAGCAGGAGGAGCAGGAGGAGCAGAGAGAGGAGCAGGAGGAGCAGAGGAGCAGAGGAGCAGAGAGAGGAGCAGAGAGAGGAGCAGAGGAGCAGGAGGAGCAGAGGAGCAGAGGAGCAGAGAGAGGAGCAGAGGAGCAGGAGGAGCAGAGGAGCAGGAGGAGCAGAGGAGCAGAGAGAGAAGCAGAGGAGCAGGAGGAGCAGAGGAGCAGGAGGAGCAGAGGAGCAGAGAGAGGAGCAGAGGAGCAGGAGGAGCAGAGAGAGGAGCAGAGAGAGGAGCAAAGGAGCAGAGGAGCAGGAGGAGCAGAGAGAGGAGCAGGAGGAGCAGAGGAGCAGAGGAGCAGAGAGAGGAGCAAAGGAGCAGAGGAGCAGGAGGAGCAGAGAGAGGAGCAGGAGGAGCAGAGGAGCAGGAGGAGCAGAGAGAGGAGCAGAGGAGCAGGAGGAGCAGGAGGAGCAGAGGAGCAGGAGGAGCAGAGGAGCAGGAGGAGCAGAGAGAGGAGCAGGAGGAGCAGGAGGAGCAGAGAGAGGAGCAGGAGGAGCAGAGGAGCAGGAGGAGCAGAGAGAGGAGCAGAGAGAGGAGCAAAGGAGCAGAGGAGCAGGAGGAGCAGAGAGAGGAGCAGGAGGAGCAGAGGAGCAGAGGAGCAGAGAGAGGAGCAAAGGAGCAGAGGAGCAGGAGGAGCAGAGAGAGGAGCAGGAGGAGCAGAGGAGCAGGAGGAGCAGAGAGAGGAGCAGAGGAGCAGGAGGAGCAGAGGAGCAGGAGGAGCAGAGGAGCAGGAGGAGCAGAGGAGCAGAGGAGCAGGAGGAGCAGAGAGAGGAGCAGGAGGAGCAGAGGAGCAGGAGGAGCAGGAGGAGCAGAGGAGCAGAGAGAGGAGCAGAGAGAGGAGCAGAGGAGCAGGAGGAGCAGAGGAGCAGGAGGAGCAGAGGAGCAGGAGGAGCAGAGAGAGGAGCAGAGAGAGGAGCAGAGGAGCAGGAGGAGCAGAGGAGCAGGAGGAGCAGAGGAGCAGGAGGAGCAGAGGAGCAGAGAGAGGAGCAGAGGAGCAGGAGGAGCAGAGGAGCAGAGAGAGGAGCAGAGAGAGGAGCAAAGGAGCAGAGGAGCAGGAGGAGCAGAGAGAGGAGCAGGAGGAGCAGAGGAGCAGAGGAGCAGGAGGAGCAGAGGAGCAGAGGAGCAGAGGAGCAGAGAGAGGAGCAGAGAGAGGAGCAGAGGAGCAGGAGGAGCAGAGGAGCAGAGAGAGGAGCAGAGGAGCAGGAGGAGCAGGAGGAGCAGAGGAGCAGAGAGAGGAGCAGAGAGAGGAGCAGAGGAGCAGGAGGAGCAGAGAGAGGAGCAGGAGGAGCAGAGGAGCAGAGGAGCAGAGGAGCAGGAGGAGCAGAGGAGCAGAGGAGCAGAGAGAGGAGCAGAGAGAGGAGCAGAGGAGCAGGAGGAGCAGAGGAGCAGAGGAGCAGAGAGAGGAGCAGAGGAGCAGGAGGAGCAGAGGAGCAGGAGGAGCAGAGGAGCAGAGAGAGAAGCAGAGGAGCAGGAGGAGCAGAGGAGCAGGAGGAGCAGAGGAGCAGAGAGAGGAGCAGAGGAGCAGGAGGAGCAGAGAGAGGAGCAAAGGAGCAGAGGAGCAGGAGGAGCAGAGAGAGGAGCAGGAGGAGCAGAGGAGCAGAGAGAGGAGCAAAGGAGCAGAGGAGCAGGAGGAGCAGAGAGAGGAGCAGGAGGAGCAGAGGAGCAGGAGGAGCAGAGAGAGGAGCAGAGGAGCAGGAGGAGCAGAGGAGCAGGAGGAGCAGAAGAGCAGGAGGAGCAGAGGAGCAGAGGAGCAGGAGGAGCAGAGAGAGGAGCAGGAGGAGCATGAGGAGCAGAGAGAGGAGCAGGAGGAGCAGAGGAGCAGGAGGAGCAGGAGGAGCAGAGAGAGGAGCAGGAGGAGGAGAGGAGCAGAGAGAGCAGCAGGAGGAGCAGGAGGAGCAGAGAGAGGAGCAGGAGGAGCAGAGGAGCAGAGGAGCAGAGAGAGGAGCAGAGAGAGGAGCAGAGGAGCAGGAGGAGCAGAGGAGCAGAGGAGCAGAGAGAGGAGCAGAGGAGCAGGAGGAGCAGAGGAGCAGGAGGAGCAGAGGAGCAGAGAGAGAAGCAGAGGAGCAGGAGGAGCAGAGGAGCAGGAGGAGCAGAGGAGCAGAGAGAGGAGCAGAGGAGCAGGAGGAGCAGAGAGAGGAGCAGAGAGAGGAGCAAAGGAGCAGAGGAGCAGGAGGAGCAGAGAGAGGAGCAGGAGGAGCAGAGGAGCAGAGGAGCAGAGAGAGGAGCAAAGGAGCAGAGGAGCAGGAGGAGCAGAGAGAGGAGCAGGAGGAGCAGAGGAGCAGGAGGAGCAGAGAGAGGAGCAGAGGAGCAGGAGGAGCAGAGGAGCAGGAGGAGCAGAGGAGCAGGAGGAGCAGAGGAGCAGGAGGAGCAGAGAGAGGAGCAGGAGGAGCAGGAGGAGCAGAGAGAGGAGCAGGAGGAGCAGAGGAGCAGGAGGAGCAGAGAGAGGAGCAGAGAGAGGAGCAAAGGAGCAGAGGAGCAGGAGGAGCAGAGAGAGGAGCAGGAGGAGCAGAGGAGCAGAGGAGCAGAGAGAGGAGCAAAGGAGCAGAGGAGCAGGAGGAGCAGAGAGAGGAGCAGGAGGAGCAGAGGAGCAGGAGGAGCAGAGAGAGGAGCAGAGGAGCAGGAGGAGCAGAGGAGCAGGAGGAGCAGAGGAGCAGGAGGAGCAGAGGAGCAGAGGAGCAGGAGGAGCAGAGAGAGGAGCAGGAGGAGCAGAGGAGCAGGAGGAGCAGGAGGAGCAGAGAGAGGAGCAGGAGGAGCAGAGGAGCAGAGAGAGCAGCAGGAGGAGCAGGAGGAGCAGGAGGAGCAGTGTGCGCCTCTTGGCTCCAGTTCCGCTCCGCTCCAGTCGCGTCTCTTGTCCTGTTGCGCAGCGTCAAGCGTCAGCGCCGCTCCTGCTCCAGGGATTTCCTCTCGCACACACGCACTTCTGCGGGACAAGTGTCACCTCTTCACCGGTAAGAACCGCTCTCTTCCCCGATGCGTGTTGACCGCCCCGCGAGCCCCGGTCAAGCCCCGCATCTCTCTCCCTGACACTTTTGCGTGTACTTGTGTGCGACTGGCGACAGGCCCGCTGACCCACATTCTTATCTAATATTGCGCGTTAGCTAGCGCGGGCTAAAGTGCGCGGACAGACTCACGGCGGTGGCGGACAAGTTACGGAGTTTGAATAAAAGTGAACTCCGGGGGGATGACGGCTCGGCGTGTGTGATGGACAGACGCACATTGTCCGCGTGTGTCACTGGCCGCGGTGCGTGTGATGGACAGAGGACCGATGCTAGCTGTTAGCTTTAAAGGCAGAATGTGGTGCTTTTGCCGGCCGGCGTCTCCTGCGTCTGTGAGTAAAGTGTAATAACATGTCTATTACCATCACGTCTTCAGTCGTGTCCGTCAACAATGAGTCAATCTGTGTGTTGTGAGCGTGCTCCTGAGCTTTAGGATTATAAACATGTTATAGCAAGAATAATGTCAAAAGTAAAGTAAAGAGAAGTTGAACGAGCCAATAAACTGCAGGTAAAACACGTCTCACTAGTGTCAGAAGAACCCTTTGAAACGAACGAATGGAGCGTCTTAAAATCTCTTAAATTATCGTGATCTTAAATTCAATGGTGATTCTTGGGCCAGGTTTGGTGAAAGTGTCACATTTGTGGACTGTTCTCTGGGTTTGGATCAACATGGTCAAAGTGAATCTGGACTGAATCTGACTACAACGGGACTGAATCTGACTACAACATGACTGAATCTGACTACAACGGGACTGAATCTGACTACAACATGACTGAATCTGACTACAACGGGACTGAATCTGACTACAACATGACTGAATCTGACTACAACGGGACTGAATCTGACTACAACATGACTGAATCTGACTACAACGGGACTGAATCTGACTACAACATGACTGAATCAGACTACAACGGGACTGAATCTGACTACAACGGGACTGAATCTGACTACAACGGCTACAACGGTACTGAATCTGACTACAACAGGACTGAATCAGACTACAACGGGACTGAATTTGACTACAACGGGACTGAATCTGACTACAACGGGACTGAATCTGACTACAACATGACTGAATCTGACTACAATGGGACTGAATCTGACTACAACATGACTGAATCTGACTACAACGGGACTGAATCTGACTACAACATGACTGAATCAGACTACAACGGGACTGAATCTGACTACAACGGCTACAACGGGACTGAATCTGACTACAACGGGACTGAATCTGACTACAACATGACTGAATCAGACTACAACGGGACTGAATCTGACTACAACGGGACTGAATCAAACTACAACAGGACTGAATCAGACTACAACGGGACTGAATCAGACTACAACATGACTGAATCTGACTACAACGGGACTGAATCTGACTACAACAGGACTGAATCAGACTACAACGGGACTGAATCTGACTACAACGGGACTGAATCTGACTACAACGGGACTGAATCAGACTACAACAGGACTGAATCAGACTACAACGGGACTGAATCAGACTACAACATGACTGAATCTGACTACAACAGGACTGAATCTGACTACAACATGACTGAATCTGACTACAACGGGACTGAATCAGACTACAACGGGACTGAATCAGACTACAACATGACTGAATCAGACTACAACGGGACTGAATCAGACTACAACGGGACTGAATCAGACTACAACGGCTACAACGGGACTGAATCAGACTACAACATGACTGAATCAGACTACAACATGACTGAATCAGACTACAACGGGACTGAATCAGACTACAACATGACTGAATCAGACTACAATGGGACTGAATCAGACTACAATGGGACTGAATCAGACTACAGGGACTGAATCAGACTACAACGGGACTGAATCAGAGTACAACGGAACTGAATCTGACTACAACAGGACTGAATCTGACTACAACAGGACTGAATCTGACTACAACATGACTGAATCAGACTACAACGGGACTGAATCAGACTACAACATGACTGAATCTGACTACAACAGGACTGAATCTGACTACAACATGACTGAATCTGACTACAACGGGACTGAATCAGACTACAACGGGACTGAATCAGACTACAACATGACTGAATCAGACTACAACGGGACTGAATCAGACTACAACGGGACTGAATCTGACTACAACGGCTACAACGGGACTGAATCAGACTACAACATGACTGAATCAGACTACAACATGACTGAATCAGACTACAACGGGACTGAATCAGACTACAACATGACTGAATCAGACTACAATGGGACTGAATCAGACTACAATGGGACTGAATCAGACTACAGGGACTGAATCAGACTACAACGGGACTGAATCAGAGTACAACGGGACTGAATCTGACTACAACAGGACTGAATCTGACTACAACAGGACTGAATCTGACTACAACATGACTGAATCAGACTACAACGGGACTGAATCAGACTACAACGGGACTGAATCAGACTACAACGGCTACAACGGGACTGAATCAGACTACAACGGCTACAACAGGACTGAATCAGACTACAACATGACTGAATCAGACTACAACGGGACTAAATCAGAGTACACCGGGACTGAATCAGACTACAATGGGACTGAATCAGACTACAGGGACTGAATCAGACTACAACGGGACTGAATCAGACTACAACATGACTGAATCAGACTACAACATGACTGAATCAGACTACAACGGGACTGAATCAAACTACAACATGACTGAATCAGACTACAATGGGACTGAATCAGACTACAACAGGAATGAATCAGACTACAACAGGACTGAATCTGACTACAACAGGACTGAATCTGACTACAACAGGACTGAATCTGACTACAACATGACTGAATCAGACTACAACGGGACTGAATCAGACTACAACGGCTACAACGGGACTGAATCAGACTACAACGGGACTGAATCAGACTACAACGGGACTGAATCAGACTACAACATGACTGAATCAGACTACAACATGACTGAATCAGACTACAACGGGACTGAATCAGACTACAACATGACTGAATCAGACTACAATGGGACTGAATCAGACTACAACGGGACTGAATCAGACTACAATGGGACTGAATCAGACTACAACGGGACTGTTGTATTGAATTTTAGTAATGATTTCATGAACATAAATGATACAGTAAATACTTTTGTGCCATTTAACACAAATAATAATCAAATTTCTTCCTTCAAAGTCTGACTTCTGCTCCAAACCACATGATTTGACCTGTTTTTTACAGACAGAGGATTGTCTGTAGACCTCTCTATTGAAATACCCTCCTAAATAATTGATGATTTCACATGACTCGATCAGTCGATCTTTTGATGAATTGCACAGCCTTAAACCAGGATCAAACCAGGAATGTGAATGTGCCCTCAAAACTTTAAAATGACCAAAACAGAATCCCTCTGTGATGTCATCAAAAGACGACGTGACAAATTACACTTAACTGACACTGACAGTTTGAATGATCATTCAACAAAATAAAGGTTGAATGATATTATTGTTTACTGTATGGTTGCTAGGTAACAGCTGTATAATCACAGCCACCTACTGTATGTCATGTTTGCTGCCCGTGCCCAAACAGGAAGTAACATTAATTACAAACCTGACAAAAATGGTCAAACTGGGGACAAATGTGAGGTATAAAAAGTATGTGTTTCTGCCTCGGGCTGTGCGTTGACCTTTTCCATTGCCCTCCAGAGCGCTCAGGGCCGCATCACACCTCAGCTCCACGCGCAGCCAGAACCTGCAGCTCCACTCGGACAACTCTATATTTGTGTTGGTTTATGAGAGCAGACGTGACGGTCACATGTGGTCGGTTCGTGGCGTTTTAGACTGAAGGGAAACTTGAGCAGCTCTCAGCAGCGCTCCTGTCACACTGACCTTTCCACAACCGCTCCTCTCCCACGTAAGACTGTGCCTGTGTGGAGTTAGTCAGGAGCTATTTATTCAACAGATTAGCACACAGAAAATAATGAGTCATAACATGGCCTGGTGCAGGGATATTGTCGTAGGAACGCTCTGAATATGTCAGGCTAACCTCACACTCACATATGCCTTTGATCAGTATTTCCCAACCTCTTTTCCTGGAAGCCCCTCTGGTGTGAACCGGAAAACGTCCTCTGCAAGCCCTGGGGCGATATGGATACAACAAATAATAAATTTTTTCCCCTTCATATTGATCGATCTGGATTTTATTTTATTTGGTCTTAGTAAGAAAGTAAAAATGGCCTTTACTAATGATTTCATGAACATAAACTATCCAGACTTTTAATCTGTGCCATTTAACGCAAATATAATCAAATGTCTTGCTCAAAACCACATGTTTTTACTGATAGAAGATCGACTGTGGGCTTTTCATTTAAAAACCAAATAACTGTTGATTTCACATGACTCGATCTTGATCTTTCAATTAATGGCCCAGCCTGACCCAGTAAAATCGCATTTCAGACTTTTGAATTGACAATATTGACAGTATTTATATTGACAGTAGAATAAAAATAAATACATAAATCAACACCCAGATAGTAATTAGCTGACACTGAATTCAATATTGATTTAGTGACCTTTCACGTATAGTTTTAGAATCGCTATTATTTTTTATCGGATTAGACCATTAAAAAAGGAGTGTTTTATGCATCATTATTATGGTATCGAAATTAGTATTGAATGACAAAATTAACAACATTAAGACAAATTAGATTGTGTTTAAACTTTAAGTCCATTATTAAGTTCAGACTAATCTTCTAAATGAATATTAAAGCGTAAACTAATTTTCCCGCTGTTTAAAATGCTGGGATTTGGAGACAAGTGCTGTGGTGGGACATTAGAACGTTTGGACATGGTTTGACTTTGATCATGAGACGGCACTGCAGCCCTGCACATCCCGCTTATGTCTCTGGTGTTTCAAGAGCAGACACAACCACCTTTGTGCAAATGTTCACGTGGCGCATTTACACTTGGTTTATGACTTATTTTGTCTCAAAATAAACTCTTGTCTTACATTATCAACACCACTATTACACTGAAACAGCGTGTACATAATATAGAAAGTGAAAACATACTTCAACTTGCACACTGCCTGAACTTTACAGCTCGTATTTGAAAATATGTTGTAGATTTACGTTTCAAGTGTAGCTAATTGTATTAATTTATCATAATTTTAGTCTTGATTGTAATACTAACATTTGTTGGTGTCATCCACACTCTTCTTATCTTGTTTCTGTCATAATGTGCTTACATTTAATAGTAGTGTTCTTGTCCAACCCTCATCTCTTCAGCAGAGATTTGTTGTCACGGTCATTGCTTGTGGCTTCAGAATTTATTGAACATTTAAAATACTTTTAAATGCCCGCCCCACTTTTAATGGCCCCCCCACCTATCCCCAATTAAAGTTAAAGGGGTCACATAGTCCTTGTGAAACATGTTGCACGGCTGCCATGCAACAGGGCAAACTGTCCTTTGCCATGTTTCTGTAAATAAACTTGAGACAAAGGCTTTTATTGGCACATTTTCTTTATGGAATCTACCATAATTCATTTAGACACATTTACACACTGTTTTTCAGTCATGGTTCATATTTCTATGAGAAGGATTCTGATTTTGCTTTAATCTTGACACCAAACACCACAGATGGGCAGAAAAACACTGGATGTCCTGACTGGACCGTCGATGTTGTGCCTGTTGTAGGTGGAACTGCATGTGCTGTAGCTCAGTGTTCTTTTTGTAGCTCATATTCTGGTTTTGGTCAAACACACTCTGACTATTGCAGTAGTTTTTGGGCTGCAGTGAATGACCCACTTAGCTCTGTTTTGGCCCCTGGTTCTGGTCCTGCTCCTCTGGGACAGGAGACCAGCTGAGCCCTGCCAAACACCACCACCTCAGCCACTAATGCTGCCGCAGCTGCCCTGGGACATTCCTGAAGGCAACACAACACAAAGAAGGCCTTTGTCCTGAGACTCGGCCCATCTGAGCGGTAACACTGCTGCTCCTGGCCTTCAACAGCACTTTAAGTTCACACTGATGTCCAAATAAGATAAGAACTAGCTGAACTTGAGTTATGTTATGGCAATGCAAGAAGCAATAATTAAGGGGCAGTAATCTCCTCTAAGACAACGCAATCCATCACATTTTAATCAAATCAATTTTAAATGATCAGCTTTAGACTTTTAAAACAACAGGTCTAGACACATTTCTGTCAGTAAAAGCATGAGGTTTGAAGTGAAGCCTTTGGGGAATAAACTGGATTATGTTATATATTATGTTAACGTTTAAATGAAATATTTTCAACTGTGGTTCATTTTACGTCTCAACTGCTTGAATCCATCTTATAAAGAGCTTCCACAGTCACAAGCAGTGACCAAATGAGCTGCTGAGATAAATCAGACGACAAGAAAACCCTACCTTAAATTGCAAAAGAAAATGATAATCAAAGTGTCTATATTAGTCAGGAAAGACAATCCATCTCTGAACAGAAATGGGAGTCTATGGTACAATTTATCACCAATTTCCACCTCCATCCTCAGGCCTAAACCAAAGCAATGGAAACAATAGAATTAATCAGATTATAGTGATTACCTCTATTGGAGGAGTAGGATGACCCTTTACGTGCATGAACCATTATTCTAAATATGACTCAGGTTCACACCTAAGAGTAGTTCAATAGACTTAAAGAGCCTGTACCTCAGTTTTTTGCATGTAATACAATAAAATCTGTTTTGCCCAGTTCAGATATTTTGTAAAAGGTGTAAATGAGACCACAGCGATTTCTCTAAATATCTAAATATCCAGTGTTTTATTCTCTGCAAAGCAGGATGTGCACCGTTAGTATGCTAGTGTTTGGTAAAAAATATAATAATAAAAAAAAATTATCGCGTTGATCAATGTTTGTATCTTTACAACACTACTTTTAGCTTATCGTGGTGAATATTTAGGAAGGCATCAGGAATGTGAGCGATGCATGTTTGTGGACTGTTTCAAATGAACTAGTTCTGTTTTTCACTTTAAGATCAGGGGCAGATGCTCCTGGCTGTAAACGTGTGTTAGTTTGCATAGTTAGCTCCTCCCACCACTTCTCCACCAGAGGAACTAAAGAAGCCACTTGGATGAAAGTCTCACTCTTTAAATCTTTGTCTAATTGACAGTATTTATGTTTCTTTAGCTGTGAACCTGGATGACACAGGAACATTAGTGGTGACAATAGCAACAGACTGTTTTCAAAATGCAGCTGTTGATCAAAAGCCAGCAGACATAAATCACACTTCTGTACAATACAACAACATTAAACATGTTATTACAGTTAGACGAGCGCGCACAGGATGTTTGAGTGGAATATAGTCATGATGTGGTGTGTTTGTAGCGGCTGTGGCTTAAAGGGACGTCTGCTGCATCACATTATCACACATCACGCTTCCAATGAGAGCTCAGAGTTTGTTTACAGCCATAGCATTTGTGAAATAACGATGTACATTTGAAACACAATGTCACACGTGAGTGCGGATGATGCAGATGATATCAAATATAAGATGTGTCATTACAGATGTATTATGTTTACATAATTGTCTCGTATGTTTCTGCTTTCCAAATCAAGTTCTGGATTTTTACTTCCATTTGAGAAGTCACAGTTTCCTTGTCACGTCTAGATCAAGTGTTGTGTAACTGTATAATTAGTGTAGAAAATACAGTATGTCAAATCCAGGGGTGACTTAAACTTATTTATAATACACGCTGCTGGGATTGAATATATTTATTTTGGTAATTGTGCTATTTTGAGTAGATATTTAAACCTTTACTCGTACTTGTACTTGTAATTGAGTATAATTCTAACCATGCAATAGTAATTAGTTACATTTAAAATCATAAGACTTACAGAGTGCAGCCCAAGGCCCAACTTTCCCATTTGTCTCTTTATACCTTCTGCACTGCATCGCCTGCTCTGATTGGACAGAACTCAGAGACTGGATTGTAGTTTAAAACAACTTCATTCCGCTTTAAATTATTTAATAATATTTTTTTTTAAATGCTGCTGAAATAGTGAGACAGAAACCTCTAGTTATTTTTGTACCTTTGTGGTTGACCCGACATTCACAGGCAGAACATATTGTTAGAATATCATAATCAAAAAATGCAACCAAAAAAAGTGATTGTCAATATCAATATCACCCCTAAAATGAGTAAATGTTTCAGCAATGTAACTGTACCTTTACTTGAGCATAAATTAGAATGTCTTGACATACATTTATTGTCAATTATAGATGGTCAATTCTTGCATTATTCCACGATATTTTCAGAAATGTGCTAAAATGTCTTTGTTGAGGTTCAATTAGTGCACAAAACGTGAATGGACCCCAAAGATTAACCACAAAAGTACTTTATTACACAAACACTTACATTATTAAAGACAATTATGAATATTTCCCAAACAACAATTGCTTTATTACACATTTGTCACTATCAGCGCTCTTTACGCCACTGGTCAAATCTGATACTTGTTGATTGAATGTCCATAAAGAAGTGCTTCATGCTTCAAACTGCCATCTTTCTACATCCACTTCTTCCCGCGGATGTTATATATTTGTAACTGGGTTCACGGAGATGCGTATGTTCCCGTGTTTGAAGTGGACGATGAAGTCACAATCAGCTGAGGAAGTGTACAGCTGGACGCTGTGTCCCGTTGCCGTTGGCGTCTCTCTCTCTCTCTGTGTGTGTGTGTGTGTGTGTGTGAGGACCAGGACTGGGCAGTGACTCATATCGTCAGCTCTGCCCTACATCTCACATCTGAGCACAGTAACACGCCCACGTACTGTACAAGCGGACGGAAGATCGTGCTCATGTTCCAAACGGTGTGGGCTGGTAACGCGAGACATTACATTTGTCTTGTAGTTGAGAACGATATTGAAAACTTCTCCCAGTTTAAGCCGTCCAACTTCATTTGAATGTATTTGTTTTTAGTACGCTTCTAAAACCAATCCGTCCTCACTCGTCCTTTGTTTATGAAGATGTGGTGTTGTGGCTACAATACTCGTGAGAAAAAATGTAGTTCTGCTTTTAAATTACTTTCAAATACTACATTTAGCTGCATTAGTGTTGTCACAATACTAAAATATCAAACTTGATTTCGATACTTAAGTATAACCTGGATTCTCTATGATATTAATAATCAATTGCAATGCAGATTTGAATTTATAATAATGGTTCCTTTTATGTTCCCATGTGGTTTTATCGGAAAAAGATCAAGATCATTGAAAAACTGTTCAGGAAAGGTCCAATTTTGTCCTGTTGATGATATTTATTTAGTGTCAATACTTGACTAAATGAGTATCTAGTTGTGATATCAGCAGTATCAATTAGTGTCTGAGTTTTGATTGTTAAAGCTTTTGAAGACAGTGAGGAGAAGACTCTAAGCACCAGAAGAGTTGGTCTGAGGAGTTAAAGACGTGTTTGTTCCCTTTTTGAACGAACCTGGGGGTTTAAAGTTCAATTTACCAGGAACATCTTGTTTTTAATAAACGGTGTCCAGATGACTACATTTAAATATTGTTCTACAATGGAACACTCTTGGACGAATTAGGGATCACACCGACTAAAACAAGTCTAAAACTCACTAATAAGGACAAGAAAATGTTCACTCCACTCGACAAAACCTGGTTGAAACTCTTTTTTTTTTTTTTTACATTTTCTGGCCCAAAGGTGATATTGAACTGGGCCGAACAAGAGTAAAATGGAGAGAAAAGATACACATTTGATAAATGACCAGGAATCAAACCCACAACACCGAGGGGGCAACATCCAAACATGTGCAACACCTCAAACCACTGCACCACCAACAAGCGTCTCTCTCTGCAAACAACAGAAACTGCACTGCTCACAAACATGTTCTGAAATGCAATTGTTTGTGTATTGAATGAGCAGATTACATTTGGAACTATGTTTAAGATGTACAATCTGAACTTATAATACTTATTGCAAGATTATACCAAAGTCTGAAGTTATTTATGTAACATAATGTTCTCTGCTAATTGCTGATATTAATAATAATATTGTGGCAGACTTCTTGGCATGTTGGTATGTTGATTTACTATAAATACATGAATTAATTAAATACTCAATAACGGCTGACACTGGATTATGGCTGAATCTGTTGAGCTGAAAAAGTGAGTCATTAATTAATCAATTGTGTTTTGATATTAACAGAATTGGGAATATGAAGTTCCAATGTATTTTGTTACTCAACACAAGTAAAACATACATTTAATACACTTTTAAGACCCTTTTTTAGTATAGTATTATGAGCTTCTTGCCAATACCCAGGCTTAATTTGACCAGTTTTGGACTAAACCAGGTCTAACTTTTACCCATGGACATTATTTTTTGTCTGTGGAATAACATTGGCTTTTATAAATTAAACTAAATTAGAACAAAACCCTCTAAAGTACCACCAGAAGGGCCACATCCCACACTATAGGAAACACTTCATACACAGGGCAGGGTGCTCTGTTGGCAGGAGCAGGCAGGGTTTGCCTGACGAGCTGTGATTAAGTTCGAATGGAGGAGCAGAGGAAAGTAGGTCATTGGGCCAACGGGTCAGAGAAGCACAGTGACATCACACTTATACAAGCGCCGCATTACTCAACCTGCTGCGCGTGTGCGTGTGTGTGAATATTTTCAATGGATTAACTGGTTTAGTGTAGTGCAAGCCAAGTACCACGCACATATTTGTTCAGCACTATTAAACTAAAATTAGCAGAACTAAAGTAAGGACAAAGCAGAGAAACAAGAGCCGAAACCATAGTGGAAGATGAGACTGATCCAGGAGGAAAGTAGGGCCACAAGGGAAACTAAACCAGATCTAAAAGAAGATGAAACCACAGGGTGAAGCCGTGTCTAAAGTAAAGCTGCAAACAGGGAAATAGTTCTTATGGCAAAGCACTGAAAGTTAATGGCCTATTGACAAAATGTATTCCCTTGAATCCTTTTCTAAGTCTGACCAAAGCTTTTCTTTACATATTTTTGTACAGTTTCTGCAGTACAAGTACACATGTTTTTTTTATTACAGCATGTTATCATTAAGTATTTTTTAGGAACCATTGTAATGATGCCATGGCAGTAAATTAACTAAACTAAACCAGATCTAAGGCAAGATTAACACGATTCTTGCCAGAACTAAATCATGTCTAAACCTGTATTTTCATGTCATCTTTATGGACAAAAAAACACTGATCCACGTCTGCATTCATTTTGACTTTAGCCCCGCACACTCCCGGACAGACCGAGAGCAGTCAAGTCACATGCCGCTCGTCAATAATATCGTCCCACTTATAGTTCAAAGTGACATCCTGTCTCACCTTTGTCACTTGTCAAAAATAACAGTTGGCTTCAGTTTCCTTTACAAAGTACATGATTACCGTTTACGTTTGTAGATTGTCAACTATTTTTGGCCTTGAAAAAAGTAAAAAAAAAACATATACAAATAAATATTGACTTTTTGAACATTTGACTTGACAGAAACAAAATTTTCGTTTAATACTCTTGGAACCAGACATATTGTTTGCTACTTAATTAAAACTATTTATTATATTATTGCTTCATGACAAATCAAAATGGAACAAAGTCACACAGAAATCTTTCAAATGAGATTATAAAGGGACATTTCTGCACATTTTGAGTCACAGATTTAACATGTATGTGCTACGTAAACCTAAGGTAAACTAAAACATTTAAAGACACGTTTAGCACATTTCTATCTTGATTATCGGGGGACAATAAATGAACAGGTAAATATTCTCTTTTTGTTATTGCCTTTATGTTAAGAAGAACGTGTCAAAACTGGTCTTGACATAATGACTTCACAAATAAACCAGAACAAACCTCGTCTAAATAGAAGTAAAGCAGGTTTAAACCCGGAATAAAAGAAGAAAACCGGTCTGGACCAGGTCTTGCGTTGCTGTTATGTAGATAATGTTGTTATCTTCTAATTTCTCTTTGAAGTTAACTGACTGCCTCTGACTCGTGACCCAAATTCAGAAGCCCAAACGAGCTGTAATTAGCTCGGACTAAAAACGATCATGTCACTCTTCATATTCATGGTAATATGGTGAAGAATAAGAACTCAAACAGCAGCTTGCGTGCACTGAGTCAGTCGGACCAAGTGTGGCAGGGTTTAGTCCACCATCTGGAGCACAGTCACGGGCCTGAAACCTCCTGCAGAACTCCCATCATGCACCAGGAGCGTGATATTTTGTTTGTAGGATTAAGAAAGCCCACTGATGCTGGAGTCAATCGAACATGTGGAATCAAACATTAAATTGCTTTAATTTGCACTGCACATTTATTGGATTGAGGAAATGATTTGGAAATATATATATATTAATAGTTCCATTAACTTTTATAGTAATTCTTTGGCTCGCAAGTTACACAAATGAGCAGGTGTGGGACAGGTGTGAGATGAGATTTCATATGATTTAAACATATGATAAATACATTGTGCAGTTCAGTTAAAATGTTGGCCCTTTAAAAATATTTTAGCTGTTGTTTTTTGTCATTTTTTTTAACTAGGGCTTCACAAGACTCACAAATATGTAACCCTCTTTTGTCTGGGCAAAATGGAAACACATGGAAACTGATATCACAACATAACTTTCCTTGTGTGTGTGTAGTATGCACCATTGTCTAAACAAAACTACCAAAACTGTTGAACATATTACATACATACTACATATTCTTTAAATATTGTCCAGCCCCACAACCAAGCATCTTGTAGTATTGTTATTGTGTGTGAATAGAGGAAGTGTCACTATGTAGGAGGTGAACAACTGCTGCAGACACATTTTTACTGGTTTGTTCTTGTTCGTATCTCATGACTTTCTCACATTATTGTCTATCTTTGTGTCTTCTTTAGTTGCTCTGTGCCTGACCTACAAACAAAGTCGCTGTTTCTTCTTGGAGCTTTTGTAAAAGCCTTTAGCCTCTGATCAGAGACACATTTGGTGAGTCGGATCCAAAAGACGCAGCAGATTTCTCCTCCTCGCACTGGACTGGCTGTAGCAGGTCAGCGAGGTACGACAGTTGCACTATTTTAGCAGTACATTTTTGTGTCTTGTTACTTCTCACTGTAGTTATCATTTTTTTTAGGTGTCACAAATGTCTACCTCAAGATTAAAAGACCTCTCTCCAATTCTACGAGGGTGAAAAGGTTACAAAATGACCTCCAGCATTGACCAGTAAGTACCGCCGCTGTGCATCAAACATAATGCTTCACACGATGCAAAGCCTATTCACATGTCTCATTCCCATAGAGATGACAGTATCTTCGACTTAATGGAAGATGAAAAGGACAAAGCAAAACGGTATGTTTTCTGCACTTAAACTTGATACTTAATACTTCAAAAGTATCAAAAATCTGATACTGAAACCTTTTTTAAATTATCTGAAGCTTTTTAATCAGACAACACAAAGAAAGTACTCTTATTTTGTGTTCTGTGGTCTAAAAAAGAAACCTTTTTATCATAATTTTGTGGTATCAAAATTCGTATCGAAAATCAAGTCTATTTAAAAATAATAATAATTTAAAATCGAGTTTGAAGTTTTAACTAATCTGGCATTGATATTTTACCTTTTGCAGTTTAAAATACTATATTGACTGCTGTTTGACTCAACAGTGTTTCAAGGAATAAGTCGGAAAAGAAACGTCGAGACCAGTTCAATGACCTCATCAAGGAGCTGGGCAACATGCTGCCGGGGAACACCCGAAAGATGGACAAGTCCACCATTTTACAGAAGAGCATCGACTTTCTGCACAAACACAAAGGTTGGATCAGAGCTAGCGTCTGTCATAAATACATTATATTCAAATAGTCTCATCACCGGTAGTGTCCTTTTTTAGAGATTGCAGCACAGTCCGAGTCTACAGAGATCAGACAGGACTGGAAGCCTCTGTTTCTTAGTAATGAAGAGTTCACTCAGCTAATGTTGGAGGTGCGACCTTCACTCAAATCAAATGTTTGAAATATTAGGTTTGTTTTTTTGCAATAATAAAACACATATTTTTTGTTCAGGCATTAGATGGCTTTTTCCTGGTGATTATGACAGATGGGAATATTATCTATGTCTCTGAAAGTGTGACATCTCTACTGGAGCACTTACCTGTAAGTCAGCCGCTTACAACGTCATTACAACGTCATTACAATATTATTACAACGTCATTACTCACCATCATAAACACATCTGTCCACTGCTGTTTCAGTCTGACCTTGTGGATCAGAACCTGCTGAACTTCCTGCCCGCTGGCGAGCATTCAGAAGTGTACAAGACTCTGTCTTCTCACATCATGGAGGGAGAGATGCTGACGCCAGAGTACATGAAATGTAGGTGTGGCTTTTATGTGTTTGAAGACAATTTCATAATAACATTGTAACACATTCTACATCTGTTTTACAGCAAAGAATCAGCTAGAGTTTTGTTGCCACATGCTCAGAGGGACAATCGACCCCAAAGAGGCCCCAGTGTATGAATATGTCAAGTTCATTGGAAACTTTAAGTCCCTAAATAATGGTGAGCATCATCCTCATTGATTAATTGTTTTGTTTTTGTGATATATATACATTATATATCCACTTTATTTCCCTCAGTGCCTAACCGTAACCGCAACAGTTTTGATGGGATGCTCCAGCGATCGCTCCACTCGGCCTTTGAAGACAGGGTCTGTTTTGTTGCCACTGTGAGGCTGGCCAAACCACAGTTTATCAAGGTAATTCACTTCTCATTTATGTTACCCAGGGCAGTCCATTTCTGCTACAAATATGTTAATAATGTTGTCGGCTTCAGGAAATGTGCACAGTAGAAGAACCCAATGAGGAGTTTACCTCCAGACACAGTTTGGAGTGGAAGTTTCTCTTTTTAGACCACAGGTTAGTCAGAGTTTTCTCATGTATACTTATATTGCAGTTGTGTATTTAATATTGCAGTTAAAGACTGACATTTGTGTCTCGTTTGTCCAGAGCACCTCCCATCATTGGTTATCTGCCTTTTGAGGTACTTGGCACGTCAGGGTACGACTACTATCACGTAGACGATCTGGAGACACTGGCCAAGTGCCATGAACACTGTAAGTTCAGTTTAGTAGTATATATTGTATTAACTTATGTTTTGGTCTCATCTATGAATGTAAACTCTGTTTGTGACAGTAATGCAGTATGGGAAGGGAAAGTCCTGTTACTACAGGTTTCTAACCAAAGGCCAACAGTGGATTTGGCTCCAGACGCACTATTATATCACGTACCATCAGTGGAACTCCAGACCAGAGTTTATCGTCTGCACACACACGGTTGTGAGGTATGAATACAGCGGACACGCTTCATACTCAGGTTTCAAATCTCCAGCTCATTCAATTTCAATGTTTGTGTTTACAGTTACTCTGAAGTCCGAGCAGAGCAGCGCCGGGAGCTGGGAATAGAGGAACCTCCACCTGAGATCACTGCAGACAAGGTAACAACATTATACACTATCTATCTATCTATCTATCTATCTATCTATCTATCTATCTATCTATCTATATATATATATATATATATATATATATATATATATATATATATATATATATATATATATATATATTATATATTATATTATATTATATTAGTCCATAACTTGGTCTAATCAGAGTACTGTATTCTGAAAACGTAGAAGGTTGAGTTGCTTCAACAATTTGCTGTATGTCTTCCTGTCTCATTGCCATTTCATGCTTAATCTGTCTTGCCTAATAAAGCTTACAAAAATGCGCAGACTTCTGCAGGGATCAGTGTAAATATTTCATGGATGAAACAATAGTAAATTGACAAAGGAAACATTGCCCATCACAGTTTGTGGCATATGAGGCTGAACATAAAATTAGCATGAACTATGACTGAGGTCTGTATTTGGTATTGTTTAGAATAGGTTTATTTTCTCACTCTTATCCTCCTCTGCTGCAGTCCCAGGACTCCGGCTCGGAGTCTCAAATCAACACGACCAGTCTGAAAGACGTTCTGGAGCGGTTCGACCACAGCCGGACGCCCTCCATCTCGTCCCGGAGCTCCAGGAAGTCCTCGCACACGGCTCTCTCAGAACCCACCTGTGAGCACATTCACTCTGCTGCTGATCCTGGCATTTCAGTGTTATTTTGGACTCCAAACTCAAAAGATAAAAAGGATATGTTCTTAGCTTCTATTATTATATTAAGTCTTTGTGATTTGCTAATTAAAAACAGGACTAATATTTACTTTTGTTGCCCTTCTTTGTTACCTCCTGTGCTATTTCAACATGTTTTGGATGATGTTTCTTTGCCTCTGCTCAGCCTCTCAGATGAAGGTGCAGGGTGAGCGCGGCACACCGGCTCGCCAGTCCGTCTCGGCCGTGGAGATGACATCACAGCGCAGATCGTCTATCAGCAGCCAGGTCAGGCTCAGAGCAAAGGGATAACATTTCAGAATCAGACTGTTCAGGGTCAGTGGGGATTAAACCAGGGATAAAGCCTTTAAATGCTCTTCTTTTTCTGGCCTCCGTCCCCATTTTGTGCCCGCTGTCCGGTTCTCCCATCAGCAGTCCATGAGCTCACAGAACACAGGACAGAACATGGCGACGGCGATGATCTCACAGCAGCCCCCACAGCCTCAGCCACTACAGCTGCAGACCAGTGTGCAGGTAAGAGCCCCCACTTTCATTCTTTATCTTTAAATTGATATTGATTTTCTTTATTACTGGCTTTTACGTAGATCAGGCAAAAAATAGTTTTCTAAATTTTGCCTGGTTTTCAAAATACCAACTATGAACCACATTAGAGCAGTGTCTGTCAACCTTTTTGAGTTATGGCTCACAACCAACTAACATCACCAAAAGAAACTAAATTAAAAATGGTTTTAAATCAAATGTGGTAAATTATGTCCACTGTCTGCTTCTGGTTGTTTTTGGTACCGTTTTGGGATCAGATGTTTGCTCAGGGCTTTCCAAAATGCTACATTATTCTATTAAACTAGATGAGAATCCATTTAATCAAATAGGACATTTTCATAGACATCAATACATTAAGGGGCACTAGTGTTCTCCTGCACACTGGCTGAAAATCAAGAGGAAAGAGGAGAAATGTATTTGACAACAGGCATATTGCGATGGCGAGACAACTAGGTCAGATTAACCCATCCATGAAAGGAAAGATAAAGTAATAGTAATATGCGTTGTTAATCTGTGTATCTGCTGTTGGGAATCAGCATTCATATCGATCATACATACAAATACGACTCATGTTTGAATGTTTCACTAGAACTGCGTTTGCTTCGTCCGCAGTCAATGGTGCAGTTCTCAAACCAGTTGGACGCCATGCATCACCTGAAGGACCAGCTGGAGCAGAGGACGCGAATGATCGAGGTGAACATTCAGAGGCAGCAGGACGAGTTGAGACAAATCCAAGACGAGCTCCATCGAGTCCAGGGACAGAATCTGCAGGTCCGTGTCACGACATACAAACCAAGAGACGATTAACAATGTACTTAACGCTCCGTCATCATCTGGAACTGTTCTGTGTGTGCTATTTGTCACAGATGTTCATCCAGAAGGGAAGTGGAGGCCTCAGCTCTGTTCCGCTGTCCCAGAATGCCTTGCAGCAGGGAGGGGCTCTGAACATGCAGGTTCCTGTCTCCTCTGGCACGCTCCAGAACAACATACAGCAGCAGTTCTCAGTCCAGCCCCAAATGCAGCAACAAGCTTTATCACAGGTGTCAACAAACTTCATGTACCTACAAGTGCCGGTGTGTGGTGTTGTCCGTAACCAACAATTATTACACTTTATTATCTCAATGGATTGTATGTGTTTACTTGTGTATATGAATGTGTTTTTTTGTGCACCATCAGCTACTTTGAATAATATGTAAATTGTGTTCCAGCCTCAGCGCTCGTCCCTGCCGATGCCTCCTCAACAGAACTCTCTCTCCGCTCCACTCTACAACACGATGATGATTCCTCAGCAGAGTCCGGCTAACATGGTCCAGATCTCCACCAGCATGGGTCAGAACACGGGACAAACGGCTTCAGCTGTTACAACGTTCGCACAGGACCGGGCCACTCAAATGAGGTTCATACTTCAATTTACCGTTAAAGAACACATATTACGACTATTATGAGTCTTTTTTTTCCTGCTTAGTAAAACACACTGTTCAAAATGTTTCAGTTTGTGTCATAAACGGTTCTTTTGTGCAGTTTTTAAGTCCATAAATCATTGCCAGATTTGTGCAAAGCATCGATGCCGTCAAATCGAGTTCATTACAACAGCATTGCACGTCAGGGCAAGCTAGCTTTTGCTTATTCCCTCTGCCAGTAGATGGAGCGCAAACATCAATTCTTATGAGGGAACGCTTCATAGATAAAATGAATGGATGCTTTCATCACATACATTTTCTAAAGCTCTAATAGCATGTTTAAAGGCCAAAAACAATACCTAATATGTGTCCTTTAAATGCAATATGCTGCATCAGTGTGGAGACTGTATGGAGTATGGTTGGAGTTTAAGGCCGGCTGCACGCTAAAGGCTAAAACCCCTTAATTTTCTGGTCCATCTGTTTCATCAGATTTCCAGCGGCTCCACAGCTGCTGACAAAGCTGGTGGCGGGGCAGATGGCGTGCGGAGCAGTGATGGTGCCCACTACAATGTTCATGGGGCAGATGATGACGGCCTTCTCCCCTCAGCAGGGACAAGCCCAAACCATCAGCATCTCACAGCAGCCGGAGCAGGTTCAGCAGTCGCAAGTACAACCCATTCAACCGGGACAGGGCGCACTGGGGCCGCAGCAGGCGCAGTTCCTCCAGGTAAGAAAGTCTCAGGAAAAACACTATGTACGAGGTTGGAAATCACCAAACAATACTTTTCTTCCAGGCTCCTCGACTTCTTCATGGAAACCAGTCGACTCAATTGATCCTTCAGGCTTTCCCTCTGCAGCAGCAAAGCACTTTCAGCAGCTCGGGCCAACAGCAGCACCAACAGAAGCAGATACAGACTCAAAAACAGCAGGGCCCTCACCGAACTGACAACCGCTCGGACCGGGCCACCGCACAGCCTCAGTAGCACTCACCAGAAACCGATCCTGGAAGAAATGCCATGGACGTCCTCGTGGCTCGTGCTCTTAAGTCTGATTGGAGGTAGACTGAGGCCCACACAGTAGATTTATCCAGACTATAAGCTGTGGAGCTTGTATTAAAGACAGCGGTTCATTTCAAATATTTTTTACTGTTGTTGTTTTTCATGAGAAAATATTGGAACTATAAATATTTTTTAGAATGTGGTGTAAATGTATTGTACAATTCTTGCTGTGTATCATATAGTCTGTAAATATGTTGAAAAGAAACTAATATTTTATATATGATGCATGTAATGTCCTTTAGTCCTTTATCTTTATTCAAGTTTTTTCTAATGTTCTGTAAATGTTCCTTAAGCTCATTGGCTCATATTAAGATTTCCTTTCACCAGAGGATGAGGTGGTTCGTTGTGTCTGCGTAGCAGGCAGCAGTTTGTTTATTCCTTGGCCCATTTTTTAAAACATATTTTTATGACCTTAAACATAGTCTATTTTTGAACTCTATTATGCACTTAAATTTGCACAATTAAAAGCGTTAGAGATGAGAGTTAAACTAGAGCAGCAGAATTTAAACTGACACATAGTGTAAGCATACAGTAATATTCAGTGCTTATGTTATTGCAATTAACTAAAGAACAATTCACATAAAACATAACATATGTTTACACAGAAAATCTGGCCTAAAATAATTGTGTTTTATATTTACATTTGTACTATATCACCAGTCAACCAATCGACATTCACTGACTTCCTTCATCTAAATTCCCAGTAACCCAACAGTTTATGTTTTACAATTTCCAAGTAAGCTAAAATAGTATAAGCTATTTTGGACTCAGAATGCCTTATGGAGACCACCCAAAGACGAGTGAGAGGAGCCGTTGATTTTGTTTAGTATTGTTAATGTTTCTGCTCTGATGAAGGCCCCTGGACACAAAGAGGCTTCATTCATTTCAATCATTTTCTATCCAAGTGACTGGAGCCTATCCCAGTGACTTTGGGCCTTAGGCGGGGTCCTCCCTGGACAGGGGCCAGCTCTCGCAGGGTTAACAGAGACATAGACGAACATTCACTCACAAAGGGAAAATTGGCAACTCTAATTTTTCCTAACACATGCATGTCTTTGGACGGTGGGAGATCCCGGAGAGAACCCATGGTACCCATGGTAACATGGGGAGGATATGCAGACTCCACCCAGAGAGATCATGTGATGTTGGTCTGGCCTGGGAATCAAACTCACGATCTTCATAAAAAGAGGGCTTGTCCAAACTAAACCCCTCATTCTGTGGCCACTATTTATCTCATGGTTTATCGCTCTCTCCACTGTCAATCTTTCCTGTATACTTGAGTAATTACTTTAGCTATATTCAAAAGATTATTTTACCTTCTCCTGTCTGGGATACAAACCAAGGACAATATTGGTGGCAGTCTTTATCTACAAGTTCTAATGTGAAATCCTTTCCTGTTCTCCATCTCTAATACATTCAAATCAGTTCCAACTCGGATTCAGTTTTGTACCAAACAGTTTCATTTGTGCCAGAGGTGGGTAGTACCCACTAAATATATGTACTTCTCGGGGAGTTTTCAGACACATACTCTGTGTGGTCTTTCCTTTGAAAATATTGGCCCTTCAAACCACATTGATTTCAATATATTACACTTACTTTAATAATGCCTTTCCATTGAGTTAATTATATGGTACTCTTCCGAGTAAAATGTATGACTTTTTAATTATTTACCCATCTCTGGAATGTGCTTGTCAATAGTTGGAATAAAGTTTTTTCTTTTACATCTTCATGAAATGTCAAACTCTGGTTAAGCTTAATGGCTGTAGTGCATGTTTTTCTTTGCATTATCATAAATCATTTACTTGGTTGAAAGCTGCTATTCAGTGTAAATCGTTTTAAACTGAAGCTTTAACAAAATACAAGATATTTTCTGAATACCCATGCTCTGTGATTGTGTATTTAAAAATACCACTTACAAGTTGTATGTAAAACATGTTGCCTTGCAGTTATTTTTTTGAGTTTAAGCATAAATTAAAGCATGGCAAATATAAAAAACATTAGCTTTTTCTTGTTTCAAAATAAATTACTAAGTTGTTTTAAATGTTTAATTTCTCTGTGTTTGATTAACAGAAGGCCTTGGACAGGATTTCAGAAGGTTTTATTGATTTTAATTTTAATCAACCAGTATAACAATCAGTGATTTGAGAATTACTACTACACAGTAGGCACAGACTGTCAAATATTGACAACACGGCCATAAACTGATCCTTAAAAAAATATTTCACTTCTTACAATGAATGCTCCCCTTCCGTTTACAGTACTGTTCTCCAGAAGAAAAAGTCAATAAATAAAACCATCTTAAATACAGGTGGGACCAAAGCATTCGGCCGACTCAGATACAGAGGAAACCGACTTGTGCTGGGTCTGGATTGTAAAACATCTGTAACGTCAGGCAGGAACAACTCATTTAACTTTGCATTCAATTTGATTTATTTAACAAGCACTACGCATATTTTTAGGTGGAGGGTCCCAAACTTTTTTGTTCCTCCGGGAAATGTTTTGTGGGAGATGTTCCACAAAATGTCACAAGACTTAATCTCCATGGGGACAATCGGGCCACTCAAGTATTTTTAGGCAAAAAAACCGGAATAAATGAAATATAGATAATTCTATGTCAAACTGTGGAACATTTTAGGAAGAGAAGCATGAGACAGACCCTCCACCAGAAAAGTTACCAAGTGCAACTTTAATACTGGAAATGATTTACTAATGAACTGCCTGTATCATCACAATATTATAAACACGCTCTTAAAGATTCAGAATTACAAAATGTGTCATCTCGACATTTAATATGTAATCAATACAATGGAGTCTTAGTAGTGATTTCTGGCCTTTGGAAGTGACACTGCAGGTTAATTGTAATTTAATTTGTAGATATGGGCCATCATTGAGTCCCTAAACTTAGTATGTGGCGCTCCCCAGTGTCTGAAGAAGGAAGTTACAATATAATAATGTAAATGAACGTTACAATTAAACATTAAAATATAAAAAGAAAAGGGGTTTCTGCACCACAGCTAAAATATAAGCTTTAACCTAAATTTAAATTAAAATCAGAAAGGCAGGTACAAAGAGTTTAACTGTGGAGATGGAAAACAGCAATTAACAGTAACTAACCCAGCTCATGTTTCAAACAGTTGGAAATGACATTAGAGACCAACGGTCCCCCCACCATAGATTTTGGGACATTAAAGTATGTTTTTCATTCATTTTCACTGTATAACAATGGACTGGCCTGACTAATCAAGCGTTCTGGTACTGGTCTATATCTGAAATTTGAAAGATACAAGACAAGTATGAAATAAAAATGGTTATGGTCAATTGTTGTCCTATAGTGGAATACAATCTACAAACCAAGTCAAAAATATTAAGAACATGTCTCAATATAAGAGGTGGGTGGTCACCGTTGAGGCATTTCGAGCAACAATCCTGCTCTTAATTACTCCGAGAGAATCCTAATTCCTCTCAAACTGTAACTCAAGTCTGCTCATCAAAAGTTCCACCAGAGAAACAAAATAAGAAACACTTAATATAAATGTAAAGGTCCCTCTATGGTAAATTCCACTGAGTTACAGACATCTGCTCCTGATCTGTCGGACATTATGTAGGAAGAGGATTAAAACAGCACAGCAACGTACTCATATTGGACATTTATGTACAGACTAGTAAACCTGAAGTAGTTGGATCCGCTTAGAGTCCAGTGTCCGGCTTGATGAAAAGAGCAGAGAACGCAAAGGCCAGAAAGACGATTCCTCCAATGATGGTGACTGTGGACACAAGCATAATCATCATTTACCATCAGTGAGCTGAAAAACAAGAGTAGCAATTGCAAGTTTTCCTATAAAATTAAAAGAAATCGCTGCACTGTAATAAGACCACTGCAAACTGAAAATAGGTATTTGTCAGAAGTCTTGATAATTGTAACCCGCCTTAATGTTGAGATCATATTCCTTTATTTACAAGGCCAATTTACATTATTTCAGCAGTGGAAAAGTTCAATATTATAGCGTGGTATTGAGTGAACTTGCCTGTTCGAACTGAGATTTTCTGAGCGATCATTCTCCCTCCAATTACAGCCAGCCCAGTGCACAAACAGTGGCCTAATGTGCCGCCAACAGCCACGCCCAAGGGGTTCTGCGTGTCCAAAACCAAAAGAACGTCCATTATAGACGTGTGTGTAAAATAGATTCTGGACATCTTCAGTCAGTTAATGTAATATTGTGAGTAGATTGTTTTCATGTGATGTGTGACACTGACCTCCCGGGCAGCGAGAATGATAGTGGTCAGCTGGGAGCGATCACCCCACTCGGCCAGAAAGGTGAGGGTGAAGGCCTGGATGAAGATTGGGGAGATGATGTTTTGCCACGCTTTCTGAGGCAGCGTGGACCCCGCTCCAGCCTCAACGTCCGGGGCCCCGTTCACAAGTTTGGAGCGCTGAAGCTACTCGCAGGTAATGAGAAGTGGGTGTAGTGTTAGCATGTGTAATAGAAAATGACAGCTGGTAGTTTAATAAATTCCCTTAAGTATGTTAATAAAATCCATCTTTGCTCAAGCGCTTCAGCAATTTGAGTTTGTATTTCCTTTAGTTGATTCTATTTTATAAAGTGGTACTTGGAGTGAAGTCTGAGAACCACTGCTTTAAGCCATAAACACAATCAGTGAAATTGTTGACATGTAATTATCCTTAATTCCCGAGCAAACACCTAAACAGATTTAAAAAAACGTGTATTTTTTGTACTTGTGCTGTTCTCCAGAGGGAGATTTTGTTTTTCTGCTGACACGATCTACATAAACATGTTTCCACCGTTTTTCCCCACTCTTTTTCTGGTTGTTTGTTACTATTCTCCGACCCTTTCTGTTTATAACCTTTTTGAGAGTCATACTAGGCTATTTAACCCTGTGATTTTAAACCCGTCCATGAATTAACAAAAAGATCTAGATAATGTGCAATGGCTGAAGCCATTGCGAGTGTCTGCGTTCTTGTGTAAAAGTACATGTGTGTAAGAGTACTACATGTGTGTAAGTAGTACTGGTGGTACTACTTAAGATAAAAAGTCTGATTTAATTGACACATTACATTAAAGCCGCGCTAGCGGCGACGATGGCTCTCGCCTTCCCGCCCGTTCATGTTTTCTGCTGCGTTTTGCGGCATACGAATGACGCTCAGTAATTCACAGTTGATGATTACGTAGTTTGCAAATAGTTGTTTGTCCTGACAAATTGCAAGATCGTGCTGAACTCAATTCACTTTTGCAAATACTGAAAAAAGGTGTATAAATGTCAAAAGCAATAGCCCTAAGACGGTGAAAGCGAAATCGTAAAGAGGTAAAATTTGTTGAAATCAGTGAAAGTGTCAACATATAGTGTCTGCTTTATGACACAACACTCAACTAACTACTAATAAAAGAATAAAATGTACCAGTATTTCATTTCATGTTTGTACAGATCTTTACTACATGTATAGCAGGTTCCCCCCCCCACAGAATAAGGCAGGATATTTTGTTTGTGGAGAAAATGATGGTAATTCAAGTCTTAATGATTTGCCACTAGCGTCCATTCTATCCAATCAATTTTGTTTCGATTGGCATCTTGCAGCCGTAGAATCCATTTTAAACTAAATATCTTTGATTCCATTTATACTGTACCTCCTCATCCTTCTTCTTGATCTCTGCCTGGACCTCCTCCAGCTCCTCCTGACCTTCGTCTGGACTCATCTTGAGGCCCTCTCGCAGCATTCGGACACCGAAGATGGCAAACAGAGCCGTGGATACATAATAGGTGTAGATCCGAGGTATGATGGTGGTGGCATAGCCAAAAAGCACTGTTAAAACAACAATACTTAAGAAGAAGCTCCTGTTACCTCTGTCGAAATGGTTCACTCACCAGATAGACATGTCATAACAGCCAGAGCTAGCATGGCCCCAGTGAGCACAGTCAGACGGTTATAACGCATGGCCATGATGGCAGCGATAAAAAACGTCTTGTCTCCCAACTCAGAGACGATGATGACAGAGAGAGAAGCCACAAAGGCATGGATGAAGCCCAGGTTCCCCTTCTGTGTGTCATCTTCAGGATTTACAGGGACTAGGGGGCGAGTAGTTGCGACTTTCTGCAACAAATGACATGGAATAAAGTATTGTTGAGACATTAATCACACAGGTGTTAGCTCTCAAAGCATGAGCAAGCAGAAAATGTTATTTCACTAAATTGAAATGTAGTTAAATTAAATGTCATAAGTTTGATGGTTTAAGAGACCACGTTGGCAGCACATTACTAGGTACTTTCTTAATTGATCAAAAACTATGTGTTCAAGAAGTACTTCGTACTAATGAAACTATGAACAAAATCCTCATCCAGCTCGTCATATTGTATCATACTTATCACTAGTCTTCTCACATGTCCTGTTTAACCAAACTGGTACATTTTGTACCAAAACTGAGGGATTTTTATACCGTATACCCTAGAAAATTTAAATGAAAATATTTGGAGCACAAACAAGATGATTTTGATCTGATGTTTTAATAAGTGAATACCAACATGACACGACGACTCAAAATACATTATTTTAAATCCTAAAAATAAATAAATTAACAAATAAAGAAAATAACAAAAAAATTGTACATTTTTGACCAAAGAATGATTACAAAAAAGTGCCACTTTCACATTTCTTCAACAGACAGTTTATGGCAAATAATATCACTCTTAATGTGTCTTTTCTAATCTGACTTAAACAGTCACTTTCAAACCCGGAACACGATGTGATAAGGTCTGTTAGCATGTGTTAGCTTTGAGCGAAGCAGGGGCAACGATACCACGATTAACCCGTTCTCCTAAAAAGCTTTGCGATGACTCCAGTTCCACAATTACCTCTTGCAGTGGTTGTTCTTGACCTGGTTTGATCTCTTCTGGGATCGAAGCGACGCCGACCACAAGCAGTGACACCGAGAAGATAAACAAGAAGCACCTCGCGCTAGCCCGTCCATCTCCTCCAAGGACGGACATTGTTGCTCCCACACACGAGTCAAAGTGATTTCAAAGTAGAAATGGTGTAAGGAAACGCATAATGCACCAGATCATCTAAAACGCAGACTTTATTGCAGCATAATGCACTGTTATATGTGCACTTTGTAAATACACGTCACTGTTTAGCTGCCTGAGCTGCTCCGCTGTGAAGTGGAGCCGCACGAGCCGCGCGAGGAGCTCGATTGGTCCGGCTAACGTGACGTCACGTAAAGGCGTCTTCTTCTTCTTCGTCTTCGTCTTGTTTATTGGGAAATGACTCCATAGCGCCACAGATCCATGAGTGGCACTCGTCAAATCAGCTGCATTTACATGAACCAGTGATTTATAATTCCCACAAAAGTAAGAGAGAAAGAAATAAAGAAAGGCGTTGGACAGTTGGACACACAAGTTTTTTATTTTATTGAATTGCGCAATTTGTCTCACACAGAGAGAGACACAATAGTATACTATCATGTACTATCATATACTATATCATAGTAATAACTAATAAAATCAATAGCGGCAATAACCGCAGTAATAATAATAGTGGCCAAAAGCAGTCACTTTAATAGCTTTCTCCCCTGCTCTTCTCCCTGTACACAAACTGCTGCACCTCCAGCCACAATTCCGTAAAACAAATCAAGTTTGCGGACGACACCACCCTCATTGGGCTCATCTCGGGGATGAGTCAGTCTACAGGAGGAAAGTGGACCAGCTAGTGCAGTAACAACCTGGAGCTCAACACCCAGAAGACAGTGGAGATGATCGTGGACTTCAGGAAAGTCACAGCCCCCCCCCATCATCACAGACTCCCCCATCACCACTGTGGACTCCCTCCCTCCATACATTTCCCCATGTGTGGACAAATAAAGGCATATATTATCTTATCTTAAAACACGAAAGAAGAAGAAAGCATAAAACATCAAAGAAGAAGAAGAAAGCAGTATGTGTGACTGTGATAAGTCTAACTGACAAACTCTGCAATGTAAACTAACTTCAACTTGTCATTCCGGAAAAAAAACGACAAGACCGACAGTAATTCTAATTATATGGGGTCTGCGTCGTAGCGTGCAAAAAAAAAAAAAAAAAAGCGATTCCCTTGAATAATGACCACAGTGAAGCACTTTGAGAAGTTTATCAAGCTTGTGATGCACAATACAAACGTTTGGTCTTATTATTTTCAAAAAATAATAGGATCACATGGTCAGAAAAACTCTGCAATGAGTACTAATAGTACCGGTACTAATAAGGAAACTTTAACTTTAAAATGATCATGATCACTGATTGGTGAAAACACTGCATACGCTACAATTACTAGTTAAATTACTGTTATTGTAACTAGTAGTTCCATGTGCCATGATCATTACATGACAAAAACATGAATTCATTTTGGTGTTTTTCAGATTTGTAGTTTAAAGTTAAAGTTTCCTAATTAGTTTACATTGCAAACTCTGCAATCATTTAATGACGAAAACAGTGTAAATGCTACAATAAGTTCTAGTAGTTCTGGACAGTTGCCATGATCAATGAATGTCAAACACGTACACAAGTATACGTTCTAGAATGACTGCTCTTTCTCCCTCCCTCTGTTGACACTGTGAATTTGAGACTACCGATGCAAATTAGCCCATGGCAACAATCCGGCGTGTTTACAGCATGTGCATCCTGTACGTTCATTAACATACACCGTTCTGACCAAACAAACAAAATAATAATAGTAATACTTCAGTTAATAATTTACAGACATTTATATAGTTGCAATAGTCTATTCAATCTAAACATCTAAATATGTTAACCATTACTATATTGTATAATCAACTATATTCATTTTTTGAAACTGTATTAAAAGTATAACCAACTATATTCATTTTAGACTGTGTTCCACTTGGGTTAACTCCTTATACGCACAACACATAGTCTATTGTCCCATTTGAGACACTCACTGCTCCTTTTGAGACATTCTCTGATAAGGACGGACACCTTCCCAGAACAGCCGCAAACTTCAAGGCCACAGACGTGCGAAAGAGCTCATGGAAGAATACTGGAAGGAGGCGTCAACCGTCATATTCCGCCTAATATCTGAATGTTAGAAATATAACGCGGAGCAGGGATTTCGGCGCGTCCGGACCGCCCGTGTAAGACGCCACACATTCCATAGGGATATTTTAGGTTAGCGCTCCGTTTATCTGTATTAGTCTTGTAAATGGCAGGGATTAAAAATCTGATTGATTTTAACTTTCTGATTCTTGCCCCTTCTTGCAAATCTATGCCACACTTACAACACAAAAGGTATAAATGCTTTTCTTTGTCTTGGGTATGACTCAAATTTGCACTTGTAATGGTCATGACAGAGCTGTGCAGCGAGCGCTTGGTTGAAAAATACATAAAGAGAAACAAGCCACCATGTAAATAGTCCTCCAGAGGCCACCCACAGCGAGATGTAGATCAGAACCTCAGCAAAGTAATGTGGACAGGACACCAACTCAAACCCGCCTCCCGTGGGCATCTTATGAGCCATTGTCTCAACATTTCCTGTGGGATGACAAAGGACAGTTTACACCCTCTAATATTGTTGATACACTACATTAAACATCATTGCATTAGAACGTTAGATGAGATGTTGGAGATGTCAGACCTGATTCTCCAGTGCGTAGTTTTGCGAGCAGGGCCAAGGATCGATGCTGTAGCAATGACGCCAAAACAAAAAGTGCACATCCAGCTACGTGACACCAATTCACTTGTGTTAACAATCTGCTACTGTCTACAAAGTGAGATACAAAGAGAATAGGAATGTGACGAGACACATTTTCCAAGAGAACGAGACAAGACAATATTTTGGCATAATTTATCCTACAAAAATTGTGCGGATCCGTTCACAATTTTATTTTTTCCATTCATTCAATAGTTTTACCGTCAATGATGTAGCACTGCTTTTTGAAACTACAGCTTCTCAAGACCATTTTTGTCTGTGCCAAATGTAAATGTGGAAAAACTCATCTATTATTATCAACATGTGTGCACAATCTTGACTTTTTGTTTTAAAGACATACACAATAATGAAAATGTAGCAGTCTTGGAAATAAAAGGTAATCCCACCATAATCTTACCTCTTTTGAGTATATGATCAGAGCAAAGTGCAGTCAGCCCAAGCACCATGTAATACACCAGGCCAAATAGATACTGCACAACATGAATGACTCCATCCGAGAAGACACTGACAAAACAGCACTCGAGTAGTCTCCTGAAAGTGTGAACCCAAAGCAGGAAGAGCAGCAGCAGAGTGGTCATCTGTGGGACTGGACATGGCAAAGACGGCGCGAGTAAAGATGAATAACATTACATTAATGAGAGATAAACATAATATACAAAGTGAGGTGGGCAATATAAAGGAATTGAGATGATATTGTGAATGATGTTTTGAAGATATGCAACATTTGAATATGGAGTACATAGTTTAAGAGCGGATTAAAGGAATACAACATTATACAAACATTATCAATAAACTATCTAAATCTAACCTTTAAATAATGTTAAATGGTGATATTTCTGCACATTTGTGATTACTTTGACCAATATTTCACATACGTCTGATAATTAAACCAAAACAAATGTGTTAAAAGACATGTTTTAACACATTTCTGTTGAATTTACATCATATACTCTTATTTTTGTCAATATCGCGGATTCTTATTTACAAACACATACTGTAGAAAAAAAAAAAAAAAAAAAACATGTATATACTACGACGGAGTATAAGGGCCAACCAAAAAAAATGCGGGGCACTACGAGAATAAAGTAATTAATTAATGACTTTTTTCTCGTTAATTAACGAGATTTTTCTCGTTAAAAAAAAAGTCATTAAAACAACGAGAAAAATCTCATAATTTAAAGACAATATAAAGGCAGATAATGGTACAGTCCAGTAACAGCTCTGTTTTGTATGAACTGTGTTTAAAGCTATGACGTCGATCTGCACTGAGTCAAATGCATCTGTGGAGTCTTCATTACACAAACACGCCACCACCAGGACGCAAATGGCGCTTGGTTAAAAGAGAATACAAAAGCCCACAATAGATGTCAATCTTTATGATGCGGGCATTTTCCCCTGTAAAAATGACGTACTCGTGTATTGGGTGCTCGCGTGTGTTGGAGCTACGCTCATCCATATTGTATGGATGATGTATGGATGATGCGTGTGCGTAAAACATATCGCTTTTTGGCTGTGCCAAACACGATCCGGGCGTCAGGAGGAGCTGAGTGGAAGCGCAGACAGATGTTTTGTGTTCTGTGTGTTTTACTGAGTTTGTCCAAGGGATCACAAAAGGTTAGAATCCGGGCATAAAACTTAAGTGCACATAAAGAGCACGTGAGAAGAGTGACTGTGCTCGAAGTTCCCACATAGAGAAACAACACCATAGAAGAGCAGAACATGTGTGAATATAACACCGAGGCTGCTCCTCCTGTCTGCGGGCGACTGTGGCACGGAGCACGGCTGCTGTTTGAGCCCACGGTGCACTACGGGTACATCATGGAGAAAGTAAAGCGTTTATCCAACAGTTTGTGAATGATGCGTAACAGGAAAGGACCGCGGTGAAGTTAGTTTCACGTTGGACGTTGGACATTCGCCTCCGCAACTAGAGCGGGAGCTTCCTCTGAGTGTGCCCCGCCTGCAGTAGCTCGACACAGGGAGCTGCGCGCTGAAGTGCCGCTTGGTACGCCAGTTAGGGACCGTCTCTAAAGTACCGTTTGTTATCTTAAAAAATATAAACATATTTATAAAAAAAACAAAAAAAACAACAACATTGAGCATGAATCCAAGTTGCTAATCCTAGATGTCATAGTCCTTTTGGGCTAAAAAATTAACCCTTTGTAGATTTTTAAAGAATATTTTTAGTCAAAAAACAAGGATTCTTTTCAATAGCTCCTAAGTTAGCAAACCTAGATCGTAAATGCTAAGTGATTATAGTAGTTGTGCTCTCCAGGTATCACGCACACCTTTTACTTTTTCAAATTAACCCTTTGTAGATTTTAAAGGAATATTTTTCGTCAAAAATCAAGGATTCTTTTCAATAGCTCCTAAATCGGGTAACCTAGAAAGTCAACCCCAAGTTATTATAGTAAATTGAGTGTCCAGGTATCACGCACACCTTTTACTTTTTCAAATTGATCCTTTGTTGATTTTTAAGGAATATTTTTTGTCAAAAATCAAGGATTCTCTTCAATAGCTCCTAAGTCAGCTGACCTAGAAAGTCAAACCCAAGTGATTATAGTAGTTGTGGTCTCCAGGTATCACACACACCTTTTACTTTTTCAATTTAACCCTTTATAAATTTTTAAGGAATATTTTTCGTCAAAAAACAAGGATTCTTTTCAATAGCTCCTAAGTTAGCAAACCTAGATAGTAAAAGCTAAGTGATTATAGTAGTTGTGGTCTCCAGGTATCACGCACACCTTTTACTTTTTCAAATTAACCCTTTGTAGATTTTTAAGGAATATTTTTCGTCAAAAAACAAGGATTCTTTTCAATAGCTCCTAAGTTAGCAAACCTAGATAGTAAAAGTTAAGTGATTATAGTAGTTGTGGTCTCCAGGTATCACACACACCTTTTACTTTTTCAAATTAACCCTTTGTAGATTTTTAAGGAATATTTTTCGTCAAAAAACAAGGATTCTTTTCAATAGCTCCTAAGTCAGCTGACCTAGAAAGTCAAACCCAAGTGATTATAGTAGTTGTGGTCTCCAGGTATCACGCACACCTTTTACTTTTTCAAATTGATCCTTTGTTGATTTTTAAGGAATATTTTTTGTCAAAAATCAAGGATTCTCTTCAATAGCTCCAAAGTCAGCTGACCTAGAAAATCAAACCCAAGTGATTATAGTAGTTGTGGTCTCCAGGTATAACGCACACCTTTTACTTTTTCAATTTAACCCTTTATAGATTTTTAAGGAATATTTTTCGTCAAAAAACAAGGATTCTTTTCAATAGCTCCTAAGTTAGCAAACCTAGATAGTAAAAGCTAAGTGATTATAGTAGTTGTGGTCTCCAGGTATCACGCACACCTTTTACTTTTTCAAATTAACCCTTTGTAGATTTTTAAGGAATATTTTTCGTCAAAAAACAAGGATTCTTTTCAATAGCTCCTAAGTTAGCAAACCTAGATAGTAAAAGTTAAGTGATTATAGTAGTTGTGGTCTCCAGGTATCACACACACCTTTTACTTTTTCAAATTAACCCTTTGTAGATTTTTAAGGAATATTTTTCGTCAAAAAACAAGGATTCTTTTCAATAGCTCCTAAGTCAGCTGACCTAGAAAGTCAAACCCAAGTGATTATAGTAGTTGTGGTCTCCAGGTATCACGCACACCTTTTACTTTTTCAAATTGATCCTTTGTTGATTTTTAAGGAATATTTTTTGTCAAAAATCAAGGATTCTCTTCAATAGCTCCTAAGTCAGCTGACCTAGAAAATCAAACCCAAGTGATTATAGTAGTTGTGGTCTCCAGGTATAACGCACACCTTTTACTTTTTCAATTTAAACCCTTTATAGATTTTTAAGGAATATTTTTCGTCAAAAAACAAGGATTCTTTTCAATAGCTCCTAAGTTAGCAAACCTAGATAGTAAAAGCTAAATGATTATAGTAGTTGTGGTCTCCAGGTATCACGCACACCTTTTACTTTTTCAAATTAACCCTTTGTAGATTTTTAAGGAATATTTTTTGTCAAAAGAAAAGGATTCTTTTCAATAGCTCCTAAGTCAGCTGACCTAGAAAGTCAAACCCAAGTTATTATAGTAGATTGAGTCTCCAGGTAACACCTTTTACTTTTTCAATTGAACCCTTTTTGAATTTTAAGGAATGTTTTCTGCCAAAAATCAAGGATTATTTTAGCAGTTAGCAAACACCGTAGAGTTGCTGAACTGACTGGTAAACGGTCAAGGAAACGGCCTGTGCTACTGGACCCTGGACCACAGAATGTCAGCAGAGCTTTGAGGCCTTAAAAGCCAAGCTCACCACGGCCCCGGTACTTTGCCTACGCTGACTTCTCCCTCCCATTCATTCTGGAGGTTGGTGCAAGTCATGCTGGATTGGGGGCAGTGCTCTCCCAGGACCAGGAAGGGAAGGTGCGACCTCTTGCGTACGCCAGTCGAGGCCTGCGCCCGACTGGGCGCAACATGTCCAACTACAGCTCCATGAAGCTAGAGTTGTTGGCCCTTAAGTGGGCCCTGACTGAGAAATTCAGGGAGTAACTGCTAGGACACAAATGCGTGATCTATATGGACAACAATCCCCTGAGTCATCCCTCCTCAGACACACTGGGAGCTGTTGAGCAGCGCTGGGCCGCCCAGTTGGCCTCTTTTGATTTTGAATTAAAATATCGTTCAGGTAAGTGTAACCAAAATGCTGACACTTTGTCTCGCCAGCCTGGCACTTCCTTACAGGAAGTGGCACCGGGAACTTGGGGCACATGTCTGCCTGGGCAGTTAAAACAAGCCCTACAAGGAATGGTTACACAGGCAACACAGTCCCTTGTGACTTTTCTACCGCAAGTTGCCCCTGCTGACCTCCGCGAGCTTCAGCAGTCTGACCCCGCCATACAGGAGATCCTGACCTTTTGGCAACAAAATCGACAGCCCACTCGTGAAGAGCGACGAGCCCTCTCTTCGACTGCCCTCTTAGTGCTGGCCCAGTGGGACCGCCTGGTAGAGTTAGAGGGGCTGCTGTATCGGAAGGTGTTTCGTCCTGACGGTGGTGGGGCTGTGTATCAACTCCTTCTGCCTAAAGCCTTGGTCCAGAATGTCCTCACCCAGGTCCATCAGGAGCATGGACACCAAGGAATAGAGAGGACTCTGGCCTTGCTGTGTTCCCGGTGCTATTGGCCAGGTATGTCACGGGAGGTAGCCCAATGGTGCCAGGCTTGCGAGAGATGTCAGCATGCAAAGGACAACCAATCGGTTCCTCACGCCTTTATGGGCCACTTACTGGCTTCACAGCCAAACGAGATCCTTGCTATCGACTTTACCCTGTTAGAGCAGACCTCCACTGGTCTGGAAAACGTGCTGGTCATGACTGACGTTTTTAGCAAATACACACTTGTAGTTCCAACCCGCAACAAGCACGCTTCCACTGTGGCGCAAGTCCTGGTCACAGAGTGGTTTGCAAAGTTTGGTGTTCCGGCACGCATACACTCGGACCAGGGACGAAACTTTGAGAGCCCTCTCATCCAGCAGTTGTGTAAGCTGTATGAGATTACAAAGTCTCGGATATTGAACTATTGGCTATTGGCATGAGGCCATATTATCTGCCCCGGGAGTTCTCGCATGTGATTTTGATTGTAGTCTATGTGGCCCCGTCTGCCAATGCTGAATATGCTTGTGAAGCACTGCTCTCCTGCACTTGTAGGCTGCAATCACAGCATCCACAGGCTCTCTTCCTCATCTCTGGTGACTTTAACCACGCTTCTCCCTCTTCTGTTCTACCAACATACACCCAGTATGTCACCTGCCCCACCAGAAACAATAGAACATTGGACTTGTTTTTTGCCAACACCAAAGAGGCTTATTCTTCTTCCCCCCTCCCTCCCCTGGGCAGCTCGGACCACAACCTTGTACATCTGAGGCCTGTGTATGAACCCATCATGCGCAGGCAGCCTGTGGTGTCCGGTGTGGTGAGGATGTGGTCTGCTGAGAGCGAGGAGGCTCTGAGGGACTGTCTGGACTGAGCTTTACGGCCATGGGGAGGACATCAACACCATCAGAGAGTGCATCACGGACTACATCAACTTCTGTTTTGAGAACATTGTTCCCTCCCTGACGGTGCGGTGTTTTCCAAACAACAAGCCATGGATTACCCGTGAACTGAAGGCTCTGCTGAAGGAGAAGAAGAGAGCCTTCAGGTCAGGGAACAAGGAGGAGCTGAGGACTGTGCAGAAAAAGCTGAGGAGGAAGAGCAGGCAGGCTGAGGCCGGCTACAAGAGGAGGATGGAGGAGCAGCTGCAGCAGAAGAACATTCAGGGAGTGTGGAGAAGCCTGAAAACCATCTTGGGCTTCAAAATCTCCCCTGCCCAGACAGAGGGGGATCTATAGTGGGTGAATGATTTAAATGCTCACTTCTTGAGATTTGATTGGTCACCCGCCCCTCCCCCTGCACAGCTGCATGCTCCCTCTTCCACAGCTGGACAATGCCCTGGATCCGTTCCTCTTCATTTCTCCGCCCCGGACCATCAGCTCCGGGGCGGAGCTGTTACGACCACCCGGCTCAACGGCAGCCAAACAAAGAGGGGAGTCCACACAGCACTCACAATAATTAATAGTATATTTTTATTATAAATAATCAGGCCCTGCAAAAGAAACTAATGTATCTGTGTAGATGGCAACTAAATAAGTGTAGTGTGATATGTATCGTTGCCATGAAAATGTGCAAAAATAAACAGAATTAAACTGTGCTGCCACACAGTACAGCAACCAGTCTTGGGGCGTGGCGAGAGAGAGAGAGACTGCTCCCACCAGCCTCCCTTATATCCAGGCTGGCTCCACTCAAGCCAAATGATCCTAAGGTGTGTTAGGAGGGACCTGCAGTGGAGAGAATCACCTGGCAACGAGGAGAGGGTGCTGACTCCCACTGCCCAGGGAGCTGACACCCCTACAGAATCCCTAGGTTCGTAACAGTGGGTGAAAAGAGCACCAGACGCGTCTTCAGGTGGCTTTCAACGGGGCAAGAGAAAGATTGCGTCTGGCGTCCTCACGCAGAAAGGCAAATCATGACCAACGGGTCATAGATGTGCCATTTAAGGAAGGCCAGCTGGTGCTACTTCGCGATTACAGTGCTAGGGGTTGTCGGAAGACCCAAGACCTGTGGGGTCCTCAACCTATGTTGTCCTGCAAGCCCCAAGGGAAGATGGTGTGGTGTACACGGTGGCTCCTGTGGATCAACAAACCAAGGTAAAAAGGGTCCACCGATCCCCGTTGAAGGCCCTGCTTTGCAGTGACTCCCCTGCCACTGTCCCTGGTGTGAATCCTCCGGATGCACCTGTAGCACCAATCGTAGAAGATGAACAGTCATTTGAGGATGATTTGTTTTTACAGCCGCCGGTGCGGCAGCCAACAGTTGTGCCCCAAAACTCCTCCCACGTCCCATTACACGTGCCGAGTGCTCAAGAACCATTAGTTGCTCTCCCCACCGTGGTCACTGACCAGGCTCCGCCAGTAATTGACGCTGTGGCCAATCCTGGCTTCAGCGAGGCATCTGTACGCCGGTCCACTCGCACGACCGCTGGCCAATACCTAAATCCCCACCGTATTCCAAGGTCCCTAGTTGAACAACCATCCGGCCAAGGTGCTCCTGTGTCATCCTCCAGGCTGACACAAGTAGTTTTTAGGCCTTGGTGTTAAGTTGTGTTTCATCGTCGGGGCGACGATGCATTTCGGGGGGGGTGGAATGTGGCAATATGGGCTGTAGAGGCCTGTGCTGAGGGTACACTTACCTGCCGCTCCGTGGCGCTCAGCTGGCAGACACTTTAAGCGCGCCCTCCTCATCCGCCTCTCGTTTCACCCACACGCTCTTCCGGGCCTTGGTTGTTGGCCACTCCGTCCTCCATTCCAGGTAATGACAATCCCACGGCTTCGATTCATTTCACAAATTCATGAATTAAATTCTTCCGGTAGTGCCGCTGCAGTGCCACAGGCACCCATAATGCGGTCCGGGGCTCTGGCAAATCACCTAGCAGGTAATGAACTCCCAATTCTCCTCAGTCATTCAGTTTCAACGCTCCTAAATCCCGGTTTGCCCCAGATACACCGGTCAAGTACACCCGTTTGGCTTTTAACGCCTTGTCCATGACCACGTGCCGCAGATTGCGGCGAAGGCGCTGTTGTGCGGCAACAGCTGGCCAACGTTGCATGCGCTGGTCCACTCAGTTTGGATGCAGCCTGTGGTGTGGAGCGATCCCATTGAGCAGCTAAGGAAGTATCGTGTGCTACTCTGTCAACCATGCCCGGTATGTGCCGAGAATTTATTTTGATCAGTTTCGATTGAACGTAGTAATTCCACTGGTAATATTGCAAGTCTCCTGTGGTGGTCCGCAGCGGCTTGGGCACGCCCCCCTCTGCTGTTTAGTTCCTTCTTGGCTTCTTTTTGTTTTGTTCCTGCTCTGTTCTGATCCTGTATTGTGCCTATTTTGCCGTCCCGTTTTGTTCCTGTTTTGTCCCTATCTTGTTCTTATTTCGCCTACTATTATAATAACTTGGGTTTGACTTTCTAGGTCAGCTGATTTAGAAGCTATTGAAAAGAATCCTTGTTTTTTGACGAAAAATATTCCTTAAAAATCTACAAAGGGTTAATTTGAAAAAGTAAAAGGTGTGCGTGATACCTGGAGACCAAAACTACTATAATCACTTGGGTTTGACTTTCTAGGTCAGCTGACTTAGGAGCTATTGAAAAGAATCCTTGTTTTTTGACGAAAAATATTCCTTAAAAATCTATAAAGGGTTAATTTGAAAAAGTAAAAGGTGTGCGTGATACCTGGAGACAGACTACTATAATCACTTAGCATTTAGTATCTAGGTTTGCTAACTTAGGAGCTATTGAAAAGAATTCTTGTTTTTTGACGAAAAATATTCCTTAAAAATCTACAAAGGGTTAATTTGAAAAAGTAAAAGGTGTGCGTGATACCTGGAGACCACAACTACTATAATCACTTGGGTTTGACTTTCTAGGTTTGCTGACTTAGGAGCTATTGAAAAGAATTTTTGTTTTTTGACGAAAAATATTCCTTAAAAATCTATAAAGGGTTTTTAAATTGAAAAAGTAAAAGGTGTGCGTGATACCTGGAGACCACAACTACTATAATCACTTGGGTTTGACTTTCTAGGTCAGCTGACTTAGGAGCTATTGAAAAGAATCCTTGTTTTTTGACGAAAAATATTCCTTAAAAATCAACAAAGGGTTAAATTGAAAAAGTAAAAGGTGTGCGTGATACCTGGAGACCAAAACTACTATAATCACTTGGGTTTGACTTTCTAGGTCAGCTGACTTAGGAGCTATTGAAAAGAATCCTTGTTTTTTGACGAAAAATATTCCTTAAAAATCTATAAAGGGTTAATTTGAAAAAGTAAAAGGTGTGCGTGATACCTGGAGACCACAACTACTATAATCACTTTGGTTTGACTTTCTAGGTTTGCTGACTTAGGAGCTATTGAAAAGAATCCTTGTTTTTTGAAGAAAAATATTCCTTAAAAATCTATAAAGGGTTAATTTGAAAAAGTAAAAGGTGTGCGTGATACTTGGATACCACAACTACTATAATCACTTAGCGTTTACTATCTAGGTTTGCCAACTTAGGAGCTATTGAAAAGAATCCTTGTTTTTTGACGAAAAATATTCCTTAAAAATCTATAAAGGGTTAATTTGAAAAAGTAAAAGGTGTGCGTGATACTTGGATACCACAACTACTATAATCACTTAGCGTTTACTATCTAGGTTTGCCAACTTAGGAGCTATTGAAAAGAATCCTTGTTTTTTGACGAAAAATATTCCTTAAAAATCTATAAAGGGTTAAATTGAAAAAGTAAGGAGCTATTGAAAAAGTAAAAGGTGTGCGTGATACCTGGAGACCACAACTACTATAATCACTTAGCGTTTAGTATCTAGGTTTGCTAACTTAGGAGCTATTGAAAAGAATCCTTGATTTTTGACGAAAAATATTCCTTAAAAATCTACAAAGAGTTAATTTGAAAAAGTAAAAGGTGTGCGTGATACCTGGAGACCACAACTACTATAATCACTTAGTGTTTAGTATCTAGGTTTGCTAACTTAGGAGCTATTGAAAAGAATCCTTGTTTTTTGACGAAAAATATTCCTTAAAAATCTATAAAGGGTTAATTTGAAAAAGTAAAAGGTGTGCGTGATACTTGGATACCACAACTACTATAATCACTTAGCGTTTACTATCTAGGTTTGCCAACTTAGGAGCTATTGAAAAGAATCCTTGTTTTTTGACGAAAAATATTCCTTAAAAATCTATAAAGGGTTAAATTGAAAAAGTAAGGAGCTATTGAAAAAGTAAAAGGTGTGCGTGATACCTGGAGACCACAACTACTATAATCACTTAGCGTTTAGTATCTAGGTTTGCTAACTTAGGAGCTATTGAAAAGAATCCTTGATTTTTGACGAAAAATATTCCTTAAAAATCTACAAAGAGTTAATTTGAAAAAGTAAAAGGTGTGCGTGATACCTGGAGACCACAACTACTATAATCACTTAGTGTTTAGTATCTAGGTTTGCTAACTTAGGAGCTATTGAAAAGAATCCTTGATTTTTGATGAAAAATATTCCTTAAAAATCTATAAAGGGTTAATTTGAAAAAGTAAAAGGTGTGCGTGATACCTGGAGACTCAAACTATTATAATCACTTAGCGTTTACTATCTAGGCTAGCTGACTTAGGAGCTATTGATAAGAATCCTTGATTTTTTGACTAAAAATATTCTTTAAAAATCTACAAAGGGTTAATTTTTCAGCCCAAAAGGACTATTGCATCTAATATTAGCAACTTGGATTCATGCCCAATATTGTTGTTTTTTTTAAATATAAATACGTTTGATATTTTTTAAGACAACACATTTTTAAACAAACGGTACTTTAGAGTTGGTCCCTAACTGGCGTACCAAGCGGCACTTCAGCGCGCAGCTCCCCGCGTCGAGCTACTGCAGGCGGCGCACACTCAGAGGAAGCTCCCGCTCTACTTGCGGAGGCGAATGTCCAACGTCCAACGTGAAACTAACTTCACCGCGGTCAGGAAAGGTGCTGCTAAACGCAGTGTCTTGTCTTGTAATAAACACAGACGTAAGACATCGTTTTAAAGGCCAGGAAACACTTTAACATCTATTTCAGGCTTTTATGTAGTTCTAAACTGTCAGCTCATCCAAGCCCGTTCTTGTGCGTCCTGACCGTGGGGCTGAAAGTGAACTGATCATGTCACTTTGAATCGGCCCCTAAACTACGACTTTTTTCTCGTTAATTAAGGAGTTTTTTTTCTCATTAATTAATGACTTTTTTCCCTCGTTATTTAATGACTTTTTTCTCGTTATTTAATGACTTTTTTCTCGTTATTTAATGAGTTTATTGTCGTTAATTTAAGACTTTTTTCTCATTAATTAACGTATTTTTCTCATTAATTATTACTTTATTCTCGTAGTGCAGCGCATTTTTTTGTTTCTTGGTTGGCCCTTTTACTCCGTCGTAATATACAAGATTCAATTAAAAAAGTAAAGCATAAAGAAAATGACAACATATAAAGTGAAGTTAAAGAGCTCACCATCTCTTTCTGCATCGGTGCTGCGCGTTCCACCAGTTAAAAAGAACAATGACCAGGTTAAACATGATGGAAGTGGATGACGCTGAAAGAGGCTGGTCGCGTAAAAGAAGAGCAGAAAACCAGTCCAACAAACAGACACCGCGTAAAAGTGCCAGAACCATCTGCAAAGACAGGACAAGAGGACGCTTCTTTTAATAGACTTGTGCTGGAGGAAAGAAGAAGTTTGGGTCAGTGAGACTCCATACCTTTTAGGCACGTCAAACACTCGCAGCCAATCATCGCGTTTGAGGTTCTGCTTTGTCTTGCCGTAGCGAATAACGTCTTGAAATATGACAACACCAAATGATTTTTCGTAGTTTCTTGGTAAACGTGATAAGGCTTTATATAAACCAAAAGCTACAATAAAACAGGATGCAAGAAATGCCCATAGTACATCTATGCTACTGAAATGAACCGGTTTGCTCCAAAACATTTTCAGTCGCATGAGATGAGGGCATTGTTATGAGCAACGCAAAAAAAAGACCGTCTAGAAACAAGCTAAGACAAATGTTCCGGGCTGCTTATTAACATAGGCAGCCGCATTATAGAGTATTGATAAATTGGGTGGGTTAAGAATATTTAATTTGTGCTCTTTCACTATGAATGTACAATAGGCTACATGATTAGTTATTTGAAAATATGTTTAGAATGTTTGATCTATTCATTTTGCTATTTGTGTAAAAAAACACTAGGTGGCAGCCATTAACCAATCCCAGGAGGGTAACAAGTTCTGTAGACGGTTTTATGATTAATTATACTGAACATTTGCTGCAGAACAATGCAGCTTGTTGTATTTTTCAATCATTTTATAGACATTTTTCATAATTTGCTGTAGTCAGGCAATGTACCATTTATTATAGTGCTTATAAATTAATTGTATAGGCCTTTATGGATTTAGGATTACAGTGTTCATTCTGATTCATGGTCGTATTAAGAGCCTTTAACTCTCATGAATGCTTTTTTTTTCTGACTCAAAGGTAAAGATGAGTGTTTGAGTGAGGTGCAGGAGCTGAGGCCTTTGAGGCTGCAGATTCCAGGATGCCTTTTGGAGCAGCTCAGTATCCTGTCTGAGGAAGTGTGTGCTGCTTCCTCTTCCCTCCCTTCCCATTCCTTTGTGTCTTCTTCTCTTATATATTGTGCCAAGGTCTGACAACAACATTATAGACCCCTGACACATAACTAAAGACTGATTTGTTGATTCATTTACAAGATTTCAACATACTGTAGGTGATGCATAATATTTAAAGGAAAGACCACCCTCCGAATTCTGCTTCTGCCGGTCAACATTTTACATGCATTTAATGTAGTGTTTCTCTGTCCATCATACATCTGGTAGAACTTGAAATCTACTTGTATTAATTTTCTATTTGTACAAATTCTGTCAGTCACAACTTGGTCCTCTGCTCTAATATCAAATATCACAGCAACATTTTGTTAAAAGGGATTTTGTATAAGTTTGTGAAACAAATATTGTAAGAATTCATCTAGCAGCTTGCTGGTCAGGTTAATTTGTTTTGCTCCATTCGAAGAACATTTGTGTTTTGTCATGGAGAGTTTGCCAGAACCCAACTTAACTAGCAGAAACAGTACATGTAGCATGATAGAGGATGTTGAGCTCTTTTTCTGTTACTCCTTCCATTCTGTGCTGTTCTTATCAGGCTTTTATCGAGGGCCCTGTGTGTTCTTCTATTATTTGGTTTAACAACTTCTCCGTCAAATACAACAAATGTCTTAATTACATTGTTAAAATCTGTTTTAAAAAAATCACTGAATGGCAGCGGAGAGACTCAGCTTTCTTCAGTATAATGCATCAAATTGTACAAAAAGTCAGTATGATTCTTAGTTCACAGAGCTTTCTTGCTGAGATCTGCTGAGATCTGTCAGATCTGTATTGAATGTTTTTTGTTTTTTACTAATTGAACTAATTGCTCCAGTGGGATTGAGAAAATTGTCAGAATTCCTCAGTCCAACTTTTTATTGTTCTTTTACTATCACATCTTGAATGTTCCTTTAGCTCCAAAAGGCGCCAAACTTGGACAAACCCATATCACAGCATCGAGTTGATGATTATCTAATATTTGTGTTTCAAAGTATATCAGTAAAAATAAGATCAAACAATAATAACAATAATGTATCGCTGCACATTTTTGGAAAAGTCATCACTCATCACTCATCAAGGTGTGAATATTGGGTTCTAAATGAAACAATGAATAAAAGTGGAAAATCTTTAATTTCCATTCATAGCATTGTGTCTGATGCTTACTGCCCTCCAGGAAGTGTTAATGTGACAGATAACTGACAGAGAATCCCTGTAGAAGTGACCAGGTCAGGAAACATGTGGACATGAATGTACTGTACCACCCAATGGAATGAAACAATCTTTTCCAGTCCTGGAGAATGTGACGTGTATAAATTACAGTTTGTCAATCACATGAAAATAGACTCAAATCTAACACAGACTGTACAGGGAGAGTAACATTATAAGGCTACAAAACTATTATGTACAGTAAATGGCTCCGACTACGATTATGTTCAGTGCAGCACATGGACAAAAGGCAGGTAAAGGGACTTCGTTGAATTGTAGAGAATTCACATTTTGTGATAAAACCCATTGACTTGGAAACATGTGTAAAATAGACTTTTCTTCTTGTAATAGCTTATAAAACGACAAGGGACTTAACACATTTACAAAACTATCCAATCCTGTAGAGGAAAATATAGTTACCCAATTAAAAAACGATGAGAAAGTAGGCATGTGTGCCCCTTGCATGCACATGGGCCAATCCCTGGATTAGCCAATTAGCATATGTGAAAAAGAACAGTATTTCATCCCAGTATTTGGCAGATTTTGTAAGCTATAAAATTAGATTCAGATAAACAACCTTATTATGTTTGTTCAGCCTAAAACTCTGTATCCATGTTGATGTCTGAGTTTGCAGGTTTGGTCCACTCCAGGCCGGGCCCTATGGCCCCTCCTCTGCACGCACTGTGCCCCTCTCAGCCGGATGGGACAGGGGACACACATCACTGGACACTGCACATGAAGGACCTCTATTGGACCGCTACCAACTTACCAACATCATTCTCGTGATTGATTAAAAACTCATCAGCTGTCAATGGGTTTGCTAAAGAGCGTGTGTCTTTGATAAACACATCCATGTTTTTAATGTATTTGTGGTGTTGGATAATGGCGTCAGCAAAGTTGATTTGTCTGCTGTTTGGAATTATTGCACAAACGAGTAACGTCTCAGGTAAGGAAATCCATGCTTTGTTTCCCGGCCTCAATTGTGAATTTAGGTTACAAATGATCACTATTGTCCTCAGTAGCTTACTTAATTGAACTTGGTCTCATATCCTGCTTTCGGTTGGTTTATTAATTTTATCAATACTGTTGAAAAAAATATAATGTGGACTCTATAACTTTGTGAATGTAAGATGGTCAAGTTCCAAGATCAAATAGTATTCTCATAGGAAATATCCAAAAGGTGCAAGGTAATAAATGTTAAACATTATCATTTCTGTAATATGTACTAGACCAATCATATAGTGATTTGAAACCCAACAATATCATAATTAGGTTAACTAATACAACACAGGCTCGATCCCAATGCTAATTGATTTCCTAAACGTGGATATGATTAATCTGGACATTATTAACCACCACCACCACTCAAAATAAAATCTATACAGTTTTAAAAGGATTTCAAAATGGACACTGATTTATAACAGTTGAGGTCAGGCCAACTTGTTTGGCTCCCTGTACAATGCTTAGGGCCTCTCGGGGAGGAGGTGGAAACAGGAACCCCACCTAAGGCCACACAGTCCTGGGCTATTGAGTCCAGACCGAGGCCTATCTGCCCCGGCTTCCTGTTTTGACACAACTCCGCCATTTTCTACACTGTTGGAAAAATGGTCCTGGTACAAAACAAAAATTCTCAGCCCCATATCTAATCTCTTGGTTTTGTTTTGATCCCGTTCTTATGACTTTACGTCAATTTCGGACTTTCAATTCGATGTTATTTATACATTCAGGGGTTGGACCATTATTCCATCCATCAAAAGAGAACCAAACAAACCAGAACTAACAAAAGATCAAAGCAAAGCCAGCAAAAGTTTTAAGACTGACAAAATATCCATGGGACTATATTTATTTATTTATTATTTTGTGTGTTATTCACCTTATAATTGAGTCTGCTGACTCTCGTATACTCTCGTTGGTTGTTTCAGCTCTCGATCTTCGGTTTATGCCTGATCCACCAACGCTGAACATCTATGGCGTCCACAGAATGAACAAAACCGAAAACCTGGAGCTCATCTGCAGGTACCTTCACTTTTGTGCAATCATATTATTATTTTTCTCTGATCTTTTATAGTTTTATGATAAATTCAATCTTGTATGACACTTATTGGAGTAACACATCACATAAAAGGTTTGGAGATTGTCTGTATTCAGTATTCATTGACAACAAAATGGCAATGTTATAATGACACAGATATCAGATTTGACTAATCTGATTTCACGTTTAGTCATTTTTCCATAAAAAAATATCTCTGGGGTTCTTTAATGATTTTCAGATGCCAATTTTCAGTAATCCATCCTATAAAGTGCTAAAATGTACCTGTAAACGCCTTAGTTCTTCATCTTAAATTCCTTTAGTCAGCTCTTTTTTTTCTTTTACAGCTTTTTGATAGTTTTCATAGACTATGTACTTGATCATTTAGAATATCTATAATTTAGACTTCTTTTAATTGGTGCTGTAATCATCTTTTGGTCGATGTTGTGTTCAGGGGTCGTCAGTACCTGAAGTGGAGGTTTCCTAACATGGGCAGCCGGCTCTCCATCAGTGACTGCAGTGGATCCGGACTCTTCTGCTCCTCTGTGCTCATCACAAACGCCACAGCAAACGAAACAGGCTCCTACCAGTGCTCCTACAAGGACATGAAAGCTGAGGAGGGAAAGACATCTGCATCGCTTTATGTTTTTGTACATGGTTAGTTGAAATATGCTCTGTATTCACCATCAGCCGAAATATCTGTACTTTGTGACAATACAAGTACTCCTGTGTAATCCAATCCTTATCATCCAAATAAATGGAGTAGTAGAAGCCATTGGCCTTTCGATGAAAACCAAAGTGGACTTAAGATAATGCACATTACATTGTCACTAAAATATGAAAAATATATTGTTTTACATTTAACTCCAATTAAGCAAAGTCATTTGTAAAATTGAGTGAGATGCCATGAATTTGTGATGCTGAGGCTGACATACCTTTTCAGATTACAAGACGCCGTTCGTGCCCTCTGAAAAGGACTACGAGGTGGTGTTTATTCATGAAGGAGTGAAAGGGGTCATCCCCTGCAGAGGCTCTGTGGAGAACCTCAATGTTACTCTTCATAGTGTAAGAAAAGATGATATTTTTACTAATTTACACAAGATTTTTACAATTTGTACATACTTTATGAATATGATAGGAAATAGCTATGAATTTGCCTGATTTTTGTAACTATGAGTCCAACCTAATCCATAATGGTATATATGGTATATAAGCGTATATACGTTATATACGCTGTGTTCATTTATTTTATTAACTCTTGGAAATCAGACCTAAGGAAACATTACTACGTCTTTAATTGTTTTCATGACATTAAGAGGAATTCCAGGAATTTAGATACATTGGTTTGTTTGTTTCTAAGACAAAGTATCAGTAGTAGTAGTCAACAAGAGGAATTGGTTATAAAAAAATATGGCATAAACAACTCACTACCAAACCTGCCATCATACTGCTAATACTAACAACTACTCTAGGGGCATTTGCTTGTTCAAAATATTAACTTTTCGTTGTGTCTGAAGCTGACAAACAAGGCGCTTTATCCGGATGAGAAAGACTCGCTGTGGGACGCCCAGAAGGGCTTCACTGTTCCCAGTCATCTCGTCAGCTACGCCGGCGTCGTCTTCTGCCAAACACGCCTCGACAACGAGACCTTTAAATCTCCTTTTTACATTGTGGCAGTTGTAGGTAAGTTCAACATGTATTATTTTACACAAACGTAGCCTTTTTTAATTAGTGATACACTGTCACTGTAATAATAAAACCCTTTGCAAAATCCACATCAGAAAAAGCTAACAAAGCCACAAAATGGACACATATGGACTGTTCAAATAAAGATTTAATTGAGTTATCTTGTGTCAAATTTGAAAGTTCTTGTATTAGCTAAGATATATATATGAATTGTTTAGATCATGGCTGGAAAAAGTACACTCTTAAGTACTATGTTTCACCAAATCACCAAAGCAAGTTCCTATGTTTGTGAATTCTGTTCATCGATAATGGCAATAAACCTTTTTCTGATTCTGATTCAAAATAACACAATATCATTTAGTCAGTATTCAAAACACCCAGCAGGCATTCCAGCGATCCATTTTCAGTATTAAAACTCATATAAAAACATAGATCTCAATCCATGTAGCACCCATTATTGCATACATTGTCACTGCAATGTTGTAGCATAGCAACATGTTTTATTCAACTTTAGTTTGCCTTATGAAACAATAGAAGATGTTGAGTGTGTGGACTCTTGGTGGAACAATGGCTGGTCCTGTGACCACTGTCTCCTCCCTCTTGTTTCCTCAGGATATAAGATCTATAATCTGACCCTGAGTCCAGCCCAGGTCCGGCTGTCTGTGGGTGAGCGCCTGGTCCTGAACTGCTCCGCCAGCACCGAGCTCAACGTGGGCATGGCGTTCAACTGGACCCACTCTGGACACGCTCTGGTCCGTGCCAAAAAATAGGACCTGCTTTACTCTATTGATCCTCTTGTCTTAACTTATTGGCATTCTTCTCTGCACTTGAGACGGGCTTGTTTAAAGAGGGAATGACGGTGTGTTCCCGATGTCGGGAACACACCGACATCGGTCATCATGAAGAAAAAGCACAGAGTTATAGGCAGAGAATGGCTGCCACATGTCTGTCACTCAGTCCCAGGGCATATGTGTGACGATGATATTAATAAATGATGTAACTGGTTGTGAAGCACTTTGGATGCCTTCAGAAGTCTTTTTATAAATCCCTAGTTTGATATATTTCTTCCTTTTTTTGGTAGACGTCTGAAAATGCGTCTAAAGTGATCCACACGACTCCTCACAAGAAGAAGCTGTGGAATTCTCTGGAGCTGTCGAACACTCTGACGGTGGAGAACGTGAGTGTGGAGCACAGCGGGGATTACACCTGCTGGGCCTCTAGCGGCCGCATGGAGAAGATGGCTACTGCGACACTCAAAGTCTACGGTAAGAAAACACATGATCTTCTTCCATAAAGAAAAGGAGTTGGAAAGGCTGAGGAGGCTGATGATTCTGCAGCTCGTGATGGGGAGAAATGAATTTACAATGACACATTATGTTAGTGTCTGATCAATGGAATAGCATAATCTTGTAATATTTATCTTTCTGAAATAAATGTTGACTTATCAATGAAAACTATGACCGTATCAATGAACGTGTGGGCATATAGTAAATGTATGATGTTAGTGCTGTACATGTCCCCACTTGATTTCCATTCTCCCATAGAGAGTAACTGACTGAGTAACGTTGTACCCATTCAGCAAAATATGTATTAATGTGTCAAGTTGGCGTTCCTTTCGCCCGCTCACAGCTGAGGGAAGAAAGCCTTTGTTCACTCCTTTTGCTTGGAGAAAGACTGGAAATTACAGAGTTCCTGTCCGTAAATGCCTTTAAAATGAAGTTGATAGCATTGGAGACGGCAGCAAATATGTGCAAATGTTGTTTCTTTAGTTATTTTAATATTAATGTTTGATTTAACTGTATAAACGTTGCTGCCTCTTGGCCAGGGCTTCCTTGTAAAAGAGGTTTCTAATCTCAATGGGACTCTCCTGGTTAAATAAAGGTTACATAAATAAATAATAAATTCCACACCAAGACGTAAACTAAATAGTGTGATAGGACCAGTTGCTTATAATTACACTTACACTTATTTATCTTGTATTTTGATTCACATGTCAAACCATAAAACACTGTATTTGCAGAGAAACCTTTCATTGACATGAAGGGGCTGTGGACAAGTGTTTGGGAGGTGAACGTTGGTGACAAGACGCCCATTGTTATCCCCGTTAAATACGCTGCCTATCCTGAACCCAACTTTAAATGGTATGACAAAATAGAAGCTTTGTACTTATTTACCCAGAGTAGCCTCTAAAACGACATTTGTGAATCGTTGTTCAGGCTGAAAAATGGACACCCACTGAAGGAAGACTACAGGATCAAACAGAAAAGTGATGCTTTGGTCATCCGTGAAGTCAAAGAGGTGGATGCTGGGAACTACACCATGATCCTGACCAACAAGATTACAAAAGAGGAACAGAGACGGGCCTTTCAGCTCATGGTCAATGGTACACAGTAGGATTTACGCCTTTACATTTTAGTTTCATGTTTGTTGTATACACAACTTAAAAAGTCCATATCGAAGTCTCGATGCCGCCTCAATTATTACACAACAGCCACTTCACTCACTCATCATTCACTCTCTAATATTCATTTACGGTGGGGGTATCCCTTGGTTTTAAGTTGCCTGTTTGAACCGTCCCACAGTGCCTCCTCACATCATTGAGAAGGAGGTGGCCATCGACACAGACGTTTACCCGTTTGGCAGCAGTCCCACTCTTTGGTGCACGGTCCGGGGTGTTCCGACTCCGGCTCAGGTCCAGTGGCAGTGGATGCCCCAGGAAGACTGTCCCGGTGCATTCTCGTAAGTCACTACGTCAGTTGTCTTTTTCAATGTCAAGTCAATGAGTCAGTTGTCACGTTTTTTGTGTATAATATATTGCAATTGGAGTATATTTTAGGGTGTTATTTATTTACAGTTATACAAATTACATCATAGTGACCTTTCACCATTGATTGTCTGAGCAACAATGCCTCATGTATTTTTGGTTCCAGAACATTAGAATCTAACTTGACCAAAAAAACAGTTAAAATCTTCCAGTTCCCTGTACATACACACATAGTCTCATATTATTGTCAATAGCTTGTTGACTTGGGAGAGTAACTGCTTTCGTGATGTTAACCAAAACAATTGAGGAGCTCACAATAGCTAGATTCAGATCAGCGGATGCAGTTCATTCAACGCTCAAAGTCAGTTTTTAGAAACATTGCGTATTCAGAGTGTTTCTGTTGTAAACAAATAAAGTACTACTAGGAATACAGACCTATGGACAAAACTAGAAGTATTCAAGTAAAAGGTCGGAAATAGGGACTCCAACCTTTTAAATATAGTCAATGCCTGTGACTGTTATGAATCCAGCTGTAATTTGAAAAAAGTATAAGCGTGGAAAATTATGTAAAAATGTATATACAGTACATCCGGAAAGTATTTCCACTTTTTCCACCTTTTGTTGTTAGAGCCTTATTCCAAAATGGATTCAATTCATTATTTGCCTCAACATTTTACAAACAATACCCCATAATGACAATGTTAAAGAAGGTTGTTTGAATTCTTGTGCAATCATATTTAAAAAGTGCATTCTACAGAACAGAATATGAGGCTGTGCTTCCAGAAAACTCGGAATGAGTGAAGTCAGTATATTTGGTCAGTGCCTTTAAATGGGAAGTACCGTAATATCAATAAATATATAAAACATGCATTGATCAGATAGATAAGTTATTTGAATTGACATCCAAATCTATAATTTTGTAGTGGCTTATTCACAACCTTTACTAAATACATTTATAACTACTAAAATATAAGAGAAATATACAAAAATGTAATTTCATGAGATCATACAGAATCCTTTATGCAACAGCCAAATGGCGATGACACAACTGGACTGAAATGTACTCACCGCAAACACAGTTGTAGAAATGTTGACACATATTTGGACAAGTGAGACTGAAGACCTGGGCCGGGATCCTTATCTCCTCCCGGCACATCTGAGAACTTCCTCTGTCCTCCAGCCTGTTTCCTGTTGTTACATGGCACTGGAGAAAAAAAAAGCTTTGTCTTGCTAAATCAGTCTCTTTATCAAATATTAGGATTGCTTCAGATACGGGCTGAACGTGGCTCTCACCTTCTTGCAGCAGTGACCGGAATGTACTGTCTGCAGTTTGCATGTTCTCCCTGTGTTTGTGTGTTTCCGCAGAGGACTCCAAAATCATACACTGTAGAACAATCGGCCACAAATACAGTACCATAACCTCCGACTTCTTACTCAATTACCTAGATTTAGATTCCTACTTATGCAGAGTAGCAGAAAGTCACATTTTGTGTTTAATATCTGCAGTTCAAGACTGATGAAGTCTGGAGTCAAACTGGAGTTTTGCAACAGGTGGAGAGATATCAGGAACAACACTGGATACAACAAACTAGAGCAAATTTCCACCAACACTGACCCTGCAAACAAGGTACAATCCTCCTTAAATAACATTGAACTATTTCAATTGTATCTGGCATATACTGTGTGCATTAAAAACAAATAACAATACCACTTGCTCTAGAAAATTATGAGCTCTCTGAAGATAAAGAAAGCAGAGGTGCCTGCGCTGTACAGATGTGTGGCTGCAAACAAAGCAGGAGAAGATTCTCGCATCATCTTCTTCCATGTGACACGTAAGAACAGTGACGTTTTGTTTCGCTGGTTCATCTCTTTATTTCCACTTCTCTTTGTAACACTGAACGGCATAATACACACATATCATTGGAGGTCCCGTGGGCGCAGATCACGGTGCCCCAGGGCCACATTGGGTACAGAGTTTCAGCCCCTGGAAAAGCAATATACAAGACAGGAGCAAAGCTAATTTATGTATTATCTATTTATTGTTAATTTTATAATAATTCTGTCTTTCTGCAGGTGGTCTTGAGTTGAGTGTGTCTCCTCCTGATGAGCTCTTGGAGGAGGACGACGTACTGCTGCGTTGTAAAGCAGATAGACTGATCTACGGGAACTTGGCCTGGTTCAGGGTCCACAACATTTCGGTCTCAGACCCGGTGGCCTCAGCACAGCCCTGTCGCTCCCTGGTCCTGCAGAAGACCCTGTCTCACAACGTCCTGTCTCACACTCGGGACAGCAACATGAGCCTGGAGCTGCTCCTGCCTCAGGCTTCTGCTCAGGACCAGGGGGTTTACGCCTGTCAGGTGCAGAACAACAAGACCGGGGAGAAGACCTGCTTGCTACGACGCATCACACTCAAAGGTATCAATACATGTTTACCAGGAACTTAGGGATGAACAGCGATGTACATAATGGATAGACTTTGGTGCGTATTCCACGACAGGTACAAACGAATACATTTGTTTTAGAAAACTTTATCTAAACCTACAGATTAAAGGAGAGGAGGAGCTAAATCCACCTTAAATGGGCTTTTAATCTTGTTAAAACAGTGCTTCCGCATCATTAGTTTACTCAAAGTTGGCTCTTGATTGGTTCCTACATGTTTGAATAATCCTGTATTGTCCTGTAACTGAGGCTTGAGGACACAGAAAATTCCTGTTTTCACCTACCCCCTGTCCTCGCCCACATCCCTGTTCTTAAAAAGACCAGGGTGATACATGTAGAGTTCTATCATGTCACATAGTCACTTTTCAACAATGAAACATGTAAATGACACTCTGCTGCTTGTTACGATATCATCATCACTTCTGCAGTTTTGAATAGGAACCCAATGGAACCGTTTCTATTTATAAAGGGTTTTAAATCAGTATTGCTGTTTACGAAGAAAATGCAATATTATGGTCAACTCTAAGTACTTGCAAAATCATCATTCATCATTTAAGAGATGATTGATTGCGACACAAAGGTAGCAAAAGCTAGTTTAAAATACTAGTTAGAGATCGCTTCTGTTTATAGTATTTACTACAGCCTCTTGGACAATCATCCCAGTTCAACTTTCTTCACACCTGATTGTGTTTTATTACCATCAGGAAAAGCAAATAAAGTAGCGTTCCCAACAGCAGGGTGAGAAAATGAAAGACACAGGAAATATATGAATCAGAATTTAAATTAGTCATAAACATTGGCCCAGCTTTTTCAGAAACATTTTTGCACCTACTATTCTGACTAAAATGTGTCCACAATTTATTCATAGCTCGTACATAATAGTAATAGCTTGTGTTTTGACATGTGCTCCAGGTCTTGAGCCGGCGAGGATCCTCAATAACTTGACTGACCAGAGGGTTAACGTGAGTACGACCGTCATGTTCATCTGTGACGCCGCTGGGACTCCGAAACCAACTGTGATCTGGACCAAGAACAACCACACTGTTGTAGAGGGATCTGGTGAGGACTGTTTTTGTGTGTGAATTTCAAGACCTTTGGGAAACTCCTTTATTAATGTGTGTTTCGTTTTAGGTGTCATTCTGAGCCAAAATAACAATATTTTGACAATCCAGCGTGTGAAGAAAGAGGACAGCGGTCTGTACACCTGCAATGCCTGTAACAGCAGAGGGTGTGACATCGCACAAGCATTTCTGAGCACTGAAGGTTTGTCCAGTCATGTTGAAACTACTGTCTGTGGCTGCAGAATAGCCGAGACAGTTCATACTGTGATTATATCGGTGTAATTGTGTACAGTTGAGCTAAAAATACTGACAATATTTCAATTCTAACATCAAGGCTTGATAGATGCATTCAGAAATAATTGCACGTTGTATTTTTAATATCAAATTAAAGATAAAGCAACCTTTTCTTTCCGTTTGGGAGGAAGTTTTCACAGTTTGATGCACATCCTCCAGAGAGTTTCTAAATCCTGAACAATGAGGAGACTCTGGGACAAAGGCCTGCCCTCGTCTGTCCCAAACAAACGCATCACGACCAGGGCTACGTGACACAATGCACTGCCAGACACTGATGCTAAAGGCTATCTGTGCTAACCTGGACTGGAACGACCTTTTAACCTCTGTGTTAGCTTACCTGTAGCTGAACGTTTAATATCCAACTAATCTCCTTTTCTGGATGTGGCTAAAACTATGAATCATTGCTGAATGCATTTAAAAAAATATATACATTTATATTTCAGGTGTGGAGGAGAAGACCAACGTGGAGCTGATCGTTCCTATTGGTTCGGTGGTCATCGCCATGTTCTTTTGGTTACTAATCGTCTTCGTCATTCGCGGCAGAAAACGCGTAAGCATTTCCTCACTGTGCCATACTTCTCCTTCCTTGGACTTTCCCTCCAGTTAATAATGAGTTAAAACAACAGCCAAAACACAACAGCATATTTGAGCGTGGGAAGACTTGATTGAAAGTGACTGGTTTGGCTGGAGTACGTCAAGTCTTTTGTGACCCAGAACAACGAGGCTCTGTTCTCTCACAAGTCATTTACCATTAGGCAACTGGGCCTCTTTCATTGGAGGGGCACCAAAACACTCAAATCATTCCACAATATAATGAAATCAGGCAAAACTAATGTCGCACTTACACTGTTACACTGTACATACATTATTTATTGCAATTTTAATCATGCTTTTTGATTTACTTTGATGTGTTGTGTTTAGTCCACTGGTGGAGATCTGAAAACAGGTTATCTCTCTATGATCCTGGATGCAGAGGACATGCCCATGGACGAGCAGTGTGAAAGACTCACGTATGATGCCAGCAAGTGGGAGTTTCCTCGAGAAAGACTCAAATTAGGTAAATTACTCACAGTATTTTAATCCAAGCCACATTGAGCTGTGTGATACCTGAAATGTTTGTATTGATCACTGCTGATCAATACTGTACCATGATATTGATACCGATATCTGCTCTCCTTGACTCTCACCACCGGCTGCAGTGCACAGTTTGGGACAGGCACTTTTGTGTTATAGTCTGAAAGTTATCTTCAGTTTAATGTTTAATCCCTGTAAGCGTGTATTCCATTAAATCCATTCGAGCACTGGACAGCGGCGCATCAGCGGCTCAGGAAGCAAATAATGAATACAAAACCAAATTAGTATGTAATGCCAAGACTCATTTTTTACCAATTTATCAATCTGCACAGCCCTGATATTTACATAGAACTTGTATTATTATTATTTTTAATGTCTCTAGGTAATAATGATGATTTATTATTGCATTGTGCTTAGACACTGGTGCCCTAACAGTATTCCATTGAATACTAGCGTGATGTAACATTTTACTGTGTGTCTGTGTGTGTGTGTGTGTGTCTGTGTGTGTCTGTGTGTGTCTGTGTGTGTCTGTGTGTGTGTGACTGTGTGTGTGTGTGTCTGTGTGTGTCTGTGTGTGACTGTGTGTGTCTGTGTGTGTCTGTGTGTGTCTGTGTGTGTCTGTGTGTGTGTGACTGTGTGTGTGTGTCTGTGTGTGTCTGTGTGTGTCTGTGTGTGTCTGTGTGTGACTGTGTGTGTCTGTGTGTGTCTGTGTGTGTCTGTGTGTGTCTGTGTGTGTGTGTGACTGTGTGTGTCTGTGTGTGTCTGTGTGTGTGTGACTGTGTGTGTCTGTGTGTGTGTGTCTGTGTGTGTCTGTGTGTGTCTGTGTGTGTCTGTGTGTGTGTGTGTGTGACTGTGTGTGTGTGTGTGTGTGTGACTGTGTGTGTCTGTGTGTGTCTGTGTGTGTCTGTGTGTGTGTGTGTGTGACTGTGTGTGTGTGTGTCTGTGTGTCTGTGTGTGACTGTGTGTGTCTGTGTGTGTCTGTGTGTGTCTGTGTGTGTGTGTCTGTGTGTGTCTGTGTGTGTGTGTCTGTGTGTGACTGTGTGTGTCTGTGTGTGTCTGTGTGTGACTGTGTGTGTCTGTGTGTGTGTGTCTGTGTGTGTCTGTGTGTGTCTGTGTGTGTCTGTGTGTGTGTGTGTGTGACTGTGTGTGTGTGTGTCTGTATGTGTCTGTGTGTGACTGTGTGTGTCTGTGTGTGTCTGTGTGTGTCTGTGTGTGTGTGTCTGTGTGTGTGTGTGTGTGTGTGTGTCTGTGTGTGTGTGTCTGTGTGTGTGTGTCTGTGTGTGTGTGTGTGTCTGTGTGTGTGTGACTGTGTGTGTGTGTCTGTGTGTGTCTGTGTGTGTGTGATTGTGTGTGTCTGTGTGTCTGTGTGTGTGTGACTGTGTGTGTCTGTGTGTGTGTGTCTGTGTGTGTGTGACTGTGTGTGTCTGTGTGTGTGTGTCTGTGTGTGTGTGTGTGTGTGTGTGTGTGTGTGACTGTGTGTGTCTGTGTGTGTCTGTGTGTGTGTGTGACTGTGTGTGTCTGTGTGTCTGTGTGTGTCCTCAGGAGAACCTCTGGGACGAGGTGCGTTCGGTCAGGTCGTTGAAGCAGCCGCCTTTGGGATCGAAAAGGCAACAACCTGCACAACTGTTGCAGTGAAGATGCTCAAAGGTTTGTGTTTCACTCATAGACATTTCACACAACACTAAATATCACTTTTTATCACACAGGTTTTTTAAATTGTCATCTCTAATCAACAGAGGGCGCCACTGGGAGTGAGTATCGAGCTCTGATGTCTGAACTGAAGATCCTCATTCACATTGGACACCATCTGAATGTGGTGAACCTGCTTGGGGCCTGCACTAAACCTGGAGGTGAGTCATGTAGACACTATCGTATAAAGTCTTTTTGTAGGAACAATGACTCTCATCTCAAAGAGTCTTTGTCTGTACCTGTCTGATGGTTCTGTTGCACAGGGCCTCTGATGGTGATTGTGGAGTACTGTAAACATGGAAATATCTCCAGTTATCTGAAGAGTAAGAGAGGAGAGTACAGCCCCTACAGAGTAAGTAACTCACTATTCATAGTATGAACTGTTTACTAAAGGCCGGCTTGTCACAAACAGCGGTGTTTCTTCTGCTCACCAGTGGTGTAGGAGTTTAATGTGTTGCACATTTGTTACCGTCTTTGTTACGTTTCTTGCGTTCGCCTCTGGCCATGACCACTTTCTCTCCCCACTTTAGGACACACTTCACCTGTCCAATACAGCTACTGGGCCAGAAAATATATATATATATATATATATATATATATATATATATATATATATATATATATATATATATATATATATATATATATATATATATATATATATATATATATATATATATATATATATATAGTTACTCTACTGGAAGTTCCAGAATATGTTTATTGTCTGAAATGTTGTCTGTTTTACTGTAATGTAGCACCCAAACTAGTTCATCAAGTTTATTTTTTATTATCCGGGTTATTACTCTTTACTTTATTAATTTTTAGCATATATGATGCATCTAATAGTTTTTTAGTAATGGTACACTTACTACTTACTTACTTACTTTGGCTTCTTTACACACCTCAAATCCAGGCAGAGTTGGCTCTTTGCTGATATTTTAATTAAATGTGACTTGTTTGTTACTTCCTGGTCGTTTAAACACTGTGTACAGATATTTAAATACACATATATATGCTGGTCCACAGAGGAAGCGTGTGGACAGCCAGCGTTGGGCTCGTTCAGAGGAGGACATGACCGAAGGAGACCTAGGTTTGGGGAAGATCGCTCAGTTAGACATCTGCACTGGAACCGCCGTGTGCAACGCAGGAGACCGGGCCTCCAACAACACCATGAACTCTCCTGAGGGTATGTTTTGTTTTGTCTTGATACAAAGACGACTTTTATCCATCCCAACAATGCCTCATGTAACCACAGAGAGCTCAGATGATGACCACCTGACCATGGAGGATCTGATAAGATACAGTTTCCAAGTGGCCAAAGGCATGGAGTTTCTGTCCTCACGAAAGGTATGGGCCTCTTTATTCCAAGGACGATAACAAAGTTTGATGTAAAATACATTACTGCAGAAAAAGCTTGATAATCCCTTCAAACCCTTAACTTAATTCACTTAACTGTATCCTAAATAAAACATAATCTGCAATAAATATACATTACTGTTAAATATAATTTCAATATCTGTAATAAGTCATAGATGTATGTTCATTATAGTCATACGACCAGAACCAGAAGAAGCTGCCGGATCCAGATGGGCCTGTGTGTCCATCAGAGTTCACTCAGGGGTCACGCTGGGAGACACTGCAGCAGCACGGTCCACACGCTGGACAAAGCACGGTCCACACGCTGGGCAGGGCACGGTCCACACGCTGGGCAGGGCACGGTCCACACGCTGGGCAGGGCACGGTCCACATGCTGGGCAGGGCACGGTCCACACGCTGGACAAAGCACGGTCCACACGCTGGGCAGGGCACGGTCCACACGCTGGGCAGGGCACGGTCCACACGCTGGGCAGGGCACGGTCCACATGCTGGGCAGGGCACGGTCCACACGCTGGACAAAGCACGGTCCACACGCTGGGCAGGGCACGGTCCACACGCTGGGCAGGGCACGGTCCACACGCTGGGCAGGGCACGGTCCACACGCTGGGCAGGGCACGGTCCACACGCTGGGCAGGGCACGGTCCACACGCTGGGCAGGGCACGGTCCACACGCTGAACAAAGCACGGTCCACACGCTGGGCAGGGCACGGTCCACACGCTGGGCAGGGCACGGTCCACACGCTGGGCAGGGCACGGTCCACACGCTGGGCAGGGCACGGTCCACACGCTGGGCAGGGCACGGTCCACACGCTGAACAAAGCACGGTCCACACGCTGGGCAGAGCACGGTCCACACGCTGGGCAGAGCACGGTCCACACGCTGGGCAGGGCACGGTCCACACGCTGGGCAGGGCACGGTCCACACGCTGGGAAGGGCACGGTCCACACGCTGGGCAGGGCACGGTCCACACGCTGGACAAAGCACGGTCCACACGCTGGGCAGGGCACGGTCCACACGCTGGGCAGGGCACGGTCCACACGCTGGACAAAGCACGGTCCACACGCTGGACAAAGCACGGTCCACACGCTGGGCAGGGCACGGTCCGGACCACACGCTGGGCAGGGCACGGTCCACACGCTGGGCAGGGCACGGTCCACATGCTGGGCAGCAGCTCTGCCACGGTCACTCTCTAAGGCTAAAGAAGCACTGGATCAGGTTCAGTGCTCTGAGGAACTCCTCAGATAAAAAGGGCTGTTCCACTGGTTCTCCAGTGAGGCTGGTCTGATGAGACTGTCTAGACTTGAAAAGTTGCAAAAAGGGCCTTTGATTGAGTTTGCATGATGCAGTTTTAATCAATTAAATTACAAATGTAATAAATTTCATTATTAAATCAATGAACGACTGAATGACATTTCTACAACACTGATAAAAGAAATAGCATTGGACGTTCTGTTTTCTTCAGAAACTTTTCTTTTTTAAAGAATTATCCACAGTTGGCCAACTGGAGTTAAAAAAGTTCAAGAAATTGCACACATTGGGTGTCGAGTATTGGTAGTTGTGACACTTATTAAGAGCGACAAACCGGTAATTTAATAATAATCATTTACATCAACATTTTATTTAGATGTTACACAATCAGCTTAACCTTAAAATTTAGAATCACACTTTAAAAATGAATGAACTTAAATGCTCATTAATGCTTTTCAAAATCCCCTGGGAGCCGCATCAGTTGGAGGAACAGAACCACAGGTTGCAGACCCCTAAACACACAACACAAGCCTCAGGTGGTTTTGTTCTGCAACAAACCAATATGTTCCTACATTACTTACAGTCATTGCAGAATAGTCAAAGTTCTTTCTAATTGTTTCATTTTGATACACTAATTTGTATACTGATGTATGCATATACTTTTAATGTACTAATGCACTACTGTAAATAACTCATGCTCATTTTGTTGTTGAAATGTCTTCAGTTAGAACTGTTGAATTAATTCCTTCAGAGATTGAAGAACTATTGTATGTTTGCTTTAGTGCATCCATCGAGATCTTGCAGCCCGAAACATTCTGCTCTCAGAGAACAACGTGGTGAAGATCTGTGACTTTGGCCTGGCTCGAGATGTCTACAAAGACCCAGACTATGTTCGCAAGGGGGACGTAAGTTCAATGAAAGTCAACTCAACATGATCCGTTCAAACTGTAAAATCTGCATCTAAAATGTGCATCTTTGACTTCAGGCACGTCTACCTCTGAAGTGGATGGCCCCCGAGACCATATTTGACCGCGTTTACACCACGCAAAGTGATGTCTGGTCATTTGGAGTTCTTCTCTGGGAGATCTTTTCCCTGGGTACGACTATCCATCACAGTTTTGTACCAATTCAACACAGAATAGCAAATAACATATGTATCATGCCTTTTAGGAGCGTCGCCTTATCCCGGAGTGTGCATCGATGAGTCCTTCTGTAGAAGACTTAAAGAGGGCACAAGGATGAGACCTCCAGAGTATGCGACGACAGAAATGTGAGAAGCAAAGCAACATTTGGACACACAACGACACGCTTTGCAACACATATAAATCATCCATCACAGTGCGGCTAAAATCTGGCTCAAATTGTTTCCAACATTTTTCCTCCTTCCTCCAAAACCCTTTTTACATCAATTCTGATTCCTCACCCATGAAGAAGATAACCAGTTTTTCACATATTCATTGTCATTATGCTCTATGCACAGTTTATATCTTGGCAGTATATCTCTGCAGATACCAGACCATGTTGGACTGCTGGCTGGACTGCCCCAGAGATCGGCCCACATTTGCTGAGCTGGTGGAGCATTTGGGAAATCTGCTTCAAGCCAGTGCACATCAGGTCAGTCGACATAATAACATCGTAAACTTCACGAGACCTCATGATCTGCCAGTCGCTCTCTTTCAGTGCGTTATTGTCGCCTGCACTTTGAAAGACACATGTTCACACCCATTGGCTGAGCGCTGCCAAGTCATTGTGGAGAATTCAAATGAAGTTCAAGCTGTAACCGTTCTATTGACTTTACAAGAACATTGTGTTGAGAAATAAGAGGCTTAGAAATAATCAAGTCTGTCAGAACTGACTTTATAATGTCATGTTATTTAGGATTCTATTATATCAGGTAAATGACAGCATAGTTTAGTTTTAATAGGGCTGGGCCAAAATGGCAGATACATTCAATTTATTTTTTCTTTCAATGTTTATTTACTGACCTAACCTAATACTGATGTGCAATTCCGTCATATGTGCAATTACTGTCGTGATCACATGCAATGGTATTTATGTATTTATTTATTTATTTATTTGTCTATGGGAGTTTTTATTTATAGGAGATCTTCTACTGAAAGTGTTTTTCAGACTTCCTATAAGTGATCTGTTCTTCTGTATCTACCTCTGTATCTTCCTGCGTTGCACCAATGAAATTTCCCCATGTGGGACAGTAAAGGATTATACTATCTTATCTTATCTTATTTCCAAACCATTCGTTTTCCCTGACAGACGATTGGCTGTAGACATCTTGATCAAAAAGCCTGAGGCACTTCATCCTCACATCGATTGAAATTTGCTCACGCAGCTTTAGTACGACTTGCTCTATTTCTCTTTCACTGGTTTGGTCTTCTCTGTGGTCACTGCAGGATGGGAAAGACTACATTCCAGTGACAGAGAGCTGTCCCGTGACCTCTGACCCCAGGAGCCTGTACAGGTCACCTCAGAGCGGGGAGGCACTGGCCACACACCACTACGACCACCCTCTGTCTATAGGGTCAGTGCATATGTGCAAAGTCGTTGTGTTTCTGGCGCTATACGTGAGTTCCGTCTGGTGATTTGACTGTCCCGTGTGTGCAGCGTGTCCCAGGAGAGTGAGAGGTGCGTCCCGAAGACGTTTGAGGACATCCCGGTGGAGCACAGCAGTGTCATGGTACATTGTTCAGCCAATGATAACACAGTAGGCCACAGCAACATACAGTATTGCAAAAATATTCAACTCCTAGTCCTTTGTTTTTCCATTTAACTAGAAATGTAATAACTCACTGTAAATTTAAACAGAAATGATGGATGAATTGAATAAGTTACGAGACATTTGATGTAGGCATAAATGACCTATTACAGGAAGGACATTTAGACTGCAGCTTGGTCTTCTCACCTGAGGAAGTGAAAAGTCTGGATCCTCAGCTTCGCAGCACACCAAACCTCAGGTCTGTCCCTCATATCACAATAACATGACATTCTACACGTTATTCTAAATGTTTTAACTCCCGAATTGCTTTGCGTCTCCAGTCATCTGCTGCGCTGTAAGAGTAAAGAATCCCTGGGCTCTGAATCGTCCAATCAGACGAGTGGGTATCAGTCGGGTTACCACTCTGACGACGCCGAGATGCCCATCTACGCCAACGAGGAGGTCATCCTGAAACACCAGAAAATGAAGAAGCCTCCGCGTCCCAGAGCGATGGAGAAATACCAGCCAGAAATCCGCTACAGCACCCCGCCCGTCTGACCTATGACCCCGCTCGTGTACATACTGTATGTTTATGTGTGGAGACGTCACAGGTTGTGGGATTTTCACTCTGATACTTCAAACGTTCAGTGTTATGCCTTTTTGGTCCTTTTTGGAAGATTTGTTAGAAAATGTCCTCAACGGTTTGCTGTGTTCTAATGCATGAGTGTTTTCTGTTTTGTTTTCTTAGTTTCTCTATTTTGGATTCCCTGTTTTATTGAAAATTGTGTATTTCAGTGAACTAAGGTCAAAGGACACATGAATCTATTCAGTTAAATTAAATAGAGAAACAATTATCATTTGAATTTATGATAAGCACCAACTTTTGTATTAAAACACTATGAGATCTTGCTCCTGAGGGACTCGTGAATGTCGAATGAGGAGTTGAAGCTCTTTGGACGCCTGAGGAATGTGATCATGTTTACACAGAGTGTTGGGTCTGTGGAGCACCCTCTTCCTGACGCACAGCCCACCCTCTTCCTGACGCACAGCCCACCCTCTTCCTGACGCACAGCCCACCCTCTTCCTGACGCACAGCCCACCCTCTTCCTGACGCACAGCCCACCCTCTTCCTGACGCACAGCCCACCCTCTTCCTGACGCACAGCCCACCCTCTTCCTGACGCACAGCCCACCCTCTTCCTGACGCACAGCCCACCCTCTTCCTGACGCACAGCCCACCCTCTTCCTGACGCACAGGAAACCACATCTGCAAATTTTAGATAAATCTTTTTTTTTTTTTCTCCTTTGTTTCTCTTGTCGACACTTAAAGATGAATTATATCTCTTTAAAATCACAATTGTACAGTTTCAGACTTAGTATATTATTAGTATATTAGGAGTGTATTTACTAAACTTTAATCAATGTAACTAGTTTTCTAAATAAAGTAACATACTGTTTGTTGATAGAAGGGTCTTTTTGTGATGTTTCTGAAACAATTCCAACTTCTATTATTAATTATTATGTGTCATCTTGTTAGTGAGTTTAGTTTGTTTCCTTGTGTTGGACCAAAATAAAACATCCTCAGATCTGACAACTCACAATACTATATATACTATATATACTATATATACAGTACAGTACAACAATACTATATATACTATATATACAGTGCAGTACAACAATACTATATATACTATATACAGTACAACAATACTATATATACTATATATACAGTGCAGTACAACAATACTATATATACTATATACAGTACAACAATACTATATATACAGTACAGTACAACAATACTATATATACTATATATACAGTGCAGTACAACAATACTATATATACTATATGCAGTACAACAATACTATATATACTATATATACAGTGCAGTACAACAATACTATATATACTATATACAGTACAACAATACTATATATACTATATATACTATATATACAGTACAGTACAACAATACTATATATACTATATATACAGTGCAGTACAACAATACTATATATACTATATACAGTACAACAATACTATATATACTATATATACAGTGCAGTACAACAATACTATATATACTATATACAGTACAACAATACTATATATACTATATATACAGTGCAGTACAACAATACTATATAAACTATATACAGTACAACAATACTATATATACTATATATACAGTGCAGTACAACAATATTATATATACTATATACAGTACAACAATACTATATATACTATATACAGTACAACAATACTATATATACTATATATACAGTACAGTACAACAATACTATATATAATATATATACAGTACAGTACAACAATACTATATATACTATATACAGTACAACAATACTATATATACTATATATACAGTACAGTACAACAATACTATATATAATATATATATACAGTACAGTACAACAATACTATATATACTATATACAGTACAACAATACTATATATACAATATCTGAAAAATCTATCTCAAAATTCAAAGAAATAATAGAGCCAATATTCAGTGACATGTCATGTGATCCTGCTGAGAACAGTTTTAGTCCCAGTTTAAGTGATCAATGTGTCGACTTGACCATGAATTCTCTGAAGTCTGCTCTTGACGTTGTCGCGCCGTTAAAACAGAAGGTCATTAGGCCAAAGCGCGCCTCCCCATGGTACAACCAAGAACTGCGTTCACATAAACAAAGAGTTAGAAAGTTAGAGGGATTATTTCGTCGCTCTCACACCGAAGAATCCCTAAAAGCATGGAAAAGTTGCCTGCTGTCCTATAAGCAGGCTCTGCGTAAGGCCCAAACCAGATATTATTCAAATCTAATAGAAGTCAACAAAAGTAACACTAAATTCCTTTTCAGCACTGTAGCTAGGCTAACAAACTGTCACAGTGCAGTAGAGCCCTCAATCCCAGCTACACTTAGCTCTGATGATTTCCTCCTATTTTTTAATAATAAAATAAAAACAATCAGAGATAAATTAGATGAAATTACCCCCGCTATTAGCCCTGAACTAGCCCAAGCTGTAAATCTAACGTCCCATATAAATCCACCTGTAAACCTAGAAAGGTTCACAGCTGTTGATCAAGCAGAGATAACTTCAGCCATTATGTCCTCTAAAAGCTCAACTTGTGTCCTAGACCCCATTCCAAGCAGACTCCTCAAAGACATTCTTCCCCTAATTATAGACCCTATTCTTAATATAATAAATACTTCACTCGAAAGTGGCTATGTTCCACAGTCCTTCAAACATGCAGTCATTAAACCTCTTCTGAAAAAGCCTAATCTAGATCCCGACCTATTGGTAAACTACAGACCTATTTCAAATCTTCCCTTCGTCTCTAAAATCCTTGAAAAAGTTGTAGTAAAACAGCTTTGTCGCCACCTGCAGGACAATAACTTATTTGAAGTTTTCCAGTCAGGGTTCAGAGCCCACCACAGCACTGAAACTGCACTAGTTAAAGTCACAAATGATTTGTTATTAGCCGCTGACGATGGACTGGTCTCAATCCTGGTTCTGTTGGACCTCAGCGCAGCGTTTGACACCATCGACCACAACATTCTACTGCAGAGGTTAGAATGTGATGTAGGTGTTGGAGGAACAGCCCTCAGCTGGTTTAAATCCTATCTATCTGATAGGTTCCAATTTGTTAATGTAAACCAGAGCTCCTCACCAAGCTCTAAAGTAATTCACGGTGTGCCACAGGGTTCGGTACTCGGTCCAATTCTGTTTACTCTTTATATGCTGCCATTAGGCAACATTATCAGAAAGCATGACATTAACTTCCACTGCTATGCAGACGACACTCAGCTGTATTTATCAATGAAACCTGATCAGAGCGATCAAGTAGACAGACTTAGTACTTGTGTGAAGGAGATAAAAACCTGGATGACACTAAACTACCTGCTTCTTAACCCTGAAAAAACCGAGGTCATTGTGCTTGGCCCTAAGCATCTACGAGACGCTCTATCTGAGCAGATAGTCACACTGGACAATGTCAGTGTAGCCTCCAGTTCTACTGTAAGAAACCTTGGAGTCTTATTTGACCAGGAGCTCTCATTTAAAGCCCATATAAATCAAGCTTGTAAAACAGCCTATTTCCATTTGCGCAACATCGCCAAAATCAGAAGAATCCTGCCTAAAAGTGATGCCGAAAAACTTATCCATGCATTTGTAACGACTAGATTAGACCACTGTAACTCCCTGCTTGCAGCGTGTCCTAAAAGCTCCATAAAAAGCTTTCAACTGGTTCAAAATGCAGCAGCAAGATTACTAACAGGAACAAAAAGAAGAGAGCACATTACGCCAGTGCTGAAGTCTCTTCACTGGCTCCCCGTCGAGTCCAGAATCAAATTCAAAATTCTACTCTTGACCTACAAAGCCATAAATGACATGGCCCCATCCTACCTCAAAGATGCTATAGAACCATATCATCCAAACAGAGCTCTTCGCTCTCAGAATGCCGGCCTTCTGGTGGTGCCAAGAGTCTCTAAAAGTACTGTAGGAGGTAGAGCGTTTAGCTACCAAGCTCCTGTGTTATGGAATCAGCTCCCGACCCATGTTAAATATGCTGACACAGTCTCTTCATTTAAGTCCAGGCTTAAAACGTTCCTCTTTGAAATCGCTTATGGTCAGAGTAGTTAGGAACAAAAAGATAAACCCACAGCTTCAGCTACGCTGCCCTAGGAGTAACTGTGCTGGGGGAAGTATGACAGCTTGAGCACTATCCTCTTCTTCTGACTACTTATGCTATCAAACAATATTTATTTTTTAATTCCACTTGCAAACTGTTCACCGCCTTCTTTTTCTTTCTCTCACTCCTGAGGACCTGTGGACCCAGATGTCCCTCTCCTGGTGAAGTGGTCCCTGCCCCATGTGGACGGTCCCTCATCTGCCTGAAGAGTGGCTCCAGTTCGCCTCAGTCGGTCCCTCATCTGCCTGAAGAGTGGGTCCAGCTCGCCTCCGACGGTGCCTCATCTACCTGAAGAGTGGGTCCAGCTCGCCTCCCACGGTCCCTCATCTGCCTGAGGAGTGGGTCCAGTTCGCCTCCGACGGTCCCTCTTCTGCCTGAAGAGTGGGTCCTGCTCGACTCCGACGGTCCCTCATCTGCCTGAAGAGTGGGTCCTGCTCGACTCCGACGGTCCCTCATCTGCCTGAAGAGTGGGTCCAGTTCGCCTCAGTCGGTCCCTCATCTGCCTGAAGAGTGGGTCCAGCTCCAGTCTCCTCGTGTCCGTCTGTCCGTCTGTGAGAGTCGGATCTCTCCTTCACTGGAACTCCTCCAGGTTTCTACGCTTTTTTCCCAAAGAGGTTTTTTTTGTAGTTTTTCCTGGCCGAGAAGGAGAGTCTAAGGACAGAGGACCCTGGGACATCGTCCCTCGCCACCACAGACATTGTCTGACTCCATCGCCACCACAGACATTGTTGATTCATTTCTCCCTGTGGCCCTCAGAGGCAACTGTTGTTGTGATTTTGGGCCTTACAAAAATAAATTGATTTGATTTGATTTGATATATATACAGTACAGTACAACAATACTATATATACTATATATACAGTACAGTACAACAATACTATATATACTATATACAGTACAACAATACTATATATACTGTATATACAGTGCAGTACAACAATACTATATATACTATATATACAGTACAGTACAACAATACTATATATACTATATACAGTACAACAATACTATATATACTATATATACAGTACAGTACAACAATACTATATATAATATATATATACAGTACAGTACAACAATACTATATATACTATATACAGTACAACAATACTATATATACTATATATACAGTACAGTACAACAATATTATATATACTATATATACAGTACAGTACAACAATACTATATATACTATATACAGTACAACAATACTATATATACTGTATATACAGTGCAGTACAACAATACTATATATACTATATATACAGTACAGTACAACAATACTATATACAGTACAACAATACTATATATACTATATATACAGTACAGTACAACAATACTATATATACTATATATACAGTGCAGTACAACAATACTATATATACTATATATACAGTACAACAATACTATATATACTATATATACAGTACAGTACAACAATACTATATATACTATATATTCAGTACAGTACAACAATACTATATATACTATATACAGTACAACAATACTATATATACTATATACAGTACAGTACAACAATACTATATATACTATATACAGTACAACAATACTATATATACTATATATACAGTACAGTACAACAATACTATATATACTATATACAGTACAACAATACTATATATACAGTGCAGTACAACAATACTATATATACTATATATACAGTACAGTACAACAATACTATATATACTATATACAGTACAACAATACTATATATACTATATATACAGTACAGTACAACAATACTATATATAATATATATACAGTACAGTACAACAATACTATATATACTATATATACAGTGCAGTACAACAATAGACAGAGAAAGTCGTGGTTTCTGTGGTTTCTGTATCGATGGATCAATGGTTAAATCAGTGGATGATTCTCAGATTCTCAGACTAAGTTTCAGAATGAAGGTGGAAGAATGCAGTATTAAACATATGTTTGGAGTAAAAGTTTTCAGTGTTTATAATAATAAATGTATAGGCAACGATTTAGAATTTCCAAGGTAGAAATTAACTTCACAAAAAGTATTATTTCTAGTAAATGTTAAAATAGTAAAAGAAAAAACTACTTTGGGATCAAGATTTCTTTAAGTATTTTTCGGGGGAAAATCTGAATTTAGATTTCTTCAAATGTGAATCTATAATCTATAATCTATATAATTTATAATCTCACATTGAATAATCAAGGCTCTCTTCAAAACCTTTTAAAAGGGTTTATTGGCAACATTAAAACATCCCTTGAAAAGTGGAGCCTTATTCCATATTTAATTTGAAAGAATTGAAACTGGATTATTGGGAAATGAATTGAAATGGAGATAAGTTTGTTATCTTAAGTTCGGGAGCAGGACCACGCCCCTTCCTGCGGCTTACACTACTTAATCATCCAGATCACACACACCTGTGTTCGTGATTTTCGTGCACACGCTCCACGGCGGCGGCGGCGGCGGGAGCCTCGCTCGAAAACACACTCGTTCCCGACCTTTCTATGGATCAACTCGACCTCGTTCCTTTCGATGCATCGGCCCAGCACAGGCGAGCCACACCGGGCCATCCTCCACTGGTGTCCCACTAGGACCGGTCCGGTCCCATCAGCCGTTCTCACAGGCTCAGCTCTCGCTCACGGCCAGGCTCCGGCGTCCCACCTCGCATCACTTCTGCTAGTCCGGTATTGAGATCACCGTGCGTCCTGTGCCCTCGTCCCAGCGCTCCGGTCTTTCCAGCGCCCGGGTCATCCCAGCGCTCATCCCGCGGCCTCGCTCGTTAAGCGCCCACCGCACGCGCTCGTCATTTCTCTCTACATTGACCGTCCGCGTGGACGCGGCAGGTCTCCAGACCACGGCACCGTCATCAAATCATGATGTTTTAAACTTCTTTTGCGCTCACAATTCCCGTTAACTCTTGTTCCACTGCGGAGCGCGCTTTGCCCCGCCCACTTTCGCGGGCAGGAGCGGCTCCTCCAGGTAAAGTATCCTCACCCTCGTCTCCTTTCTCCTCCGTCGTTTCCTTCCTCCTCCGTTGTCTCCTTCCTTCCGCACCGAGCTGCCCATCACTCAAGCCTTGGAGCCAGACTATCTCACCTCTTTCAAGTAATTAATTCACCTTACTCGCTCACCCCTCCCGCATCGCTCAAAATAACAATAAATAAATACATACAACGTACGTATGTTTATTACAAAATAATAATGAAAACGTATATTTAAAAAAAAAAAAAAAAAAAAAAAAAAAACTTACCCTATCATCTCTCCCACCTCCGCTCCTTCCCCATCGTTAATCTTCTGGCACCGTGTCGCCAAGTTACATAGTTTTATCGCGTTGCCACGTTCCGGCAGGTTCTGAGTTTTATCCTCCGACACTGCGTTGCCAGGTTCTGCGTTTTATCCTCTAGCACTGCGTTGCCAGGTTCCTGCGGTTTATCCTCTGGCACTGCGTTGCCAGGTTCCTGCGGTTTATCCTCTGGCACTGCGTTGCCAGGTTCTGCGTTTTTATCCTCTGGCACTGCGTCGCCAGGTTCCTGCGTTTTATCCTCTGGCACTGCGTTGCCAGGTTCCTGCGTTTTATCCTCTAGCACTGCGTTGCCAGGTTCTGCGTTTTATCCTCTAGCACTGCGTTGCCAGGTTCTGCGTTTTATCCTCTAGCACTGCGTTGCCAGGTTCCTGCGGTTTATCCTCTGGCACTGCGTTGCCAGGTTCTGCGTTTTTATCCTCTGGCACTGCGTCGCCAGGTTCCTGCGTTTTATCCTCTGGCACTGCGTTGCCAGGTTCCTGCGTTTTATCCTCTAGCACTGCGTTGCCAGGTTCTGCGTTTTATCCTCTAGCACTCGTTGCCAGGTTCCTGCGGTTTATCCTCTGGCACTGCGTTGCCAGGTTCTGCGTTTGTATCCTCTGGCACTGCGTCGCCAGGTTCCTGCTTTTTATCCTCTGGCTAAGTCGCCAGGTTCCTGCGTTTTATCCTCTGGCTCTGCGATGCCAGGTTCTAGCGGTTTATCCTCTGGCACTGCGTCGCCAGGTTCCTGCGTTTTATCCTCTGGCACTGCGTCGCCAGGTTCCTGCGTTTTATCCTCTGGCACTGCGTCGCCAGGTTCCTGCGTTTTATCCTCTGGCACTGCGTCGCCAGGTTCCTGCGTTTTATCCTCTGGCTACGTCACCAGGTTCCTGCGGTTTATCCTCTGGCTTGGCGTGCCAGGTTCCAGCATTTTATCCTCGAGCACTGCGTTGCCAAGTTCTAGTGTTTTATCCTCAAGCTCTGCGTTGCCAGGTTCTAGCATTTCATCCCGTTACCGCGTTTCGGCCTGACTCAAAGTTGCCAGCTTATAGCTTCGGTTACAGTCTTTACCAGGTTCTAACGTTTCCATCCTTGGGCACCGCGTTGCCACGTTCCCGCATTTTATCCTCGGGCACCGTGTTGCCACGTTCCCGCATTTTATCCTCGGGCACCGTGTTGCCACGTTCCCGCATTTTATCCTCGGGCACCGTGTTGCCACGTTCCCGCATTTTATCCTCGGGCACCGTGTTGCCACGTTCCCGCATTTTATCCTCGGGCGTTCCGTCATTTTATCCTCTGGCGTTCTGGCATCTTATCCTCTGGCACCGCATTGCCACGTTCCGGCATTTTATCCTCAGGCACCACGTTGCCACGTTACGGCATTAAATCCTCGGGCACTGCGTTGCCACGTTCCGGCATTTTATCCTCAAGCACCACGTTGCCACGTTACGGCATTAAATCCTCGGGCACTGCGTTGCCACGTTACGGCATTTTATCCTCTGGCACCGCGTTGTCACGTTCCGGCATTTTATCCTCGGGCACCGCGTTGCCACGTTCCGGCATTTTATCCTCGGGCGTTCCGGCATTTCATCCTCTGGCACCGCGTTGCCAGGTTCCGGCATTTCATCCTCGGGCACCGCTTCGCCAGGTTCCGGCGTTTTATCCTCTGGCTTTACGTCGCCAGGTTCCAGCGTTTCATCTCTGGCTTTACGTCGCCAGGTTCCAGCGTTTCATCTCTGGCTTTACGTCGCCAGGTTCTAGCGTTTCATCTCTGGCTTTACGTCGCCAGGTTCTAGCGTTTTATCCTCTGGCTTTACGTCGCCAGGTTCCAGCCTCATTCCTTTTCCTCCCGTCCTTTACCCTCGCTCTCTTTCTCCCCCTTCCTCCTTCTCCCTCCCTCTCGCCGGGTTCATGCCAGGCCCCGCTCTTATCCAGCGAAAGGTTACAATTTTCTCTTCCTGGATCACTAGGCCTCACTTTTTCTCATTTATTTCTAAATTAAACCAAATCCGAACAAGTGTCTCTTCTTCATGCCCCCTCTTTCATGCTCGCTCTCTACCCCCTCATGCTCTCTCCCCCAGGCACCGGGATGCCAGATCTCCTCCTCGTCCTTCCCCTAACCATGAACTCTACCTTTACTAAATATTTCTCCCTCAGGCACCGGGATGCCAGATCTCCTTTTCGCCCTTCCCCCTAACAATGAACACTACCTTTTACTAAACATCTCTACCTCATTCCCTCTCTTATGCTCCCCCTGACACCGGGATGCCATGTCTTTCTATTCCCTCCATTTCCAAACCCCTCCCCTTCGGCACCGGGATGCCAGATCTCCCCCCCCCCCCCCCCCCCCCCAGGTCGACTTTCTTTCTCCCCTTCTCCCCTCGGCACTGGGATGCCAGGTCTACTTTCTTTCCCCCTTCGGCACCGGGATGCCAGGTCTACTTTCTTTTCCCCCTTCTCTCCTCGGCACCAGGTCTACTTTCTTTTCCCCCTTCTCTCCTCGGCACCGGGATGCCAGGTCTACTTTCTTTCCCCCCTCAGCACCGGGATGCCAGGTCTACTTTCTTTCCCCCCTCGGCACCGGGATGCCAGGTCTACTTTCTTTCCCCCCTCGGCACCGGGATGCCAGGTCTACTTTCTTTCCCCCCTCGGCACCGGGATGCCAGGTCGACTGTCTTTCTCCCCTCGGCACCGGGATGCCAGGTCTACTTTCTTTCCCCCCTCGGCACCGGGATGCCAGGTCTACTTTCTTTCCCCCCTCGGCACTGGGATGCCAGGTCAACTTTATTTCCCCCCTCGGCACCGGGATGCCAGGTCTACTTTATTTCCCCCCTCGGCACCGGGATGCCAGGTCAACTTTCTTTCCCCCCTCGGCACCGGGATGCCAGGTCAACTTTCTTTCCCCCCTCGGCACCGGGATGCCAGGTCAACTTTCTTTCCCCCCTCGGCACCGGGATGCCAGGTCAACTTTCTTTCCCCCCTCGGCACCGGGATGCCAGGTCAACTTTCTTTCCCCCCTCGGCACCGGGATGCCAGGTCAACTTTCTTTCCCCCCTCGGCACCGGGATGCCAGGTCAACTTTCTGGTCAACCCCCCCCCCCCCCCCCCTTTTCCCCCCGGCACCGGGATGCCATGTCTCCTCCTTCCGTGAGGTTCATGCAGCCTCTTCGCGCTTCCCTCATGCAGCCTCTTCGCGCTTCCCTCATGCAGCCTCTTCGCGCTTCCCTCATGCAGCCTCTTCGCTCTTCCCTCATGCAGCCTCTTCGCTCTTCCCTCATGCAGCCTCTTCGCTCTTCCCTCATGCAGCCTCTTCGCTCTTCCCTCATGCAGCCTCTTCGCTCTTCCCTCATGCAGCCTCTTCGCTCTTCCCTCATGCAGCCTCTTCGCTCTTCCCTCATGCAGCCTCTTCGCTCTTCCCTCACGCAGCCTCTTCCCCCTTCGGGCACTGGGAGGCTGGTCCGCCATGTTTTGGAGTCCTCCAAACAGCAGCTGGTTATATCAACTTTACCATGCCGATCATTCCCTTGGGACAAGCCCTGCATCTCCCACCTCCCGACCCTAACGTCTTCGGTTCATCACTCCAAAGTGTCGTCATTCTCATCCAGTCCATCAAGTTCCTGCTGCACTTTGATACACCGTTCTATCAGCCGGTTTGGGGGTTCTTTAAGACCAATGCTATAAGGATTGCTGTCTTCCTGTCGGGCCATTCATGTTTATGGCCGTCCAGTCCGATGACCCTGTATCATCAACAAATACATTCAGAACATTTACCACCGAGGTGGAACATCATCGACCCCAGTTCCTCCAACCTCAGCTACCACGTTTCACACATAAGCTCTGCTTCAGGTGCTTCAGTCCTCCTAGACCATCCAGCTCCGTTAACGTTCCTTCCATCATTGCTTCGTTCTACCCTCACCACGTTTAACCTTAATACTTCCCATTCACCTTCGACTACCAGTCACATTGCAAGTACTCAAGCCTACCCAAGGCGCGTTCCCCTGCTCAGAGGCTGTCTTGTCCACAATAGTTCTCCTCACCCCGGCATCAAGGACCTCCAACCAACGCTTAAGTCTTCCCCTAAAACAGCAGGATTACTGTGGTAACACGATCTATTCCGAGCCCCTTTGCAATCCGTCCAGACCTTGTGCACTGGTCGTCAAGTGGCACTTCCCAGCAGGACTCAGGATCTGGTTCATCCTTTACTTAAAGTCGTTCCACGCCTGGTCCCCACATTTCCTACCAAACTTTTCCCACATTGGCGCTGCCACATCTGCCTCCAGTTAAGGCGTCGTTGACCGCCTCATTATATCGTGGAGCACTGGTTCTCCATGACTTTCCAGGTCTACACACACCATTACCTCCTCGTCCTCCATTCTGCCAATCCGCACTGCCTCGTTAAGCTTCTTTTGGGGGTATCGAGGCCCGGGAGCCTTCAGCCCTCATCGCAAGAAGACCCAAAACGGCATCAACTTCGTACATTCGTGTTGTTCATGTTTCTCCCCTGCCAATAAACACCTTGCATCGTATCTGGGGTTGTGGTCCTTGCTAGTGAATTCAATTGAAACTATGAGCCATGATTTGGTCGAGGTTTTTATACCTTTTCTAGATTGTTCCAATTTCAATCCCCAACCAATTATTTTCCATTGAATGATCATGAACTTTTGTTTTGTGTTTTCTGTGCCTATACTATCAAAGTGCAGTATTCTGAATCATTTTGATGATGACAGTGAAAAAACATTGCACAATATACAATTTAACCACAAATCATTTTATATTCAAGACTTTTCAAACCTAATAAAGATGTGATTTTACACTAACAGTTGGTCAGTTGGTGTATTTGTTGAATATGTTATAGAACAAGGTTAAACCAAACTGTTTGAAAACACATCTTCTGTTAGTGTTTCATTCAACTTTATTCAGTGATGTGCGGTGAGATCCATGGCAATCTGAAACTCAGAATATTAACATTTATTATATTCTATAATTACGTTTTTTTTTTACTGACGGTCACGTCACTGGTTAAACCTCTTCTACCAAAAACGGTGCGTTTCTGTTGTGGATTTGTATAACCACCAGGGGGCAGTAAGAGTTCAAGAATGAGCTCAATGAACCATTCAATCTCTCTCAAACGCTCTTCTCTTAACACTAATGTATTTGTCCTACACCAATCAATCAATCAATCAATCAATTCATCAAACAAACAAACAAACAGTGTCAATACAACATTATTTATCCCTGAAAGGTGGTGCCTCAGCTGCCCTGGGACAGCCTGATCGAAGCAGGACTGACTTGCCTCTTTGGCCCCTGCTGCAAAACATAGAGGCCCCTGTCCTCTCAGGAGGCTACTACAGTGTTTCCACAGCATCGTTGAAGGGCCCTTCCAGTCTCTGTAGGAGCAGTTCATCCACAGACGTTGGTGTAGAGGAAGGTGAAATATGCTTTAAACAAAACAGCTTTCACTCAAACAGAACTGTCACATTTCCGTGACAGTTTTGGCCTGTGCGTGTAACATACATGATGATACATGTCCTCGTCATCAGTACATTTTTTGGCCTCAAATAAAGGCCCCTGTCTGAGTTTCCCTGCTATTGTCCATGACTTTGTTGCATTATCAGCTTCAGAATGGGATTTGAACACAAGTACTCCAACCACGCCTTCTTTTGCCTTTATTTTTGCATTTTGAATATTGCTCAATCACGTCAGATACAATGTCAATATGCCATTATGGACATTCCTGGAGCATTTACAATTTGGCAATCTTTCTGTAGGGTAAAGGTGTCATGATCCTTTATATTCTTTCCCTTAACATCTGTTCCCTGTCTGCATTTATCACTCACCTGGAGGAGTTACCAGTCAACACTGTTCATCATCTCACCTCTGATTCCTCTGCACTCAAGCGCTGCCTATAAACCTGTTCAAACCGCCACGCCCACCATCTTCAGTCATTTCCCCTGTCTGCACTTACTTGTTACTATCGTGTTAAACTTTTGCTGTGTTGGCTTCTGCTTTTGGGTCCTTGCATAACATTAGGCAAATGATTTATGTCAGTGAAGCCCTGACTTTTATTTTGATACAACATTTTGATAAGATCGAAAGCCAAAAATACTAACATTTCAATATTGTTGAGCATTTGTACAGATAAAACACAGATCAGCTGCAAGTGCGGATCACAATACTCACGTCTCCGATACTTTGAGTCTTGTCACCGTTTTTATCTCTCTGAGTTCAGATGGGTGTGATTGACAGATTGGCAGATTAGTCAAATCGGGGACATGCAAGGAACATTTATTTTACATTTCTTATTATATGCTCGCAAATCTGTCAACATTTAACAACAAATAAAATCTCGACATTTAACATTAAATGAGCGTGTAGTGGAAAATCCAATTCATTATGTGTCAGTTAATTTGAGTGTGATTAAAGGAAAAGAAATACGCAATTAATACTATTACTTTGGGAGTTAAATAATGCACATGAATGAAACAATCCAGTAACTTGGGTCAAAAGCTGCTGCCCGACTCCAACACTTCTGTGTGAAGACAAAAATGATCTGATTTGTGACTTTATCTTAGAAATGTGTGATCTACTGAACGTTACAAGTGCACATGGCTTTACTGTGATACTCATAAGAGCAATGGATTAAACAGATGACCTGAGACAACAACAACTCTTACTGTGTAGCTCTATTAAACGCTGCTAAAGAGTGAGCTCTGCTATTTATTATCTGTGACCCATGAATGCAAACATGTCGGAATACCAACTTCTCATCTCGGAAACTCTAGAACCCAAAAAACACATAAACAAATGAGCCTTGAATGTCTGCAACTTTGAGGATTCATGATTTGTTTTTTCTCTCACATCAATCTGTCTTATTCAACCGTGCACCTTCCCTAATTAAAACAACATTTCATATCTCACATCACAAAAGCCTTTAGCAAAAGTGACATTTTGAGTTTTTGATTGACAGTGATCCTTCACCGTGCTGTTCTCACATTCCTGTTGAAAAGGTCCTGCACCGGAACCCACGTCCTGAAGCGGTACAGCATTCATTAATGTCAAAACAAGTTACTTCCTCGCTCTTTTGCTTCACTTCATCTCAAACACATAAAAAACACTGACAAGTGAAAACTAAAAGACTCAAGGGTTAAAACAGCTGTGCTAATAGGGATTTTCTCCAGCTCTCTATTGTTGTTCCAAGAAGAGGTGCTACTGATTTATGCTGTTCACTGTCAGACAGAAGCCTTATCTCAGGCTCCTGTCACCGCCGTGTAAAGGCCTCGTATCTAAATGTGTCAGTCAAGATCAACTCATCCGATAGACAAATTATATCAGTGGCATTTAGTGGAAAGGTGTCAACACACAACAGTGTGTATACAGTCCTGGAAACAGCAGAATACTAATTCTAATCATTAATTTAAAACAACTTTCAGTTCACCACTACCACAAGCCTACTATAGTAGTATAATAATATTATACTACTACAGTAGTATAATATAGCTACTACCACCAGGGTACAGGTCAGCGCTGTGTTCCCCTTTGTTCTGCAGCAGGCTAAAAGCCACAGAAGACACAAAAAGACAATAAGCAGCAGCGCTCCAGTGTAATACTGTCATCAGGACGATCTTCCGTTACAGTATCTGTCCCCAGCTTCATAGATTGATGTTTGTCTATTTATTTTATGGTAGATTATATAACAAATAATGTTGTATGCACTGAAATGGAGTAAGGGATCATGGTCTGTTTCTACGTTCAAGCTAAAATGCTTATTATTTCGACACATTGTGACAGCCCATAATATTATTGTGAGGCTATTGGCATCCCAATATTTCTGTTATTGTTACGTCTCTATACATTATGTATTATGTATGGGTTAGCCGAGTCATGGACCATCACTGTCTGTCTTGCCTTGTTGTTCACCTTGAGTATCAGAGTACGTATCACTGGGATATTTGCAATAATTGTGGTTAATGAACTGACTAGGCAAAGGCTAAAATAAACTAGGGCTGGGTGATATAGGTAGCCTAATCCTAAACCATATCTTAATTCTTTGGAAAAAGATAGCATGGAAATCTACAATATTGCAATAACTATTGTACCGTCCGTGAAACTAATATCATGATAATATTGTAACGTGAGATTTGCATATATCCCTAATATACAGTCAATGGTTTGTACTTGAGGGTCAAGCTCGTGATGACGCAGAACCGTCCGTGCTTCCACAGAGCTAATTAGGGTGCAGGTGCATTGTGGGAATCCAAATGATTGAATTCAATTAGCCATCACGTCAGGTTCATGTGCACATTTCTGTGCATTTCTAAGCTGTTTTAAATCAGTTGACTATATAGTTTGCTTCTGGATCAAGCAATCACAATGCTTCACAACACGATAATGAACTTTTCGCAGGAACCGCGGGCACCGCGGGCACCGCGGGCACCACAAGCTTTCTGCTTGTCTCTCAGGTGAAATGTGGAGCTGCTGCACATTCACTTTAATTTGGCACTTGAGTATAAACCCAATAAGTACAAAAAAGTGTTTCAAATAGGGTCTAAAAGACAAACAGAACACCTAAAACAGATGGATCAGTCCAATATGATGGTGGTAAAAGTGGTGACACAAAACAAAGAAGAAATTGCCTTAACATGTCATAATGGATATGAGTCAGAAGGCATTCTGCTTCATTCAGCTCCTGACTCATCGATACTTTGATACCGATACCCCTCCTGAGCAGTCCCATTGACTGGAATGTCTAAACATTGATCCGGCTTGATAGGCCCCGTGCTTATCTAGGTTATTGCTTTAGGGCATCACTATGTTCTCACGGCCCTATGTTCCCACAACTTTGTTCCCACATTTGTCAGTTTTGATTAAAGAGCTCAATGTTCTCTCATTTTCTGTTGTTAACATTAGAACTTTGTTGTAGGGTTATGATAAAAGTCAGGACCATGTTATAATGCTTAAGATTCGCACCGAAATGGTTAAGTTTAGGGCCTTGTAGGGTTTAAGGTTAATTGCTTCTCTGGTATAAATAAAGATGTCTAGATTGATAGATAGATAGATAGATCGATTGATTGATTAACTGATTGATTAATTGGTTTGTTGGTTGGTTGAGGGCCTTGTTAAGATTATGGCCTGATTTTGAGATTCTGGTTAAGGTTCGGATCAGGATGAGGATGAGGATGAGGATCAGGATGAGGATGAGGATGAGGATGAGGATGAGGATCAGGATGAGGATCAGGATGAGGAACAGGATGAGGATCAGGATGAGGATCAGGATGAGGAACAGGATGAGGATCAGGATGAGGATGAGGAACAGGATGAGGATCAGGATGAGGAACAGGATGAGGATCAGGATGAGGATGAGGATGAGGATCAGGATCAGGATCAGGATGAGGAACAGGATGAGGATCAGGATGAGGATCAGGATGAGGATCAGGATGAGGATGAGGATGAGGATCAGGATGAGGATGAGGATGAGGATGAGGATGAGGATGAGGATCAGGATGAGGATGAGGATCAGGATCAGGATGAGGAACAGGATGAAGATCAGGATGAGGATCAGGATGAGGATCAGGATGAGGATGAGGATCAGGATGAGGATGAGGATGAGGATGAGGATCAGGATGAGGAACAGGATGAGGATGAGGATGAGGATGAGGATCAGGATCAGGATGAGGAACAGGATGAAGATCAGGATGAGGATCAGGATGAGGATCAGGATGAGGATGAGGATCAGGATGAGGATGAGGATGAGGATGAGGATGAGGATCAGGATCAGGATCAGGATCAGGATCAGGATCAGGATCAGGATGAGGATGAGGATGAGGATGAGGATCAGGATCAGGATGAGGATGAGGATGAGGATCAGGATGAGGATCAGGATGAGGAACAGGATGAGGATCAGGATGAGGATCAGGATGAGGATCAGGATGAGGATGAGGATGAGGATCAGGATGAGGATGAGGATGAGGATGAGGATGAGGATGAGGATGAGGATGAGGATGAGGATCAGGATGAGGATGAGGATCAGGATCAGGATGAGGAACAGGATGAAGATCAGGATGAGGATCAGGATGAGGATCAGGATGAGGATGAGGATCAGGATGAGGATGAGGATGAGGATGAGGATCAGGATCAGGATCAGGATCAGGATCAGGATCAGGATGAGGATGAGGATGAGGATGAGGATGAGGATGAGGATGAGGATGAGGATCAGGATCAGGATCAGGATCAGGATCAGGATGAGGATGAGGATGAGGATGAGGATCAGGATCAGGATCAGGATCAGGATCAGGATCAGGATCAGGATCAGGATCAGGATCAGGATGAGGATGAGGATGAGGATCAGGATGAGGATGAGGATCAGGATCAGGATGAGGATCAGGATGAGGATGAGGATCAGGATCAGGATGAGGATCAGGATGAGGATCAGGATGAGGATCAGGATGAGGATGAGGATGAGGATCAGGATCAGGATCAGGATCAGGATCAGGATGAGGATGAGGATGAGGATGAGGATGAGGATGAGGATGAGGATCAGGATGAGGATCAGGATCAGGATCAGGATCAGGATCAGGATCAGGATCAGGATCAGGATGAGGATGAGGATGAGGATCAGGATGAGGATGAGGATCAGGATCAGGATGAGGATCAGGATGAGGATCAGGATCAGGATCAGGATGAGGATCAGGATGAGGATCAGGATGAGGATGAGGATCAGGATGAGGATCAGGATCAGGATCAGGATCAGGATGAGGATCAGGATGAGGATCAGGATGAGGATGAGGATCAGGATGAGGATGAGGATGAGGATCAGGATCAGGATCAGGATCAGGATCAGGATCAGGATCAGGATGAGGATGAGGATGAGGATGAGGATCAGGATGAGGATGAGGATCAGGATCAGGATCAGGATCAGGATCAGGATCAGGATGAGGATGAGGATGAGGATCAGGATGAGGATCAGGATCAAGATCAGGATCAGGATCAGGATCAGGATCAGGATCAGGATGAGGATGAGGATGAGGATGAGGATCAGGATGAGGATGAGGATCAGGATCAGGATGAGGATGAGGATCAGGATCAGGATGAGGATCAGGATGAGGATCAGGATGAGGATGAGGATGAGGATCAGGATCAGGATGAGGATCAGGATCAGGATGAGGATCAGGATGAGGATGAGGATGAGGATGAGGATCAGGATGAGGATCAGGATCAGGATCAGGATCAGGATCAGGATCAGGATCAGGATGAGGATGAGGATGAGGATCAGGATGAGGATCAGGATCAGGATCAGGATGAGGATCAGGATGAGGATCAGGATCAGGATCAGGATCAGGATGAGGATCAGGATGAGGATCAGGATGAGGATGAGGATGAGGATCAGGATGAGGATCAGGATCAGGATCAGGATGAGGATCAGGATCAGGATGAGGATGAGGGGGTTATGGAAATACTTTCAGAAATGTCTTAAATGTGACATAGGCTCAGGCTGTGTGGGTTAGGGTTGGGCATGAGCATATCTATGTTTTTAAAACATAGATATGCTCCGACGGCTGTAACACATGTTTGGGCCCGAAAGCATTTAGTTGTTGGCATAAAGCTTGTCAAGGCGCCAGTCTCTCTCGATTCGAGGGAGTTGCCTGTACGTGTCACTCCAGGTGACAAAATAAATACATCTCTAGGTGGAATTACTAATAATACAACAACCCAATAACTAATAACATATAAAAACTTGACTTGAGTAACAATTAAACTATGTAAAGATAACACAATTCATAATCATTAACAATTAAATGTAATCAAGATCAAATGAATGTATCTTCGATCTCCTTGCAACCAATGAGTCTGGATGAGGCAGTAGAGACATCTCAGAGACACAAACATTCAATTCAATTTATTAGATTTGTAACGCTCAAAATCCTTTCCTCGAGGAGCGACAGTGAAAAACAGATTAAACAATGTCCATAGGGACTTCATCCCGTGTCCTTAGACAAATGTCCCAGCATCCCGTGTCCTTAGACAAATATCCCAGCATCCCGTGTCCTTAGACAAATGTCCCAGCATCCCGTGTCCTTAGACAAATGTCCCAGCATCCCGTGTTCTTAGACAAATGTCCCAGCATCCCGTGTCCTTAGACAAATGTCCCAGCATCCCGTGTCCTTAGACAAATATCCCAGCATCCCGTGTCCTTAGACAAATGTCCCAGCATCCCGTGTCCTTAGACAAATGTCCCAGCATCCCGTGTTCTTAGACATATGTCCCAGCATCCCGTGTCCTTAGACAAATGTCCCAGCATCCCGTGTCCTTAGACAAATGTCCCAGCATCCTGTGTCCTTAGACAAATGTCCCAGCATCCCGTGTCCTTAGACATATGTCCCAGCATCCCGTGTCCTTAGACAAATGTCCCAGCATCCCGTGTCCTTAGACAAATGTCCCAGCATCTCGTGTCCTTAGACATATGTCCCAGCATCCCGTGTCCTTAGGCAAATGTCCCAGCATCCCGTGTCCTTAGACAAATGTCCCAGCATCCCGTGTCCTTAGACAAATGTCCCAGCATCCCGTGTCCTTAGACAAATGTTCCAGCATCCCGTGTCCTTAGACATATGTCCCAGCATCCCGTGTCCTTAGACAAATGTCCCAGCATCCCGTGTCCTTAGACAAATGTCCCAGCATCCCGTGTCCTTAGACAAATGTCCCAGCATCCCGTGTCCTTAGACAAATGTCCCAGCATCCTGTGTCCTTAGACAAATGTCCCAGCATCTCGTGTCCTTAGACATATGTCCCAGCATCCCGTGTCCTTAGGCAAATGTCCCAGCATCCCGTGTCCTTAGACAAATGTCCCAGCATCCCGTGTCCTTAGACAAATGTCCCAGCATCCCGTGTCCTTAGACAAATGTTCCAGCATCCCGTGTCCTTAGACATATGTCCCAGCATCCCGTGTCCTTAGACAAATGTCCCAACATCCCGTGTCCTTAGACATATGTCCCAGCATCCCGTGTCCTTAGACCCTCCTTCTCGGTCGGGAAAAACTACAAAACCTTTTTGGGAAAAAGTAGAAACCTGGAGGAGTTCCACATGAAGGAGAGATCTGACTCCCTCAGATGGACAACATGTAGCTAATCGAGATTTTCAATCATCCAGTTGTTATTTACCTCTGACTCTATCTGCCATCTGCAGATATGTAGATCCTTTTGCAAAGTGTCCAAGAATGTCAAGTAAATCCGCTCTTGTCCACCGGGCACCATTGCTATGTTTATGCAATACTCTGAGGAGTTCCATGCCCATTCTGCCATTTTGTCTTTGAACTTCATAACATCAAATGCTTTGTCGTTGAGCCACAGTTGTGGGGAACGACCAAATCGACAGAAGTTGAATCAAACAGCATAGGACAATTCTTAAAACTGGACTTAGTAGTTCTTCCTCACTGAGCAGGAAGGTCTAAGGACAGGATCCATTTGCTAAATTCCTGTAAACATAGTTTCAGCTTTTGATTGTTTCATTGTGTGATCTCTAACCTTCAGTTCAGTTTGTGGAAGTTTCTTTGATGCCTGAACATATATGTACATATATAACATAAATATGGAAGCTACAACTTTTCTCATACATCTCAGACATTTGAGTTGTGATGCCAACATGTGATCAACATCTATTGTATTTTAAGTTATTCCCAATACCTGGACCCAATGCCTTGATGTGCTTCTTTCCATACCTCACTGTCTTCAACTGATCCCAAATCAGCCTTTTATTTCCATACTGTCGTTTGTGCAGTTGTAGTTTTCCAGTCATGACGTACCCTTATGTCAGGCTTAAACCCTGGTTCCATAAAAGTGCAGGGACTGTTTACTTAGGCAACACATGTTCTATTTTGCTGAATTTCTATGGAGCCCCTGTTTCAAGGGAGGCCATAGCTCATTTTCTGCAGACTAACAATAAGAGGCTTATCCATAAAAATCCTCTTTATAAACTTGTTTGTCTTGATCAACCTTCCAGGACATTTTCTCCCTCTGGTTGGATTTCTCCACCTCTCTCTTTTATACTTTGCTGGGTGTTACCACATTTAAACTATTTAAATATTATCATCATCTATGTCTCTATTATGCACTTCCATACAAAATATGGAGTCTAATGTGGTGCCACAGGTCCAGGTACAGGCCTAACTGGTCTCTGCACTGCCCCCTGTGGCTCAGAGAAGAGACTTTAAAGCAGCTCTGCTTGTGTACAAGTCTCTCCATGGCCTAGCACCAAAGTACATCTTGGATATGTTAGTGCCATATGAACCATCTCGGACTCTGAGGACCTCAGGGACCGGCCTCCTGCTGGTGCCAGAGTCAGGACTAAACATGGACCGGCCTCCTGCTGGTGCCAGAGTCAGGACTAAACATGGACCGGCCTCCTGCTGGTGCCAGAGTCAGGACTAAACATGGACCGGCCTCCTGCTGGTGCCAGAGTCAGGACTAAACATGGACCGGCCTCCTGCTAGTGCCAGAGTCAGGAATAAACATGGACCGGCCTCCTGCTGGTGCCAGAGTCAGGACTAAACATGGACCGGCCTCCTGCTGGTGCCAGAGTCAGGACTAAACATGGACCGGCCTCCTGCTGGTGCCAGAGTCAGGACTAAACATGGACCGGCCTCCTGCTGGTGCCAGAGTCAGGACTAAACATGGACCGGCCTCCTGCTGGTGCCAGAGTCAGGACTAAACATGGACCGGCCTCCTGCTAGTGCCAGAGTCAGGAATAAACATGGACCGGCCTCCTGCTGGTGCCAGAGTCAGGACTAAACATGGACCGGCCTCCTGCTGGTGCCAGAGTCAGGACTAAACATGGACCGGCCTCCTGCTGGTGCCAGAGTCAGGACTAAACATGGACCGGCCTCCTGCTGGTGCCAGAGTCAGGACTAAACATGGACCGGCCTCCTGCTGGTGCCAGAGTCAGGACTAAACATGGACCGGCCTCCTGCTGGTGCCAGAGTCAGGACTAAACATGGGGAATCTGCATTTCAGTTTTATGCAGCTAAAATCTGGAACAGTCTTCCTGAAGATGAGACAGGCTTCTTCTCTGACAATGTTCAAATCTAAGCTAAAAACTGTTTTGTTTAGCTGCGCATGTGACTGAAAGGATTTTTCTTTGCACTCTTCTCTTTTATGTTTGTGATTTCATTAGTTTAGACAATCAGTTGGACTGATTTAAAAAGGATTTAAAAAGGAGTTGGACTCCGAAAACACGTTACCCTTTGTGGCTAAGTGTTTTTTATTTTTGTTTTCTATTTAGTTAATTTGATTGTATTTCTGTTTCTGTAATTTCTTTGTGATTTGAATGCATTTTTCCTGCTGTGAAGCTCTTTGAATTGCCTTGTGTGTGAAATGTGCTCTACAAATAAACTTACCTTGCCTTACTGGCAGCTAACAAAAGGTTGGGTAATATTGAGCAAACATCAAAATGAAATGGGAAATATAGGGTCATTCTGTCTTGACAGACGAGCAGTGAGGAAATGTATGTACCGTATTTTCCGGACTATAAGTCGCACCTTTTTTCATAGTTTTGGCCGGTGTGCGACTTATACTTATATACTTGGAAGCTTCAGTAACCTGTGTTTTCTTAAATTATGTTTCTAATGTATTAATCACGTGGCCCCTGAACCGCTCACTACATTTATACAGAGATTAAACAGCAGCAGAGTTACAAGAGGCTCCTCAAACCAAAACTGTCAAATCTCACAGAGCAGGACAATCCTTCCAGAGCTGTAAACTCTGGAATTCATTACCCACTGAAATAAAGTGCATCACTGAGGTAAAAATGTTCACCTCCAGACAAGTTCTGGCTGAAAGAACATCTGTACCCACCTGTAAGTGTTAAGAAGTGTTAAGAAGTGTTATGAAGTGTTATGAAGTGTTATGAAGTGTTATGAAGTGTTATGAACTGTTATGAACTGTAGTAGTAGTGTAGTAGTTATGAAGTAGTATGAAGTGCTGAGTGAAAATGTATGAGTGAAAATGTATGAGTGAAAATGTATGAGTGAGGAAGAATGAGCTGTGTAGATGTATATATTTACCACTGATTTATTTATGAAAATGGAAATATGTTTTAATGTCTTTTATATCTGTAAAAAGTGTAGAAAAGACCAACCAGGGACTGGAGTTGAAAATTAGCACTGGCTATAAACTTTGTAAGTATATGTTTTGTAGCTAGTATGATTGCATTGTCCCTGTTAAATAAATTAATAAATACAAACTAAACAAAGATGTTCAAATCTTAAGGTGGTGTGCTTATGACCATGGCTGTATGAGTTTTACAGGTACTTACACAGCGTTACTTTAACCAAGAAATTGACATATTTAATAAATTGACTTCATATTAAATATTTGTTTTGATTTTTCCCCTTCACAGCGTGAACACAACACAATCACAGCGTTTATGGTATAACGGTAAACACACAGAGGAGAGCGTTTTAAAGGTAATTATTTGCATGTGGTCGCTCACCATGGTGACAGGGATCACAGCCAAATCTGTTTTCCAAAACAAAGTTCCAGACTTCCTCCCCAGACTTTACTGCTGAGAGAGAATCCTTCTTTAGAGTGTTTTTTTTAGTCCACTATCCAACAAGCTTTTGTTCTATAATCCTAATAGTCCTTAACAAGCAAAGCACACTTTTCCCCATGATAGCCTGTCACTGAAACAACTCTAGCCACT
>NW_027316532.1:37336508-37364008 GCF_026437365.1 Eucyclogobius newberryi
ACAAATGTGGTAAAGTAATTTAACTGGCACTGGGTAAAATGTACTCCACACTTTCATGACAATTGGAGAGCAAACAAACATAAAATAAATAAATAAATAAATAAAATATAAAATAAATATATATTTATAAATATAAAAATACAATTATTATTATTATTATTATCATTATTACTATTATTATTATTATTGTTATATGATATAAATATTACTTTTTACTGCATGTCCTCCCTTCTCTCTCATCCCCCATTTCACACTACTTTCCTGTCAATAAATCCTACAGGTACAAAACCTTTTTCAAAAATGTGCTCATACAAAGCATACAATGTGACAATGGGTCAAAAGCATCTGTAGCTGTCAAACAAAACGTTTTGTACACAAAAGTTAAATAAAAAGGGCCCCATAAAGGACTCCAGATGTCCAAAATATGCAGGTTTTACTTTCTAAACAAATATTACGACCATAGAATTTCAGTAAAGATTAGTCTGGGTCTTAGGGCCGTAGGCTGTATCTCGAATCATCACATACCAAACAGGACGGCAGCTGGGGCCCCTGAAGCACATTTCCTCATATCTGGTTATCCCTATGTCACTATCTGAGAAATACACACAATCCATATGTAAAGAAAGACGTATCATAATGAGCAGGTGTTTGAATACTTTTGTATTCCTTAATTATTGTTAGAAAAACAAAGATCAACAAGCACACACAAGCATTTCTATTATATGAAGTAATAAAATTGGATGTAGACTTTATGTTATCTAACCCTGACCCTCTGAGTGTCGACCTGATGGTTAAGTGTTCGTCCCATATGTTGTGTTGGGGTTTGGGGACCAGGAGCCGCTTGGTTCTAGTTCATAGTTCTTTGCACTCATTACCTGAGCAACAGAAGGCCAGGGCTTAGGCTCACTTATGCAAACCTATTATCTGGATAAAACATGCAGCAGCGTTCACACATTCTTGTGGTAAATGGCCCTGATGAAAAGTCGGTTGTGTTTATGTTCATGAAAATAAGTTTGAAATTCATTTTTTCAATAAGAAAATTGTAAATCAAATAAAAAATTATGAAAGATAATTTAGATTTTTTTGGTTTTGATTGGTCATGTCACTCAGCTCTGATTTAAATTCTTGCTTTGATAATGTATAATATTGCATACAAGTTGCAAGAGTGTCACACAACTTTCTAAAACATTGTCCAATATATTTAGTCTTTGGGGCCCCGGGACCATGCTTGGCTTAAATGGCTTAAATGGCTTAAATGGCTTAAATGGCTTGAAAGACAGCGAGCGGCACAATAGGTACAATGTCGAGTGCAGACCAGTTGAGTAACAGTGAAGTGGACAATACGCTGGACTGGAATGAATGGCATGTTTGTCGGTGCAGGCTCCGAGTGAATGTACTTTACTCTGTGTCAGATCCAAGGAAACTGGAGATTAAAATGAAACTAATACCCTGCTTTTGTCTGCCTCCGAGCTGCACATAAATATTTTATGTGTGGACAGTTGATCTCCTTTTGGACCGAGAACTGTTCCGGTGCAGAAAAACGAACACTGCGCTTCTTGGAATTTGGCAATTCAATTAAAAATAATTATATTTGACTCAATGAAATGCAGCTGTGAAAGTAATGATGCGATCTGAATGACTGTACACATTTTAAATACACACCCAATGCAAAAAAGATTATTGCCATACTGTGGAACATTCCAGCAATATAATCTCCTTGGAGACAAGCAGATGGTAGAAAAGTTACACAGTCCACACTGAAGTTGGTATTCTTATTTTTAATATCTTGACTCAATAGCATTCAGATTGCGTTCTTGAACCTTTTACTCTCACTATTTTTATCCTAATAATAATATTACTGAGGTTAATGTGCTTTACGGCGCTCTGGGCTACAGCTGTCAAATACAGCTCTAGTAAAGATCAGAGTGAGATACTACAGTATGTCCCTCAGCTAACTGGCACAGGTCCAGCCTGAAGCAGGCGTGGTGTTGTTGCGTTGCCATAGCCACATTTGTGTGTCTTCAGCCGCAGATTGAGTTGAACATTTCAGAGTCAAATAAGTATTAAATGACTATGTCCTTCATAACAATAGAACTGTGTCTGAAATGACAATGTAAAGAGATGTGGAGGCATATCTGTATTTATTTGTCACTTGGTGGGTCCACCACCTGCTCGTCTGCATGAAAATGTGGAACATCTCCATTCAAACAAACAGGCGACACCCTCTGGAAAAGTCAGTACATAGTGCACCTTTAAAAACAAAAGCTTATTCAAATAGTTGCAATAAACATTATAAATGACACACAATCATATTACATTCCAATATTCAAACATTTGTTGTGCTTTGTCAATAGACTCATAAAGTTACAAAAGCCCTGCACTTAACCATGTTCTTTTTTCAGAAATAGTTTGGTCTCAATACGTTTCAAACTTTTGTGGAGCATATGATCCATGTTATTCTCTGTTTTGATTTTGAAACCATGATGGCCGCCATCTGCTGAGGCCTGCTGCTCTGGACTGTGAGTTTATTCTGACCCCGAGGAGCACAGGGATCTGGACAGAAGCTCTAACATGAGGAAGCGCATGTGTACCCTCGTTTACACATGACCCCTTCACATCACACCTTTACCTAACGCTCTAGCTAACTGTCTCTTGGTGCCAGTTTGTAACAGTAGCAGTGTCACCGCTAAAGCCTTCGTGCTTCCTGAACAGCTTGAGCAAACAGAGGAAGTGGTATTGACCCAAAATCAAGCCCACAGTGTGAATGGCATCAATATCATCAATGTTCATGCAACTTTTCTGGTAAAATGTCTTTCCCCTGTTTGTTTCTGTGCAGATGATGTCGTTTTACCTGGAAGCTTGACACAGTTTATTATTGAACTTCTATCTTCTATCGTCACATGTGTTGATTATTTATTTATTTTCTTCTATTGAAGAACAGGCATTCTCACTCTGAGCGGGCCCTAGAGATGCCACACTGTGGAACATTCCAGGAAAATCAATTATATCTTCACAGAGTCTAGAAAGTGGGGGCCCCTTCACCAGACAAAGTTACAGTGAGGACACCTTCAAAATGTTTGGGATACATTTCATAACTTAATTAGCTGCTATACTTCAGTCAGCATAATCGTTTTTGGCCCACAGAAACAAAGAGAAAGTGTTAGCGGTCACCTCCAGAGTCTCGCTCTAAAACCTACAAACCAAATTAGAAATCTGGGGGTAATAATGGACTCAGACTTGAACTTTAATAGCCACGTCAAATCAATAACATCAGCAGCTTTTTACCATCTAAAAAACATTGCCAAAATCAAAAATATAGTGTCAAAACCAGATTTAGAGAGACTTATACATGCGTTTGTCTCCAGTAGATTAGACTACTGTAACGGCCTGCTCACTGGTCTCTCCAAACGAGCTGTAAAACAGCTGCAGTTCATCCAGAACGCTGCTGCTCGGGTCCTGACTAGAACCAGGAAGTATGATCACATTAGTCCTGTTCTCAGGTCTCTGCACTGCCCCCTGTGGCTCAGAGAAGAGACTTTAAAGCAGCTCTGCTTGTGTACAAGTCTCTCCATGGCCTAGCACCAAAGTACATCTTGGATATGTTAGTGCCATATGAACCATCTCGGACTCTGAGGACCTCAGGGACCGGCCTCCTGCTGGTGCCCAGAGTCAGGACAAAACATGGGGAATCTGCGTTTCAGTTTTATGCAGCTAAAATCTGGAACAGTCTTCCTGAAGATGTGAGACAGGCTTCTACTCTGACAATGTTCAAATCTAAGCTAAAAACTGTTTTGTTTAGCTGCGCATATAACTGAAAGGATTTTTTCTTTGCACTCTTCTCTTTTGTTTGTGATTTTATTAGTTTAGAAAATCAGTTGGATTGATAATTTTTAATTTAGTTAATTTTATTGTATTTCTGTAATTTCTTTGTGATTTGAATGCATTTTTCCTGCTGTGAAGCACTTTGAATTGCCTTGTGTAGGAAATGTGCTCTACAAATAAACTTGCCTTGCCTTGCCTTGCCATTGATTGTCGTCCTGGAGATGAGTCTCAGGTTACCCAGCAGCCCACATTGTAAAATCAAGTAGTGCCAGGTGGTCGAGTGGTTAAGGCGGCATCCCAGTTTTGACAATTTGCTGCATGTCCTCCCTTCTCGCATCCACATGTCATGCTGAAAACTGTCCTGTCAAATGAAGCCTACAGACCAAAAAAATCTTAAAAAGAAAAGAAAAATTCAAGGAACCCAGAGGGATCACCATCCCTATTTCCACTTCACTGTCCCTCGTGTCTTCTGCGTTCGAGTCATCTTTAACCTGTGTTTAACCAGTGCCGTTGTGCAGCTCGTCATCAGCACAGGGCCTCGACAGTGCAGCGCCTGGGAACCATCTTCTGACTTTGTGCCAGGAGTATAGTCAGGAGTACCTAAAGGCAGATTAGCCAGTTTGGGTGAATTACTCACCACTGCTGTGCTGTTATAGCCTATGTATCACACAGATATGTATTATGTCCCAGGTTATTGGAGGTCAGCGGGTGTGGGAATCTGCTCCATGGCCCTTATTCTGTCTCCATCCCAAACAGTTCATAGAAAATAAATTGCATCCCAGGCATCACATGGTCCAGCAGCAGCGTCATGTGGGTCTGAGAAAAGACATGTGCTGTCGTTATCCAGCCAGTTTAATGTAGGCCCTCTGGCTATTTTGGCCTCTGTGCTTTTTTAAATTATTTTTTGATAAGCTAACTTCAGGGAAATGTGTTTCAACAAAGTACAAAACTTATACCAATTTAGTTTTACCCTGAATTATATATTGTATAGGTATTTCATGCAGTTGTTCTTAACCTTTTCCAGTCACAACCCCCACAATAAAAAACATTGGGATTCTCGACCCACAAACACAAATAGGTTACTCTGATTTATTTTTTAGGCCTAAGACTAATAAATTAAAATCTACATTTACCACTGTGTGCAATAAATGTCAAGCCTTGTATAAGACTTTGGCATAAATATATTTTTTTACCCATATCATCTGCAGACCCCCTGAAATTATTTTTCAACCCTCGTAAGGGTTTTAGGCTGTTTGGAATTACGTTAATTTGCATAATACTAATAATAATGATAATAATAAACGTGTCATTAATAAACATAATGACAACTAAGGACGCACTTTTATGATCTGGATTCTTTTTTAAATAAACCAAACGGGCAGATTTGACCACAAACAGAAGCTGGGAAGAAAATGTCATTCTTATCAAATTTACAGCTGTGGAGGGTTAACCGCAGAAAGTTGGGCAACAAACCGCTGACAGGACCTGCACTTAAACCGGGGTCAAATGTTCACACTCAAACTGTGAACTGAACTGTGCACGTTTGAATATACATGTCATAATGTCTTGTGTCGTTGTTGTTGTTGTTGTGTCAGGGGCCTCCAGAGTCAAACCACTCCGGGTTAAAGCAGATTATTCACTGTGGTTGAAAAGAAAGAATATTATCATTAAAGTACTTATAGAAAACCTTTGCTGAGTTCGGTAATAAACCAAATAGCTGGCCTGAAAAATGTTTACAGTGGATCGAAAGCCTTTAGTTGTAATCTGGTGTAATCTCAGTCATTGCCTATTTTTGTGCAAAACGTCCCTAAACATGTGTTGAATGAATGCTCTTGAATGGTGGGATTTCCTGGCTGTCTCTTATCGCTTAGATCCTGGAACAATGGTGTCCGCCCACGCTCAAGTCCGTTTGTGGAGGGCCCGGGCCGAGTCCTCCGTGCTCCCTCAGACCAGATGTCCCGGACCAAAGTGTGTTGAGCAGGAAGACCACTCTTAATGTGAGGACTTGGGGACATGGGTGACTGGACTGCAGACTTCCTCAACACAAAAGTCCAGCGGATCTGAATGACCTTATTCTTGGCAAGAGAAGAGGAACAACCTGCTCTGAGCACGTGCAGATGGCAGGAGCAAATGGCCTTCATATGTGAATGAGAAAAAAGAAACAAAGAATATTGAAGGCAAATTACACAATTTTGCCATGTTTAAATATGCAATAAATGATATTACTTTGATTATCATATATAAAACAAACAAAGAAAAACAGACACACAAGGACAAAAGGACAAAAGTGTTGAATTCATCTCACAACAAAACCTGGGCCTGGATTTGAATAAAACATTTTAGGTCTATGGGATGTTGTGACGTCATCTGAAACAGTGAGCGGTTATATTACTGTTTATGATCTTTCAATACCAAGTCTGCAATGCATGAATAACATGAATTATACCTGCCCCGCATCTTGACTAAACATTAGGGTTTTTTGCACTGTTTCTTTTTCAGTTCCTGGCCCCTCTTTTGGTTCCAGTTCCCATTTGACGCACATTCGCACAGTGCAGGAACTAGGGACTGGTGCAAACCATTTATAAACTCTTGTTGCTGGTGATTTGTTCATTCACTCCAAAGCCACAACTGCCCTGAGGCAAACTGATGGAACTGAAGCGTTCAATCGGTACAAATGGCCCCTCTGACCCGATCACACACATTCTTACATATGAACACAGTGACAGTGTGTACTGCAGGCATGTCCAAACTACGGCCCGGGGGCCAAATACGGCCCGCAGACCAATATTTGTTGGCCCTCTGGCTTCCTGCTAAGCTGGTCCAAACAACAAAAAGTAGTACTTTTACTGTAAAATTGGAAGAATTCAAGCATTTTTTTGTGATAACAACTTATTATTAAAGTCCCGAGTATTATTAAAGGTGTGGATGCTCATCGAACAATAACAAATGCAACATTTTTAAGTATTCACTTTCTAATTCAACATTGTCGGGTTGTTTGTGGCCCTCTGCTCCATATAAGTTTCAAAATGTGGCCCTCGGTGAAAAAAGTTTGGACACCCCTGGTGTACTGGGTGGGTCTGATGACTGATGAGTGCAGAGGGCCCTCCCCGCTGGAGCATGTGTGTATATATACTATGTGTATATACACTATAAAACATACTTACTGCTTTGACCAGAATGACATAAAACATCAACATAAAACATAATGCTACAATAGTCCTGACCAAGCCAAGCACAAAACCCTGGATTTGGGTCCCCGGGCGCCTACTGTCCCAGCGGCATTGAAGGATGGGTCAAATGCTGAGGACACATTTCCCTATGGCCTACGGGGACGTGTACCTGTGTACCTGTGTACCTGACTTAACTGCTATTTTTGTACTTCAAACACAGAAACTCGGAGGATAAATACTCAAGTCTGTTACAATGTTTAATGTATTTATTTTTATTGACATGGACTCAAAACCCAGCAAATGTAATACTTTTATTTACATTGACACATTTAATAGCATCACATCAAATGTACACAGTGTCACTAAAGCTTCCGGTTAAATAAATATAAAGCAGGAGGAGGAAGGTTTTCCAGGATAAATGGTCTGTTCTTGCAGTGCTTTTTAGACAGTGATGGTGAAACTCATTAAAATCAAGCAGACCGACATATGCGCTCCCGGGGTTAAAGCCCAAAAAACTGTTAATGATTTTTTTTAAGTTTCCATGGTGACTGACACAGGGGGTGATGGACACAGGGAGTGCCTGCAGTTACAACCTACAGTTATAGCACATTTAGGCTTTTTAAAGAAAATACAGCATCCAATATTCTGCCTCAATGTACCATGTCTTCATTTGTCCAAAAGTATAAACTTAAAATATAATACGTACATTTATATTTACATTTACAGTAGAGTAGAGACTGTGGGTTCATATACAAGGATAAGTAGTGGCACCTCTTAAAACCTTATTAACCTTCTAATACACTTGCATACACACACTATTTAGAGCTATCCATACATACAGGACACTTACATCCAACAATGGGGAACATAGAGGTGCTCAAATCCCCGATGCTGGACCAGGAAACAGCTGGAGAAATTTGGGAAAACTGCTACTGGCCAGATAACAATACGACCGATACTAAACCAAGTGTGGCTTGGACCCTTGTAGCTTTCCCAGGCCCCACTGCAGTCCACTTTAAATGGCATTCATATAACCCTGATTATATCAACTTTATAATACAAATCTATCTACACAAAAGTTTCCTTCATCATTGTGTTGAAATGAAAGGGAAACTGATCTCAGAATGGCAGTACCGTCTGGTCTAGTGCTTCTTGTAAACAAAAGTCATTATCTGGATGCAACAGTGTCCATTTTACAAAACTGCAAAAGTTAATCTCCATCTTTGTGTTGCGATCTGCTATCATGTTAACAAGCACACACTTGAAGCTAGCGTACCGAGTCTAGCGCCACATATTTTATTAAAGACATTGAAGTTAGGTATTCTAACCACATACAAATGGGTTCGCTCTGTTTCAGGAACACCCACATATCTGCTCTCCTTTTCTAATAGCTTATATACTAGATTTTTACAATTATTTCAACTGCAATTGGCCCCCAAATATACTGTTATCTCCTTCATTTAACAGAGCGGAACAGGTGGAAATAATACTGACGAGAAAGGAGAACAAACAAAACAGAAAGCTGCATTTCGTGATGTGAAAAATGGTGTGGAACGTTTCTTGAAGTGCCTTGAGTGCTTAATTTCCTCCAAGAACGGCAACCAGTCTCACCAACTGCTACAAGGATGCATGGCAGAAACATTGAAAAGTAACATAACACAACATAAAACAAAAGGAAAAAATAATAATAGAAACAGAATATGGTTTATGAAATGTGTAAGGAAGTTTCAACAGAAGTGTTTTTTGAGTCTCTCCACCTTTTCATGCCAAACGCCAAAACAAGGGAGCAATTATTGTCTGTTAAATGTCTTCCCAGTACCAAGCAGGCAGGCAATAATGTAGCACAGAAAAAGCCATGGATCTTGGTCTCTGTTTGGCCTCTGTCCCGTCTGTGGCAGTAACTCCACAGGCACCGGGGCAGCGGGCGGGCGTAGACGTGGACGGAGGAGGAATATTCTTTTTAGCAGGCACTTTATGGGACAGCCATGATGGGATGTCCGGTGCTAAACCCGCTGGGCTCTCAGAGTGGTCCCCTCCAGGAAGACTTCATGCTGGAGCAGTAAAGGTTGTGTCTGGGGGTCGTTGTTATTGGGCGGGTCGGCAGGATGCACCGAACCGGATCTTTGGTTATCAGGCTTCTCTGTGCATCTCGGCGTCAGTGTGAGCCTTGAGCTGAAATTCAGATAAATCTGCAAAGAAGGGAGAGGAGATAATCAATTAGCCACAGGCTGTAGAGGACTATAAGGCTGGCATAGGAAATGAGGGTTGTAAGCTGTACATTCTTAACAAGCCATGACTAAAGTAGTTATAAAGAGATCATTATTACGCTTGTTATTTATCTATTTTTTGTGTCTAACATTCTAACTAAATCTCTACATCTCGATCATGTGTTTTGAGCTGGCCCTGTTGTTCATAAAAGTATTAGACTGAGATTAAGGAGACGCTGCAAACTGTCTTCAACATCAACATTACATTTTATTTTAAAACGACATGTGTCACGGCCTCTGTGCCTCGTGCCTAAACCTCCCTGGACCTGGACCTGGACCTGGACCTGGACCTGGACCTGGACCTGGACCTGGACCTGGACCTGGACCTGGACCTGGACCTGGACCTGGACCTGGACCTGGACCTGGCACGTAACAGTTCTGGGGCTCGTCTGGGATCTGAACCTGAGACCTCTCGCACGCATAAAAAAGGCAACATTTAGATGGATGAAAGCGACAGCCAAGACTTTACTGAAAAAACATACAAAATGGAAACAATTACTTTTAGTTTGAACTTAAAATGGACAATTTTGCCACTGTGACAAAACATAGGTGGACATTTGCTTGATTTTTTGGGGTTTATTCTTTGGTGTATTGTTTCTTTTTCATTCAAATTTTTCATCCTCTTCTTGTTGTTCTTGTTCTATTTATTCTTTTTCTTTTTACAATTTAAAATCTAATAAAAAAATACACACAGCTCCATTGGCGAAATCATATCCAGGAACATTCTTCTAGTATCTCAGCGGTCATAATGTTATGGTTGATTTAAGTTGAAGCAACGATTCAAAAGTGAACACATGACAGAGGTCCATTGTGGCACCGTGTTCAGCATCTGGCCTCACAGCAGGACTCTTATTGGTTGCAATGTCCTGACCAGCCACATTCTTTTGTCTTTAGTTTCTTCCCACAGTCTGAAGACATGTGTTACTGTGTGATTTGGTCATCTAAATTGCCCGTAGGACTTTAGTGAATGATCTCTCAGTGGTTGGCCTGTGATTTAATGGCAGCAGTCCAGCCTGCCCCGTACCCTGCCTCGGGGCTTTAACTAAACTGGAACGGACCCAGATCCTGCATCAGCTTTGTTAAGGATAAGCACTGGCAAATAAAACGATCTGATAACATTTATAAGATTTGAGTGTCGCTTTTACCCAGGCTGATGGTGGATTTCTACAGCTTCTGCCTCTTCTTTCCATTTTGTGGAGGATAAAAATGTGTTGAACAGTGTATTTACTGTATATTCACTAATAACACGTCCACATGTCCTGGTGGGATGTGTGCTGTGGGGACTACACTCTGAAGAAGTATATTATTTGTAGGCCAGAGATATTAGCTCGTTACGCTTTAAAACACGATCAAATACAGGCTTTTTAAACTTTTGATACATTGAGAGTGCCTTGTTCTTTGTTTAGTTTTTTTGCATTGGAATTTCTTTATCCACAATTATGTCATCTTAATAATGAATAAAATGTGTGTAATCTTGGACACTAATGGAGCCAGAACTAGAAAAGCCTTGGCCCTTAACAAAACCTGTATCGTTCTGAAACAGGTTTAATGTTGTTTCATAAATCAAACTTGCCGACCTAAACTTGATCTCCTCCAGGAGGTCACCATTTGCACAAGTCAATAAATACCAGCATTGTTCTGGTGAGGAGCATTTTGTTCAATGTTTTGAGAGAAACATGCAAACATGTTTGACCACATCCGCTCCACTGGAACCACTGGATATGTTTGAGGGATCTGGAAATATACGTTTGGAGAAATTGGAGCCAGAACTGAGATATTGCTACACTTAGTTATATTCGGACAGTAATTCAAAAGCTCTTGACATGACGAAAGAGAGAAAAGGTGAAGTTTATGCTTATTAGGCCGAGTGTTTGAGTGAAACAGTCAAACCTACATGTTTCGCCGCATCAGAAAGCTGCTGCTCGATCCTCTCCACAACCTTCCTGAAGGGGGGTCTTTTGATGGGGTCAGGGTCCCAGCACGAGCGCATAATCTGATACCTGACAAAACAAAAAAACACATTCTTTCACTTTATTAAAGCTTCTCACAAAGTCAGCTCTATCTAAGTTTGAGCCTGTTTGAGTTATAATCACAAATAGTGTGAACTACAAAGAGTTTTTCTCTTGATTAGTTAGTTTTGTTCTTTGTCTGGTGGAACTAATCATTTATGCTGTTCATAAATTAACAATACTGTAGTCAGATATTGTGGTATTTGTTATGAAAAGTTTTTGATGCTGTTAATTTGATTTAGAATCTATTCGATATAGTCTGGATTATTTTATCTTACATTTCATCGGGTGCAAACTCTGGGGCATCCATCCTGTATTCTTCTTTTATCATTTTGTAGAACTTGGCGTCCACGGGCATCCCAGGATACGGGCTATTTCCTGCCATGTTTAAAGAGAAAAATATGAATAATCATACTAGATTTAGATTAGTCGAATAGATAATAAAATAGTCCCTCTTACCTAAAGAGAAGATTTCCCAGAGCAAGATGCCGTAGGACCACACATCACTCTCAAACGTGTAAACGCACTCGAAGATACTTTCTGGAGACATCCATTTCACCGGCAAACGCGCCTAAAACAGAATCACACACAATCAGAATCGCACACAATCAGAATCACACACAATCAGAATCACACACAATCAGAATCGCACACAATCAGAATCACACACAATCAGAATCACACACAATCAGAATCACACACAATCAGATTCGCACACAATCAGAATCACACACAATCAGAATCACACACAATCAGAATCACACACAATCAGAATCGCACACAATCAGAATCACACACAATCAGATTCGCACACAATCAGAATCACACACAATCAGAATCACACACAATCAGAATCACACACAATCAATCAGAATCGTACACAATCAGAATCACACACAATCAGAATCGTACACAATCAGAATCACACACAATCAGAATCGTACACAATCAGAATCACACACAATCAGAATCGCACACAATCAGAATCACACACAATCACACAATTAGAAACACAAAGCCCATGTTAAGGCTGAGCACAATATCCACATCGTGATGATCGTGACAGACTTCTTGGCATTACGTGCATCGATACAGTATTTATCCTGATACTTTTAAACAACATGAGGTCATTAGAAACTGCCGAGTTCTTCACCTTTGAAGCTACAGAGTCTGAGTCTGAGGAGCTGAAAATGTGACTTCATCAGACTGATATTCTGATATTGGACAACGTGAACATGACATTCTAATGCATTTTTCTTTTCTACTACTAATTTTGGTTCACTTTTAATACCGGTTTTAAGGGATATCATGAATCAGGACCGTATCGTATCAATTTTGTAACGGGATTTGTATCGTATCGTGGTCCGTGTATCGGAATACGTGTTGTATCGTGAGTTACTAGGCAACACCCAGCCCAAGTGTGTCATGTGGGAGCGGTGCATATTATTGAACACATGCTGAGTGTAAAAATGCACTTTTAACACAAATTAAATAATGGAAATGTTATGGAAACATATCCATGGACTAATCCTGGGCTGGATCAGGACTAAACAAAGTCGAGGACAGGACCAAAACAAGTCCACAACAGGAATGAAATTAGCTCAATTTAGAACCAAAGAAATACATTTAATTAAATAGTTCTTTTGGTTATCCAGTTCTATTCATGATAAAAAGCCTGTTTCAAGGTGTCAGACATCGAAAAACTAAGCTATACTTATGTTCTTATGATATATAGTGTATGTTGCGTTAACTATAAAAAGTATTCACACATTGTAAGTTGTATAGTTTGTGTTTTTGGCCATAATAAAGCTTATGAGAATCTATAATATCTATAATATCTAATAATCTATAATCTAGCAGCAGCATTGCAAACACAATCACTAGCTTATGTTCTTCCCGGGGGCTATTGATAAGAAATAAGGCTGTGTGGGAAACGATGTACTGTAAAGTAACATTTAGTGACTTACGTTGCCTTTGACCACATAGTTGGAGTCTGTAGTGATGTCGCGGGCTAAACCAAAATCACAGATCTTAGCCACTCTTCCCTGTGTGAGGAGGATGTTTCGGGCTGCCAAGTCTCTATGGATGCACTGAAACACAACATTAAGCAGATATTTTAAGGATATAATATATTCTTTCCTCACTGGCCCTCAATTAGTCTAAAGTCTAGTTTTTATGTCGATTTTTATGTCTGAGCAGGGATCAAATCTTACATAAATATGTCTAACACGTTAAGGTTAGTATGCAAAAGATTCAACTGTCTGGAACAAGTGGCCAAAATGATATTTTGAATGGTCATCGGGTTAGTTGATCCAGGGCGCTGCATTTCTTCACGCAGACACTGACACTGACATGTGATCTTTGTGTGCACAGTATCTTCGCCTCATCGACTGATCAATTTTTCAGCAGCATGCTTCGACATGCATTTTAGATTCTTTTACTAGCAGTGGAAATACAATCCATTCCATGTGACGACAACAACAACAAGGAAGTAACATTTTGGTCATTTAGATTTATTTTTTTTCATCATGTTTGTTTCAGCAATATTAATGACAGCAGTTTATCATAAGTTGAGTTATTGTTGGAGTAAATAATGGGGGGAAATTGCAATGTCTTTATAATGAAAAGCACATTTAATTTAATTATTTTGAATGTCGTGCAGTGTCAATACAATGTCAGACGTTACAAAGTCTAAATCATTTTGGAAAATAAACTGCGGCACATGAAAGAACTCTTTAGGCAGGTTTTTGACATTGTTTTAAATGTCTGTCATCTTTATTGGAGTGAGGGTCATGACAGAGCTCCACGCTCTGAGGCACTGGACTGGGCCTGGACAGGGTCCTGAGCAGTTAGAGACGAGAGGAATGAGAGAAGAACATCTCCTCCCACCACAGATATCTCACTCTCCTTCTCATCTCCACCCTCACCCAGGGTAAGAATGGACTCAGACTTGAACTTTAACAGCCACATCAAATAACATCAGCAGCTTTTTACCATCTAAAAACGTTGCCAAAATTAGATTTTTCTTCGCACTCTTCTCTTTTATGTCTTAAATTGTTTTGTGCTGTCATTTCTTTGTGATTTTAATGCATTTTTCCTGCTGTGTGAAGCTCTTTGAATTGCCTTGTGTATGAAATGTGTTCTACAAATAAACTTGCCTTGCCTTTATTAATGTTTCAATTAATGCTTGTTTCCATTGCCTCTGTAAAGCATATTGTGTACTTTTGACTGTGGGAAAGTACTATGCAAATACATTTTGATTGACACAATAATCAAACAGAATAATTAGCAAAAACGACAACTATTCTTAAGTGATTAGATCAATGAGAAAATGGCAAAACCTACTGTGGAAGAGATATGAAATACATTGAGATAAATGTTTACATTTTTGGACGCCAGGAACTCCATGCCTTTGGCGACCTGATACGAGAAGCTTAGGAGGTCCTCAGTGTCCAGAGACAGACCGTCTTCTTCAAACAACTCACTGTCTAAATCTGCCTCAACGTAAGAGCCACCTGTCAATCAAACAATATATAGGTTACATCTTCCCACATTGCCTCCTTACACCGATCTTTGGCCCATAGGCCTTATTAGACAGGAACGATAGCGTGAAATGGGGGTTGAGAGAAGGGAGGACATGCAGTGAATAGTCGGGATTGGAACACTGCGGCCGGTTTAGCCACTCGACCAATAGCAGCCCCTTCACACCGATTAGATCATTCTTGAATGTGTGGCTTGCCTTTCCGTATCGAGCGCCTCTTCTCAGACGTGAGCGGGTGCGTGCCAGTGGCAGAAGGCCTCATGGTCATGTAGCCGTTCAAGCTGTCACTGTGAACGGGAAAAGAGCGGTTTGTCTCAGCCAAGCACAGCATCTCCAAAAGACCAGGTCCAAAAAGCTCATCCTACGCACGTTCTGGATAGTAAACACAACTACTACTACTATTACCACTTCTATCACGTTTACTGTGCTCCAGATTGAATAGGAAGTATGTATTTACCATCTTAAATGAACGGAAATGATCATACGTCAACTGAAGGTCTAAAACCAAACCAAGGAATGAACAAAAATGTATGACTGAATCACTTTATCCAGTTAAGATAATAACCTGGACTAAGGATGTCATAATATCACATTTCACTGTAACGATTATTGTGAGAAGAAACATCACAGTTTTAGGATTATTCAAGATTTGTTGGCAGTATAGAAATTCATAATTCTTAAAGTCTATCTTAATGAAATCAGTGAACAAAAAAGTAATGATTGTCACATAAACGCTCAGATAAAAAGTAGTAGTACAAGTAGTTTGACTTTTTGGGGCATAGATTAAATTTAAATGACTAGGATTCTCACCATTCTTATTATTTAGCTATTATTATTATTATACTGTGATCTGAAAAAACATGATTAACTAAATAATCTCTGCATCACTAGCTGGGACTGAACTAGGGCTGGAGCAGATGCCAATTTGAGGACCACTACCTTAAAGAATTAGCAGATTAGCCCACTTTCTAGTAAATTAAATAAAGTCAGGGAAGGGTGTTGCGGTTGTTTTGGATGAATATTGTACTTTCTAAGCAGAAACAGTCCCTCACCCATTGGCCTCCTGCTGCAGCACCACGTTGCGGTAGTAGCAGTCCTCCTCGTTCTTGTAGCAGAAGAAGAAATCTCGTTTTCTGCGCAGGAAGTTGAGCAGGTCTCCGAAGCAGCAGTATTCAGTTATTACTAATGTGGGGCCTGTGGAGAAACAGTGTCACTCAACTGTAATTAGCTCTTCAGAAACAAAAAGCAGAAAACACATGCAAGAAGAGGCCGTTGGAACATTATCCTCAGGCCAAGTTTGTGCCCCACCTCCCACAGTGCACGCTCCGAGCAGGTTGACAATGTTCATGTGGTTCCCGAGGTAACTCAGCACCTTCAGCTCAGACATCAGGGCTTCTTTCTCTGTGGAATGTGCGCTCGCTGCAAAAAAAAAAACATTTTTATTGGTTTAAATACAAGCTATTAACAAAAAGTAAAATATCAAAATGCAGACATTCTTCAAAAGTTTCACTTCAAGTATCAGCTTGTGCTTCACATTAAAGCTGCAGGACCTGCTTTTCTACAGTCTACGTATATAACTCTATATATGTTCACTCTAGATACTAGGTCAAGTAATTTTAGAGATATCTCTCGACCAATGGTTACAGCTATTTTCTTCTAATTTCTATTGATTGTTTGTCAAATCTTGAGACTTCTAGTTGAATATTATAGTCTCCAATTTGTGACATAATCTCCCAGTTGACACAAAAGCTAAAAGTAAATGCTGCAAAGTTTGAAATTGGTTGTTTATTTGCATATGTGTAACTTACATTTTAACATCTTCACTGCCACGGTCATGACTGAGTCTGCTTTGGAAAGGCCGTATGCTGTGGCCTCCACTACTTTCCCGAAGGCACCAGATCCCAAAGTCTTGCCTACAAAAGCAGAAGGAGAGGTTACGGGGGTAACGGTCTTCTCCCAGGAGATGGCAGAGTGCCATGTTCCTAAGACATTCATTTGTGCCCCAGGGCAGTTGATGTAGCTGAATCCTGTTGGAGGAGGTTCAGTGAAATAACTACTCCAAGTGTCAACACAGTGTGTTGACAGTGAGCGAGCAGAACCAACTGTGGAACCAGTTTGAGGCACTGACCATAGAGTCACACCTAATGTAGCAGACAATACAAACATGATGCTGGGCTCTATCAATCATAGAGACAGCCGGAGGGAGCCGCAATAAAGTCATTTGCTGCTGAGCGCTGCAATGCTGTTGAGCTAAAACAGTTTGCATTGAAAACATGGCTGGATTCAAAGTTATTCACTGACTAATGATGATTAGTAATATTATTTAAATGTTTCTCTTTAAAATATAGGCTCCATTTTGAGGACGTTTGACGACGCATTCTTAACTCTACAAATATCAAAATGTATGTTTTTATATTTCTGCCTCATTAAAATGAAAGGGATAGAGCGTGTACATCAGCGCAGGTTGTGTGGGCATCTATTCTGAACTGGTCAGGCCTGGAAGGCTTTAGATTGTGTCATTATTACCATATCAAGAACATTATTGAAATTGTAAGCCATGAATTCTGCATCGCATTGTGAGGTGTGTTTGAAATACTAGGGACCCATGGGAACTACATCTAAATACAACTCATTCAACAGTGAGAAGTCCAAAGAGATGCAGAAACACTTGCACATTAGTAGATAGTTGTGAATCACTTGAGTTGTGCCCGTGAGTGGCCGTTACACGTATCATTGATCATGGTCATAAGAGAAGAGATTAGCACATACCAAATCGCAGGTTATTCCGTGGAAACTCCCATTGGTGATCGTACGGGAGCTGGGTGGGGTCAATGTACACATAGTTGTTTCCGTGGATGCCCTCGATAACTTTCCACTGAATCTGGTACTTGGGTTTCTGTCGAGTTAAAGAGGCATTCATTACAAGGTGTTGTTTTGGTTCTGTCTGGTCTGAAGGCTTTGGTGTGGTGCATGTTTTACCTGTAGATACTTGTAGAAGAGTGTGATGAGGACCAGACAGAGGACTGCTGCTGCTGACACTGTGCCAATGAGCAAGGGAGTGAACAAACCATGAGGGATTGTCTTCTCTGCAAACACAGAGACAAAGGAACATTTAGTACATTGGTAAAATACACTTCTGTTCTACCAACATACACCCAGTATGTTACCTGCCCCACCAGAGAGAATAGAACATTGGACTTGTTTTTTGCCAACACCAAGGAGGCTTATTCCTCTTCCCCCCTCCCTCCCCTGGGCAGCTCGGACCACAACCTTGTACATCTGAGGCCTGTGTATGAACCCATTGTGCGCAGGCAGCCTATGGTGTCCCGTGAGGTGAGGATGTGGTCTGCTGAGAGCGAGGAGGCTCTGAGGGACTGCTTCAGCACCACTGTCTGGACTGAGCTTTCTGACCCACATGGGGAGGACATCAACACCATCACAGAGTGCATCACGGACTACATCAACTTCTGTTTTGAGAACATTGTTCCCTCCCGGACGGTGCGGTGTTTTCCAAACAACAAGCCATGGATTAACCGTGAACTGAAGGCTCTGCTGAAGGAGAAGAAGAGAGCCTTCAGGTCAGGGAACAAGGAGGAGCTGAGGACTGTGCAGAAGGAGCTGAGGAGGAAGATCAGGCAGGCTGAGGCCGGCTACAAGAGGAGGATGGAGGAGCAGCTGCAGCAGAAGAACATTCAGGGAGTGTGGAGGAGCCTGAAAACCATCTTGGGCTTCAAAATCCCCCCTGCCCAGACAGAGGGGGATCTACAGTGGGTGACTGATTTAAATGCTCACTTCTTGAGGTTTGATCGGTCACCCACCCCTCCCCCTGCACAGCTGCATGCTCCCTCTTCCACAGCTGGACAATGCCCTGCATCTGTTCCTCTTCGCTTATCTGCCCCGGACCATCAGCTCCCCACTTCGCCTGGACCCACCCATCCCCCCAGCACACGGTCCCCCTGCCAACCACTGACTGTCACAGCAGCACAGGTGAGGAGTGAGCTGAAGAGGATTAAAGTGAGGAAGGCAGCAGGACCTGATGGCATCAGCCCCAGGCTCCTTAAGTCCTGCGCAGATGAACTGTGTGGAGTTATGGAGCATGTCTTCAACATGAGCCTGAAGCTGAGGGTGGTACCACAGGTCTGAAGACCTCCAGTCTGGTACCTGTGCCTAAGACACCGCGCCCCAAAGACCTCAACAGCTTCAGGCCAGTGGCTCTCACGTCCCACCTGATGAAGACACTGGAGCGGCTAGTCCTGGACCACCTCCGCTCCACCGTGAGCTCAGCCATGGACTCGCTGCAGTTTGCATATCGGCCTGGCATCGGAGTGGAGGACGCCGTCATCTCCCTGCTGCACCACTCTCTCTCTCACCTGGAAAAGCCTGGCAGCTCTGTGAGGATCCTGTTCTTCGATCTTTCCAGCGCCTTCAACACTATCCAGCCGCTGCTCCTGAGGGACAAGCTGGAGACGGCTGGTGTGGAGTATGACCTGGCAGAGTGGATCCTGGACTACCTCACAGACCGACCCCAGTTTGTGAGAGCCCGGAACTGTGTGTCTGACACTCGGACCTGCAGTGTGGGGGCGCCCCAGGGCACTGTCCTCGCGCCCTTTCTCTTCACCCTTTACACTGCAGACTTCAGACATGACACGGACAGCTGTGTCCTGCAGAAGTTCTCTGATGACTCTGCCATCATCGGACTCATCACGGACGAGTACAGAGGACTGGCGCAGGACTTTGTGGACTGGTGTCAGCGGAACCACCTCCTCATCAACGCGGGGAAGACCAAGGAGATGGTGGTGGATTTCCGCAGACGCCACCCCACTGCCCCCTCACCAGTGAACATCCAGGGACGGGACATTGAGAGAGTGACTCATACAAGTACCTGGGTGTTCATCTGAACCACAAACTGGACTGGACTCATAACACAGACGCACTGTACAGGTAGAGCCAGAGTCGGCTCTACCTCCTGAGGAGACTCAGGTCTTTTGGAGTGACAGGGCCGCTCCTGAAGACCTTCTACGACTCTGTGGTGGCATCAGCTCCTGTACGGTGTGGCCTGCTGGAGCAGCAGCATCACAGAGAGGGAGAGGAAGAGGCTGGACAGAGTCATCAAGAAGTCCAGCTCCGTCCTGGGCTGTGCTCTGGACTCGGTGCAGGAGGTGGGGGACAGGAGGGTCCTGGCTAAACTCACATCTATGCTGGACCATGAGTGGGGTGACCCATGCAGGACACTCTCTCCGCTCTGGAGAGCAGCTTCAGTGAGAGACTGATTCACCCTCGCTGTGTGAAGGAAAGGTTCCGTAGGTCTTTCCTTCCTGCTGCTGTCAGACTTTATAACAAAAACTGTTAGTACTGAACACTCGCAATACTGACCTAACCATGTGCAATTCTGTCATATGTGCAATTGCTGTTGGAATTCATGTGCAATTCATGTGCTGTCGTGACACATATTCATGTGCAATTACTGTCGTGATCACATGCAATGGTATTTATTTATTTATTTGTCTATGGGAGTTTTTATTTATTTATAGGAGATCTTCTACTGAAAGTGTTTTTCAGACTTCCTATAAATGATCTGTTCTTCTGTATCTACCTCTGTATCTACCTGCGTTGCACCAATGAAATTTCCCCATGTGGGACAATAAAGGAATATCTTATCTTATCTTATCTATAGGAATAGAAAAGTACTATGCATAAGTTACATGATGAAAGTCTTGATTGGAAAATTGTGTAATAAGAAATAATGCAGCAACATATTTATCCTTTCTTAATTTAAGTAAAGAAATATTAAACTTCTTTACATTTTTGGACGAAGGCTCACTTAACTAGGCTGTTTCTGATTATTATTTTTTTTTCCATAATATACTTAATACGAATATATTATAAAAGCACCTATTCTAGTCAAAATGAGACCACACCATTTGCTCTGCATGTTTTGTAATAATTCTGTAATAATTCAGATGCTCAGTGAGTAATACACGTGGACTTCTGCAAAGAGTTTAAAATGAACCAGCTGTTTTTTAAGTTTTAGGTAAAAACTGTAAAAATCAGGTACAATGTGGTTGGACCTGGGGGTAAGACGCTTCAGTGCTGTTGGTTTACATTATTCACACATGCACAGAGTCATTGTTTAGTTAAACTGATTAGCTTAAAGGTTGGGTGTTGACATTGTAAAGGGACATTAGGCTAACAACAAGGAGCTAATTCTGCCTTAAACACACTGGTCAGTTCATAGCGCGCTAATCCGATTAAACCTATACATTGTCTACTTTATACTTTATATATGTCAAACGTGCATATGTAAAATCCTTACAGTTTCCAGGTCAGTTTCCCATATCGTTTTATAGTTTTGCAGAAAAGTGTGAGTGAGTGAGCGTCACCGTGTGTAATCACTGTGTCCTGTTCCTTTGAATTGACCTGATGTCGTATTGTTTTGCTCCTGCTGTACACGGGGATGTAATAAGCTCTTTAGAGATAAGAAGCTTTCTCTCCACGTTGAATCTGAGAATGCCGAGTCTGCAGTAATTAATCCGAGCCAAAGCTGTCAGTGGATACGAGAGCTGTGCATTGTGTTCATCACTCAAACCTCCAGCCAGAGAACAGAGCGTCAGCCGGGGCCCACTGCCCCACACCCGCCCCACACCCGCCCCACACCCGCCCCACACCCGCCCCACACCCGCCCCACACCCGCCCCACACCCGCCCCCGATACGGCAGACACACCAAATCCCGGCTCTTACCGCTTGTTTACATATCCCACGACAAACTGACCCCTGCGCGGTGTCCTGCATGACCCCTCGACTTATCGGCCCGGGACAACGCTACAGTACTTGAAGTTCCCGTGCCTCTCTGAACACGATGTATGGAGCAGATGGAGACGCCGTTAGAACAGAGCGGATTTGGAGACAGACCGTAAACAATGGCGTGAGATAATCAGTGACATCTCATTTTGGCCAATCAAGTCTGGCCATCTCCTTGACTTGTTTACCGTACAGATTGTGTCAGCGCACATACAGGCTGAACCGCGCTAAAACATGCTTTTAGTAAATATTGTGAGCCAAGGAGACAATCTCGTTTGTGGTTTACAAAGTTGTGTGAATACAAAGGGACGGCCAAGATCAGATTTTCTAAGTCAACTGCTGCACAGAGTCACTGGAAGTTGACAAGGGCATTTGAGTCCAACAATAAAAAGAAAAATAAAGTCAATAATAGTTTACTAGTCTGCCGTAATTATGGGAGCCATGATAAAAAAGAAAACTGAACCAAAACTGTAGCAATAAGTGCTCAATCATATCTATATATCCATCTTAACGTCAAGTCAACAGGTCAACCCCAAAGAAGTAGCACAACCAAAAATAACAAACTAAAATTCTGTGTCAGCTGTAATTTATAGGAGCCACTCTCATTAAACCGACTGATCTCTTGATCCAATATTAATGAGCAAAAACCAATGCAGACCGCTGTAATAACTGAATGTCACAAGAAATACTTTCAAAACAACCCTAACGGCCCCATGACTTGACAGAGCAGCGCTGCAGGAAATGAAAATGTGGGTGGGATCGAGGAAGGACACTATGTAAACAGAACCTGTGCACGCGCTGAAGAGGCTGAACCATTTTATTAGATTAGATGATGCATGTACCGGTTTTATGTTTCAATTGTTGAATTCTGTTCTGTACAAGGTTAACCGTTTTCACGCAGAAGAAACAATTGTGATTTTGATTCATTGTGATTTACCTTGAGGACTGTACACACATCACAACAGTCTATAAAGCATATTTGAAGAAGAAGAGATGCAGGTCGTTTCTGTGAGCGGCTCCACGGACAAGATGTGTTCAAGTTTAAGCCAAACTGTGAAACACTATGGCTCAAAACGAGTCATAAAGTTACATAGTGAATTTGAATAAAATCATTTATTTTGTTTGTTTGTTTGTTTGTTTATATGGTCAAGATAGTTCATGTTAATGAACATACAATACATTGTGGCCATGAGCTAATTTCCATCCATTGACCTGCATTCAGTCTCACAACACGCTCTCTCTCAGACACAGCGCACTATGGACATGTTTGTAGTGGTACCAGACACGGGAAGAACCTGGGAATCAAAGCAGGAATGCTAACCGCTGTGCTATTGTGTTAGCTCAAACAAACAAACAAACAACAAACAAAGGGCTCTTTGAATAGGGCTGTCACTTACAATAATTTTAGAAGTCAACTGGTCAGCAAATATTTTTTTCGATTAATTGAAAAATAGCAAAACAAATATTTCTAATGTAAAATGTGACTTTTTAATATATATTTTTTTAAATTGGCTGCATGAAGCCCTCAAAATGAAGAATGAATGATCTTTTTAATTGCCATTTTGATTTTGCTGTCTTTGTTATAAGAGGTATATTGTATGCGTTTTACAGTATGATGTGTAGTGTAGTATAACAAGGGCCTTGTCATATTTGCTGTCAATATTTCATCACGTTATGTAAAAGACAAGACGAAATACTGGTCGTTGCCCCACATCTGGGAACACAACGTCATCATCACAAATAACTCCATCAATACCATCAGTTCAAACTTGTTCCCGCTCTGGTCCTGCTCACCTCTGATGGAGAAGAGCATGTAGGCCTGCTCTCCCTCCACCGTGGCCACACACTCCAGCGTGCTGAAGCCTCCGCGGCTGATGTTCACGCGGCTCTCCACCTCAGTCTTCCCAAACAGAGGGCTGAACAGGGTCACGGTCATCACGTTCAGCTCCTCCTGCGTGGCATTGACCTGCTCCGAGCACCTGCAAGCACCGCAGAACAACCAGAGCACATCACTTTCTCTTACATTGTGATGACAGCCGGCTCAAAGCTAAAGTATGTGCACTACAGCAGGAATGTGAATCTTATTTTGGAGTTTGGGTTACTTTGATTCATTTAAATACATTTAAATCTGCATGGTATGTTTTGCTGTCTGAAGTAAATAGATGAGTCTTTCTGATCCTAGTTTAACCTGGTAAAATACTGATTTAGTTATAGTTTAGAGCTGGTTTAGTCATGATTATAGTCCTGGGTTAGAACTATAATTCAAAGAAGACATTATGCTTTTGTCTAGAGGTATAATCTATGACACCCGTAGATCATTATTTCATATTTTGGACATTTCAAATAGAATAATTGACATAAAATGAAACAACTGAATAAAACAATGCAGCACTGATGTTTGCATACTTCTTTCTTGCTGGAGAATAAAGATTACTCGCATGGATCACTCTAAATACAACTTTGAGCGTGTAAATGAGAAGAGAAAACAGCCATAACTCAGTCTAATTCTTGTTTAGTGGTGGTTAAGTTTCATTTTGTACATGCTATTTAACCCTCAAGTTAACTGCAGTAAAATCCTGTATTCATAAAGTGCAGTCACGTGGTTGCTCTCAGGTCATAGGCTAACCCAGGTCATGCCACATCTCGTTTCACCTAATTGAATCCATTGTCATCTAAACGTTCGGATAATCACATCTGACTCATTGCAAGGATGTCCCACCCACACGCACCGTACACAACAGTAGGTTATGGCAGTTTGTTGAACAGTGCTGTGGAAAACTACCAACACTGAGCCCACCATTGTTCATCATATTTGGTTTTATTACTTCGTCTTTACATATCTCTGGTTAAATTATAGACTAGTTCAATATTCTAATAGTAATATGAAACTGTGACTGTCTAATATGTAACTGATGCAGCCCATGCAAACACAAAGCCATGACGGTAAACAGAGAATTGGAATAAAACCAGAAGTTAATAATTCAGCGTATGCAAATATCAGTGTAACACATTGTGCATGAAGTATGTGCATTGTGTGCTAATGCAAATAAGCCATAACATGTATTGCAGGTCTAACCTTTTCTATGTCAAGCATGAACCTAATATATGTCTAATATGATCTGCACGTCTTAAGCAAATATTGAAGCTTTGCATTAGTCAGTAAGCATTGTAAATCTAATCTAGGGAAGGGGTAGTAAAAAGTTCAACATGTACACTTTTAAATGCATAAAGCACCTCTATACAAAACAAACAAAATACAAACATAAAATGTTCTAAACTTAAATGCATGTTTAGACTTCACAAAATAATAATGTGTGGTAACGTAATAAATCTGTAAAATATCAAATAAAAAGCTAATGTGGAGACAACATTTCTCCACGTATTTGTCCATTAAAACCTAAACATCATGATTTTGGCTTCATCAAAAACACCCATGACCCCGAAAATGGATGAACGGAAATAAAGAAATAATGTTAAGATCAAATAGTCTTCATTATTTCATTTTCTACCACTTTTTCTCCCGGGACTGGAGCCTAAACCAGCCTCTGACGTCTCATGTGTCATTTTCATAAACTCTCAGGTGGATCTCAGATGGATCTCAGGTGGATCTCAGATGGATCTCAGATGGCTCTCAGGTGGATCTCAGATGGATCTCAGAGGGATCTCAGATGGATCTCAGATGGATCTCAGGTGGATCTCAGATGGATCTCAGAGGGATCTCAGATGGATCGCAGATGGATCTCAGGTGGATCTCCGATGGATCTCACAGGGATCTCAGATGGATCTCAGATGGATCTCAGGTGGATCTCAGATGGATCTCAGAGGGATCTCAGATGGATCTCAGATGGATCTCAGATGGATCTCAGATGGCTCTCAGGTGGATCTCAGATGGATCTCACAGGGATCTCAGATGGCTCTCAGGTGGATCTCAGATGGATCTCAGGTGGATCTCAGATGGATCTCAGAGGGATCTCAGATGGATCTCAGATGGATCTCAGATGGATCTCAGATGGCTCTCAGGTGGATCTCAGATGGATCTCACAGGGATCTCAGATGGCTCTCAGGTGGATCTCAGATGGATCTCACAGGGATCTCAGATGGATCTCAGATGGATCTCAGGTGGATCTCAGATGGATCTCACAGGGATCTCAGATGGATCTCAGATGGCTCTCAGGTGGATCTCAGATGGATCTCAGATGGCTCTCAGGTGGATCTCAGATGGATCTCACAGGGATCTCAGATGGATCTCAGATGGCTCTCAGGTGGATCTCCGATGGATCTCACAGGGATCTCAGATGGATCTCAGATGGCTCTCAGGTGGATCTCAGATGGATCTCAGATGGCTCTCAGGTGGATCTGGATCTCAGATGGATCTACTCACCTCACGTACGACTGCTCACAATAGAACCATGTGATCTGTGGAGCGGGGAACCCTTCAGCCACACAGCGCACCTGACCATCCACTGGCCCCGTGTGTGAAACAATCTCTGGTTTACCTGAGAGAAAAGTACATGAACATGAGTCATACAGTATCAAACAGGGCAGGGTTATGACCTCATTTTAAAGATGCAAGTTCCAACATTAAACTGCGGTTATCGATGTGAAAAAAGTAATTGAAGTGAATGGTATTTGGACTTACTGATGACAAAAATGGCGAATGACTGGTTCACTGAGGTGTGTCCGTTTGTGGCTCTGAAAGTGTAGACGCCGCTCTCCGCTATCTTCAAGCGCACCAGCCGCAGCTCGCTCACAAACCTGACGCAGACAAAGCAGCTTCTGTTGCTGTTGTTCAATCATCGCATGGATAATAGTGCGAAGCAAATTCCATTTTTCATGTAGATGTATTGATTTTCCAACACGACCATTTCGAAAGGCCATGTCACGCTTGATTAAACGAGTCATGTATAATTAGTGGCCATGGTTTGTTTCTTTATAATGGTGTCCTGAGGCAAGAACCACATGTCATTTGCTTAAAATTTGCCCCTATTTATATTGATGGAGCTGTGGCTCTGGGTTTATTGTAAAAGGGCACTTCCAATTCTGACGGTTTCTATTTCAGTGGAAACCCTGAGGCCTTCTTCAAATTTCAGCCAAATTTCTCACGTAGCTGCACTCGACTACTGACACGTCTCCAAAGCGCGGTGTTACATTTCACTAAAAGGCGATAATGAACTTTTTGCCGCTCCTGTGTGGCACTTAAATTGAGTGTTGTGGTGTAGGTTTGTCCCGGAGTTAAGAATAACACTACGGTAAATAAGCTTATGCTGGGTCTTAAATCAAGATTATTCTATTTTCTACTGTTTACTCATGATTTATTGTAAAATTCCTTAAACCTGGCAATAAGTACCACTACTCATGAAGTCATTTTATTATTAGGATACTTTTTTCAACACATTTCCTCACAAGCTCTATTGGTTATAGCTCCTTGTTTCCACGGGTTGAATTGCTCTTTATACCTGTTTTGGTGGGAGTAGGTGGTGATGACGTGGTCCGTGGTGTTGTGGAGACCGTCCTCTCTGAAGGACCAGGAGACGTTGCGTGGTTTGGGGTAGGCCTCCATGTCCACCTTCAGGGTCAGACTCTCCCCAGAGCGAACGTGATGGGTCCTGTTCATCTGGGGCGTGAGGTTGATAAAACCCTTTTCTAGAAACAAAAGAGCAAAACGGTGTCACTTTTCCACATTATTAGATATATTAGGAGCGAGCAGCATCCACTCTCTGCTCTGTGAGGACGCATGACTGTGATGAACCTAACCCAACCCATGTTCTTTAATTGTGAAAACAAACCACAGCATTAAAATGTGTTGATACGATCACAAAAAGATGGTAGACAGAGATAGATCATTTCTATGACTGGTATTTGCTTCTTCAAACTGCACTATGGATGGTTGAA
>NW_027316532.1:37371508-37386508 GCF_026437365.1 Eucyclogobius newberryi
CACATTTAATGAGCTTTTGTTTTAATGGTATTCCTTATCATTAGCTAGCTTAGAGTTGTTTTTGAATAATTCAAGCTTTAATTTGATTTGATTTTTATGTAGAACAAAATTAATAAAAACGTTTTGAAGCATTTTTCTGTTCTGCAGCACCAGAACAGAAAAAAAGTCAAGAAAAACAACACGAAGAGTCTGTACGGCTTTTCAAAATGGGCATTCAGCTGCTTGTCTGCCCGCTGTAGGTGTGAAGCATGTTTGAGTAATATTGACCACCTATTAGCACCCACTGACATGGGTCAAACATGTAGAAGCACCCACCCACCCTCACCCTCAGGGAGGGGAACGTCTTTAAGCTTAGGCTTTGGCTGAAAACTAACAAAAACTGCACCTATGTGTAAATTGTGTGAACGAGTACTGAATGTGTGAATCGGCTGATGAAACTGATGAATCCAGAGGAAAGTACCTTTGACAAAGACGTAGATAGATGTTTGGAGCCTGGACAGTTCCTCAGAGCAGATGTACCGTCCCGTATGAGAATTATGAGCTCGTGGGACGTTCACCGTGGACATCCCATCCACCAGTGTCTGTCCGCGCACTGTGGAGCGGTCCTCCCTCTTCCACTGCATCACCTTGTCGCCCTGGCAACGCAGGCCAAAGGGCTTGTTCATTTCTACCACCAGGTACGTCCCGAGGGTGAGGTGGTAGTGGAAGACCAGGTTGGAGGTGGTGGGGGTGATGGAGGTCTTGGTGTCACCTAGAGCAAATATGTACATTTACTATTCAGTCATAACCATGGCAGACCAATGCAGAGTGCAATACAGAGTGCAATACATCGCGCAATGCAGAGCGTAATACAGAGTGCAATACAGCGCGCAATACAGAGTGCAATACATCGCGCAATGCAGAGCGTAATACAGAGTGCAATACAGCGCGCAATGCAGAGTGCAATGCAGAGTGCAATGCAGAGCGTAATGCAGAGCGTAATGCAGAGTGCAATACATCGCGCAATGCAGAGCGTAATACAGAGTGCAATACAGCGCGCAATGCAGAGTGCAATGCAGAGTGCAATGCAGAGCGTAATGCAGAGCGTAATGCAGAGTGCAATACAGCGCGCAATGCAGAGCGTAATGCAGAGTGCAATGCAGAGTGCAATACAGAGTGCAATACAGAGTGCAATGCAGAGCGCCATGCAGAGTGCAATGCAGAGCGTAATACAGAGTGCAATACAGAGCGTAATGCAGAGTGCAATACAGCGCGCAATGCAGAGCGTAATGCAGAGTGCAATGCAGAGTGCAATGCAGAGTGCAATGCAGAGCGTAATACAGCGTGCAATGAAGAGCGCAATACAGCGCGCCATGCAGAGCGCAATACAGCGTGCAATGCAGAGAGCAATGCAGAGCGTAATGCAGAGCGCCACGCAGAGCGCCACGCAGAGTGCAATGCAGAGCGCCATGCAGAGTGCAATGCAGAGCGTAATACAGCGTGCAATGCAGAGTGCAATGCAGAGTGCAATGCAGAGCGCCATGCAGAGTGCAATGCAGAGCGCCATGCAGAGTGCAATGCAGAGCGTAATACAGCGTGCAATGCAGAGCGCCATGCAGAGTGCAATGCAGAGTGCAATGCAGAGTGCAATGCAGAGCGCCATGCAGAGTGCAATGCAGAGTGCAATGCAGAGTGCAATGCAGAGCGCCATGCAGAGTGCAATGCAGAGCGTAATACAGCGTGCAATGCAGAGCGCCATGCAGAGTGCAATGCAGAGTGCAATGCAGAGCGCCATGCAGAGTGCAATGCAGAGTGCAATGCAGAGCGCCATGCAGAGTGCAATGCAGAGCGTAATACAGCGTGCAATGCAGAGCGCCACGCAGAGCGCCACGCAGAGCGCCACGCAGTCATTTTTTCTATTGGTAGAAGTTAACTCAATTTATCCAACACAAAGATTGTGATGAATCATATCACACTCTATAGACCTTTCCCCATAACACATGGCATTCATGTGTAAACTCAGGGTGTAACATAGAATTAACAAACAACATTCTTATGATCTTTATACCCTGCTCGCGCTGCTTTTGACCGGGTAACATTTTGAGAGAAAAACTTGGCATGATGCATTTCCTCCCAATAAAATCCCTTTCAGAGAATCAACTCCACAAATTAGTTTAATTTGTAATCGTAAAAAATGAAGCATTCTTTACTAACACTGACAGTTATTGGTGACTTTTGAATGTCGTCAGTCACCAGAAAACATCTTGCTTCTGTTTATCTGTGTGATCAAAATGCCATAAAGATAATGTTTCATGAAGTCCACTGTGACATTCCCTTCAAACCACTACATCAACAAATCTGTGTATTTTCAACCGGTTATTGCTGAAGGGATGGCTTTATCAAGATGTAATCAAGCTGCAAATCCAACTGGAAACAGGTGGGGAGACTTTCAATGTGAAAACATCTCCAAAATTAGGTTCCAAAAGTGTCTTCCTCAAACGCTGTGGGAGTCTGTTGTCTGCAGTAGTGGGAGTGTGAAGGCGCCGCACAGAGAGTTTGAGCCACTCGGGCCAACATTATTCAAGTATTCAGCTTTTGTATGTTGTTATTTGAAGATAAAGTTAAAAAGATTGCACTTCCACTACTGTAAATATCCTTTATAAACTTTGACCACTGCCATGCCGCTGATTAAAGGGGACATTTTGTGCAAAATCAACTTGAATGAACTTTTAACCTTGTTACAAACGTGTTTACTCAAGTTTTCTTTCGATTAATTCCTTGATTCCCCGCCCACATCCCTGTACTTAGTTGTGATTAGTTGGAAAATAAAGACTCCAAGTGACCCACGTAGAGATCTAAACTGTAACATAGCCACTTTTTAAAACTGAAAACACCGTAAATGAAAATCCTCTGCTTGAAATGTCCCTGTGACAGTCAGATCTGCTTCAATGGACCTGTTTCTATTATTAAGCCATTTTAAATCAATATTGAACAAAATATCAAATAATTGTCTATTCATGTTATAGTTCAATACTTGAAAAAAGCATAATAATCACAAAAAATGGATGCCACAAACGGACATCATAACTGACACACGCACCATGGAAAAAATAACCGCCGGATTCAACTTGAAAATAGACAAATTCAACAAAAAATTTGCAAAATGGAAATAATTTTTGCCATAATATGCGTTTATCATTAGTTAAAACAAATATTATTATTTTGAATTATTATTATATATTTTTCTTTACATATGTTTGTTTTATGTACGTTTTTGTTGCTGTGTGTAAAAAAATAAAGACAAAAGCATAATATGTCTCCTTTATTAAAAGGAGACATATTTGCCAATAAAGTGATAAAAGTGCAAATGTTGTGGTTAATAGACCAAAGCTTCTTGTCACTTCTGTGGATAGTAAACACCTCTTTGTGAATCGGGGAGTAAACTTGTGGGACAAGGTTTATGTAAAGACAGGTAATGCAAAGGCCACTGTGCTAATGCTGAAGGCTGTATTTGAAAGTAGATCCCTGACCTGTTGTAAACAAACTCGTGTCTCCTACTCTAAGTAATTGGATCGTCAAACTTTTCCTGTTATCAGGAAAGAAAAACAAACGGTTATATTTTTTGTATGACAATAGACCTGCGGTTTAACGCGAAGAAAGGCAAAATACAAATGCAGGCGCTGAAACTGGTCAAATGAGGACAATTAGTACATCAACGCAAAGGTCATTGTATTACAAAACAATGGTAAAGTATTATCAGTATTACACCAATGTAACATGCCATTTTCATACTGGATAAATGGCCACAAATGATGTCCATCTGTGTCTCTGTGTTTGTCCTAACATTACCTTTTGCACAAAGAGCAGACCACTCTCTGTTTCTCTGATTTTGGTAAGCCTGACAAACTCTGATGTAATCGACAAGGATTATGGCCATTTTACAGTCTGTAAATCAAACATGATCGAGTGCTCTATATTTCACAGAAAGGAATCTGTCAAAATTGTGCATAAATTTACCAAGACAATACGTGAAAACTGTTCATCTTGCAAGTTCAATGCAAAGTTTTGATACGGTTCTAATGTAACCATTACACCAGTAATTTTATCATTGCATATTGAAATTGAGCTAAAACAACCACTGAAACTCATGAACAAATAACTCAGATGTATATGGGCATGAATATTGTATTGTACATGAATGTACAGTAAAATCGTATCAGGATCAGCAGAAATAGTTCAAATTAGCAGTGCAGAGGAGCAACTGAACAATTTGAGTTGATCACATGACAGTTGTGTCCAGGGGCCAATAGCAGTGGACTTCACTGTGGTTCTGTGCAGTGGGACACAAGGCACTGGCCTCCTGCTTCACACGGTGCAAAAGCTGCTGCACATTACAACAAACAGGAGAAAAACCATGAACCAAACACAGACACAGGCCAAATCATGCACGGTTTACTCATGCAGCACATGGCAGACACAACCAGCTGTAGCCAAGCCACAAACGTGGGAAATAATACAAAATCATCATCATCATCATCATCATCATCATCATCATCATCATCATCATCATCATCGTCATAATAATAATCGTCAAAATAATAATAATAATAATAATAATTATTATTATAATATATGTATTATTATTGTTATCATGTATTATTATCAAAGCATTATAGCCATGATAATAATAAAGTTAACCAAAATACACCGTAAAAGAGCCGGTTGTAAATGACAAACACCGAATCAATGTGATGTTTTTCAAATGAAGCGGACGGACCGCGGCACCGCTCACGCGCCTCACGCGCCTCACGCGCCTCACGCCTCTCTCACGCACGGAGCTTATCTTTTAAAATAGTGACAACATTCATTTATATGCTACCTAAGAATCAAGATTGGCATCATCCCAATTCTGACTTTTGTGTGCAAAAAACTCATTCCACAGGTTGAGACTGTCACAGGCAGAGCTTCATTATTAAATAAAGTTCTTCGCCCCAAGTCTCCACTTTCTTTATGTCGATAAGGTTTTACATATGCTTCTTAAAAACAAAGAAATGTGCCGAGGCGCGCGACATAACAATAAAGTGAACTGCCTTTTTCACCAGTAGATTATGCTTAACCACCTGCTGCAATAAAAGTCGGCAGATGCATTGTAAATAAAGCGATAGTGCATTTTACCTGGGTGAAAAGTTAAGTGTAGAAAAACAGACAGGAGAATCCAGTGGTATTCCATAGTGATTATTCCATGGGTCTGAGGAGGTGCGCCGGCGGCTCTCTGCTCAGACGGTCTTCTCCCTCTGCACCTCTTGTGGCGGCGGCAGCTTCACTTGTGGAGAACTTGTGTGAGGAGTCCGCGACCACGTTTAAAGGCGCAGATGCTCAGCTCCAGACAAAAGCCTTTGCTGAAGCAGCGGAGAAGTGAACGGCTCGTGCGTGAACATGGTGAGGAGAGAGGAGAGGCGCGTGAGCAGGTCCCACTTCTGTCCCGCGTGAGGCTCTGCGGAGAGGCGCGTGAGCAGGTCCCACTTCTGTCCCGCGTGAGGCTCTGCGGAGAGGCGCGTGAGCAGGTCCCACTTCTGTCCCGCGTGAGGCTCTGCGGAGAGGCGCGTGAGCAGGTCCCACTTCTGTCCCGCGTGAGGCTCTGCGGAGAGGCGCGTGAGCAGGTACCACTTCTGTCCCGCGTGAGGCTCTGCGGAGAGGCGCGTGAGCAGGTACCACTTCTGTCCCGCGTGAGGCTCTGCGGAGAGGCGCGTGAGCAGGTACCACTTCTGTCCCGCGTGAGGCTCTGCGGAGAGGCGCGTGAGCAGGTCCCACTTCTGTCCCGCGTGAGGCTCTGCGGAGAGGCGCGTGAGCAGGTACCACTTCTGTCCCGCGTGAGGCTCTGCGGAGAGGCGCGTGAGCAGGTACCACTTCTGTCCCGCGTGAGGCTCTGCGGAGAGGCGCGTGAGCAGGTACCACTTCTGTCCCGCGTGAGGCTCGGAGCGCGCTCTGGGACCGACTGTGCGCGGCTGTGGCGACGTCAACATGTTTATAGGAGCTGCGCGGTCCTCACACTCAAGGGGGAGGCGTTTGAACCGGGGGCTGGTTCAAACACACGGACTTTCTTTTTTCTACAGGCTAAAATAATGTTTGTTCTTATTCTAGAAACGGTCTAGCCTGCAAAAAAAAAAAGTTCGAGTTGACTTGGATGGATGCTCTGCATGAATGTTCCCTATAACTGTATTTACTGTGACCTGCAGGTAACCTTTACAAAACGTTTCCTAACTTTCAGGAAACCTTCACCTTTTATGTTTTGTGAATAGTAAGCAAACTGTTAAAACTTTAACCTTTACAGAGGACTGGATTCCTGAAAAATGATAAGACAATCTGGCAGGGATGGAAAGAATCTTATCGAAAATTCTCACGTTACTGTAATTGAGTACATTTTTGGTGTAATTTTCCTTTTTTTTGAGTAGATGATATTAGAACTTGTGTGAGGAGTCCGCGACCACGTTTAAAGGCGCAGATGCTCAGCTCCAGACAAAAGCCTTTGCTGAAGCAGCGGAGAAGTGAACGGCTCGTGCGCGAACATGGTGAGGAGAGAGGAGAGGCGCGTGAGCAGGTCCCACTCAACTGGTACTCAACTGGTTCAAAATGCAGCAGCAAGATTACTAACAGGAACAAAAAGAAGAGAGCACATTACGCCAGTGCTGAAGTCTCTTCACTGGCTCCCCGTCGAGTCCAGAATCAAATTCAAAATTCTACTCTTGACCTACAAAGCCATAAATGACATGGCCCCATCCTACCTCAAAGATGCTATAGAACCATATCATCCAAACAGAGCTCTTCGCTCTCAGAATGCCGGCCTTCTGGTGGTGCCAAGAGTCTCTAAAAGTACTGTAGGAGGTAGAGCGTTTAGCTACCAAGCTCCTGTGTTATGGAATCAGCTCCCGACCCATGTTAAATATGCTGACACAGTCTCTTCATTTAAGTCCAGGCTTAAAACGTTCCTCTTCGAAATCGCTTATGGTCAGAGTAGTTAGGAACAGAAAGATAAACCCACAGCTTCAGCTACGCTGCCCTAGGAGTAACTATGCTGGGGGAAGTATGACAGCTTGAGCACTATCCTCTTCTTCTTCTGACTACTTATGCTATCAAACAATATTTATTTTTTGATTCCACTTGCAAACTGTTCACCGCCTTCTTTTCTTTCTCTCACTCCTGAGGACCTGTGGACCCAGATGCCCCTCCCCTGGTGAAGTGGTCCCTGCCCTGTGTGGACGGTCCCTCATCTGCCTGAAGAGTGGCTCCAGTTCGCCTCAGTCGGTCCCTCTTCTGCCTGAAGAGTGGGTCCAGCTCGCCTCCGACGGTCCCTCATCTGCCTGAAGAGTGGGTCCAGCTCGCCTCCGACGGTCCCTCTTCTGCCTGAAGAGTGGGTCCAGCTCGCCTCCGACGGTCCCTCTTCTGCCTGAAGAGTGGGTCCAGCTCGACTCAGACGGTCCCTCATCTGCCTGAAGAGTGGGTCCAGCTCGACTCAGACGGTCCCTCTTCTGCCTGAAGAGTGGGTCCAGCTCCAGTCTCCTTGTGTCCGTCTGTCCGTCTGTGAGAGTGGGATCTCTCCTTCACTGGAACTCCTCCAGGTTTCTACGCTTTTTTCCCAAAGAGGTTTTTTTTGTAGTTTTTCCTGGCCGAGAAGGAGAGTCTAAGGACAGAGGACCCTGGGACATCGTCCCTCGCCACCACAGACATTGTCTGACTTCATCGCCACCACAGACATTGTCTGACTTCATCGCCACCACAGACATTGTCTGACTCCATCGCCACCACAGACATTGTCTGACTTCATCGCCACCACAGACATTGTTGATTCATTTCTCCCTGTGGCCCTCAGAGGCAACTGTTGTTGTGATTTTGGGCCTTACAAAAATAAATTGATGATGATGATGATATTAAGTGTTTAATGTTACTTCACGGATGCTGCTTTCCACATCCAAACACTCAAAACAACACAGCATCACCTGCCCTCATCAACCAGAACTCAAAGAATATGCAAAATGTTGCAGCTTTAATTGTACTTGTAATTTAGTACATTATTAGCCATACAACTGAACTTTTGCTTGAGTTTAAATTTACTGTTCTCTTTCCACTTGCAATCTGGGTTCAATGTTCAATTTGTTTAAATGTAGAAAAAGCTTCAGTTGTAGTCATCTAGACTCCAGTCCAGATGACTACAACTGAAGCTTTTTCTACAAAGGACCACGCCTGGACCAATGAGGGATTACACCGACAATAAACGACACAACAAAGGAAACTGGATTTTTCAGCAAAACAAATAAATATGACAAAACACTTTACATTTTTGTTGCTTTTTGTTGTGGAATTGCTGTCTTTTTTATTATTTGTTTATCTTTTTTATTTATTTATTAATTAATTTTTATCTTTATTATTTTCCCCTCCATCCCTTGTTGGGAAATGGGAGGTTTTGTCTGTGGGAGTTTTTGTTTATAGGAGATCTTCTACTGAGTGTTTTTCAAACTTCCTATAAGTGATCTTATCTTTTCCTCTGTATCTACCTGCGTTGCATCAATGAAATTTCCCATGTGGGACAATAAAGGAATATCTTATCTTATCTTATTCTAACATGTTAATTTATTCATAAATCCACCATGAATTGTGATAAATCCTAAAACTGAATGGGTCCTAGAGATAATACATACTGAATGTATTTACAAGCACCAGTAAGATTCAAAGCCGAGTGGAGCAGGTAAAGTGTTGTGAAATGTGAGGGTTAAGTATAGGTACAGCTGCTGTATTATTTAACACAGTATTTCCTAACATGCTTGGACAAAGACAGGAGACATGACAAGCAAATTAAGATCTCTCACAGTCGCTCCAGTGCACATTCTTTAAACACACAGTGGACGGAGGTTTCACATAAGGAGAAAAAAGACATGATAGATTCAGGTTGTTTTATATATATTTCTTGCTCAATTATTATTTATAGACAAGTGTTAAAAGCTCAAATAGCATTCACTCTGAAAGCTAATCTCTAATTTGACTTCCTCCAAGCATTAAGTCTCGTAAAAGAGCCATCCATAATCGCACATTGATTTTTCCATTCACACATATTAAGCTGAGGATAACATTATTTTTGGTTTGCTCTCGTTTTCAAAGCACAGCATAACTACCTGACTAAAGGCGGACTGATATGATAAAGAGTGTGGTTTTCCTTGAGCCGGATCACAATTAAAATTTGGCAAGGCAAGGCAAGGCAAGTTTATTTGTAGAGCACATTTCATACACAAGGCAATTCAAAGTGCTTCACAGCAGGAAAAATGCATTCAAATCACAAAGAAATTACAGAAACAGAAATAAAATAAAATTAACTAAATTAAAAATTATCAATCCAACTGATTTTCTAAACTAATAAAATCACAAACAAAAGAGAAGAGTGCAAAGAAAAAATCCTTTCAGTCATATGCGCAGCTAAACAAAACTGTTTTTAGCTTAGATTTGAACATTGTCAGAGTAGAAGCCTGTCTCACATCTTCAGGAAGACTGTTCCAGATTTTAGCTGCATAAAACTGAATCGCAGATTCCCCATGTTTTGTCCTGACTCTGGCACCAGCAGGAGGCCGGTCCCTGAGGTCCTCAGAGTCCGAGATGGTTCATATGGCACTAACATATCCAAGATGTACTTTGGTGCTAGGCCATGGAGAGACTTGTACACAAGCAGAGCTGCTTTAAAGTCTCTTCTCTGAGCCACAGGGGCCAGTGCAGAGACCTGAGAACAGGACTAATGTGCTCATACTTCCTGGTTCTAGTCAGGACCCGAGCAGCAGCGTTCTGGATGTACTGCAGCTGTTTTACAACTCGTTTGGAGAGACCAGTGAGCAGGCCGTTACAGTAGTCTAATCTACTGGAGACAAACGCATGGATAAGTCTCTCTAAATCTGGTTTTGACAGTATATTTTTGATTTTGGCAATGTTTTTTAGATGGTAAAAAGCTGCTGATGTTATTGATTTGACGTGGCTATTAAAGTTCAAGTCTGAGTCCATTATTACCCCCAGATTTCTAATTTGGTTTGTAGGTTTTAGAGCGAGACTCTGGAGGTGACCGCTAACACTTTCTCTTTGTTTCTGTGGGCCAAAAACGATTATTTCAGTCTTGTCTGAGTTCAGCTGGAGAAAGTTGTTTTGCATCCACAAACTGATCTGTTGGATGCAGTGACAGAGTGAATCTACTGGTCCATATTCACCTGCCGATAGTGAAACATAGATCTGAGTGTCGTCTGCATAATTGTGATAGGACACATTTTCACTGCGTATCAACTGACCTAACGGCAGCATGTAGAGGTTGAACAGAAGGGGACCCAGGACTGACCCTTGGGGCACTCCACAGGTCAGGGTCATGTGGTCTGAGACACAGCTACCAATTTCAACAAAGTACTTCCTGTCTTCCAGATAAGACCTTAACCAGTTTAGGGCAGTGCCAGTGATGCCCACCCAGTCCTCTAGTCTCTGTAAGAGGATCCCATGATCGACAGTGTCAAAAGCAGCACTCAGATCTAACAGAATTAAGACTGAGGCTTTGATTTGATCATGATACATAACATTTTGTATTTTTCTGTTGCCTTTAATGGGTAATTAAAGTCGCCTGCTTCTTCTGAAAGTTCACATTTCGCAGTGATTGGTTGAATACAGCTGTCACTCACTCACTTCTTGCTCAGCCCTCCTGTGCTCTGAAACACCAAGGAGTGAACACACTCCAGGTCAAGTGTAGATAACCAGACAAGATGAGTATGAGCAGAGTGAGACAAAGTCTGCCATACTCAGGACATGGAACCAAAGTGAAGATTTGAATGATCAACTCTTCTGGTTCACAACTGGAACAAGATCTGAGACTCAGGTGTCTCTCTCCTGCAGGAGGGCAGGCGCTCCCTCAGTCGTGCCGGAGGATCTTGGCGTAGAGCCACTCCTCCACGGTGGTTAAATAAAGTCGCTTTAGTATCTGAAGAGGCATTCTGGGCATGGTCCTCCTGAATGTGGAAGACGATAGAGACAGACAGGAGACAGTGTTGAGACCTCTGGAAGTTTGAACATTTCTGGTTAAACAGCTGCCACAGCGACACTGGTGCTGGACACAAGGCTGCATCAAGTATAGCAATCAAACTGAAATATCAATTTGACAAGTTACAGTCTTGAGGACCACACAAAATGAAATCACAAATGTTTGAACAGAGCAGAGCCCTGTGAGATTCAACTCTGAACTCTGGAGGAACAGGAGAAAGTGCTTAAACTTGAAATTATTATTTTATTGTTCTTTTGTCTTGTTTGTTTTTAAATGTTTTATATGGACCTTTTTGAGTCTGAAATGAAGCTTGATTGATTGATTGATTGATTGATTACCAATTGACAATACATTCTTGAAGAATGCAATTATTTTAAGGCCGTTGCTGCAGAGCCGCAGCGCGGTCAAATGGCCCAGCAGTTTCAGGAACCGCGGTACTGCCATATAGCCTCATGGCTAACCCTAACCCTAACCCTAACTCTAACCCTAACCTTAACCCTTACCCTAACCTTAACCTTACCCTAACCCTAACCCTAACCCTAACCCTAACCCTAACCCTAACCTTAACCCTTACCCTAACCTTAACCTTACCCTAACCCTAACCTTAACCTTAACCTTAACCCTTACCCTAACCTTAACCCTGACTCTAACCCTAACCCTAACCTTAACCCGAACCCGAACCTTAACCCTAACCCTAACCTTAACCCTAACCCGAACCTTAACCCTAACCCGAACCCTAACCTTAACCCTAACCCTGACCCTAACCTTAACCCTGACTCTAACCTTAACCCGAACCCTAACCTTAACCCTAACCCTAACCCTAACCTTAACCTTAACCTTAACCCTAACCCGAACCTTAACCCTAACCCTAACCCTGACCCTAACCCTAACCCTAAACCTTAACCCTAACCCTGACCCTGACCCTAACCTTAACCCTAACCTTAACCCTAACCCTGACCTTAACCCTGACCCTAACCTTAACCCTAACCCTGACCTTAACCCTAACCCTAACCTTAACCCTAACCCTGACCCTAACCCTAACCTTCACCCTAACCTTAACCCTAACCCTAACCTTAACCTTAACCCTAACCTTAACCCTAACCTTAACCCTAACCCTGACCTTAACCCTAACCCTGACCCTAACCTTAACCCTAACCCTAACCCTGACCCTAACCCTAACCCTGACCTTAACCCTAACCTTAATCTTAACCTTAACCCTAACCCTGACCTTAACCCTAACCTTAACCTTAACCTTAACCCTAACCCTAACCCTGACCCTAACCTTAACCCTAACCCTGACCTTAACCCTAACCTTAACCCTAACCTTAACCCTAACCCTAACCCTGACCCTAACCTTAACCCTAACCCTGACCTTAACCCTAACCTTAACCTTAACCCTGACCTTAACCCTAACCTTAACCCTAACCTTAACCCTAACCTTAACCCTAACCTTAACCCTAACCCTGACCTTAACCCTAACCTTAACCCTAACCTTAACCCTAACCCTGACCTTAACCCTAACCTTAACCCTAACCTTAACCCTAACCCTGACCTTAACCCTAACCTTAACCCGGCGTGGTCTAAAACGTCGCGGTCAAATAACGCAGCAGTTTCAGGAGCCGCGGCACAAAATGACGTGGCAGTTTTGGCTCTGTAGACACAATTACTTTTGTTTGTTCTGAATAAAAACGGTTATTCCTATAGCTCAGACCTCCACAAACATCTTCTGAAATGCAAGTAATTGTTTTAGTAGTTCATATGTAAGTCTTTGTAGGATATGCAGATGTCCTCCCCCTGTTGCCATGGTGACAGGAATGCGGGCTAAAGGTGTTGTCAGCTGGAGTTTTACGGCCCTCAAGAGCAGAGGACGTGATAGAGACAACAGAGAACTTTGAAAATAACGTTTCATCAAATGACTCTTTTTGGATTACAGAGAGTAATGATCTCTCCAAGACAAAAGCTAAACTGCTAAACAGACAGTTTTAATAGACAATCATCAGATTGCAGGATTTATCCACCAATGACTTTACATGTACATATTTTGTTATCGTGTTTTACATGTCAATTTAACTGTTTCATAACTTGTTTTGTGGATAAATTTTACCTTTTGTGTAACTCTTGTGGCCTAAGGTAAAGCGAACAAAGGGGGGGGGGTCTTCCTCCAGACCTCGTCCCCTTATCAAGCTGACTCAGCGGCTGATTGGCTGAAGCCACGGTGCCAAATCCCCCCCACGGGGAAAGACAAAGGAAAGAGCAGGCAGTTACACTCCAGTTCCAGTTCCCTTCGAGTACCAACCAGAGTTCCATCTGAGTTGCCGGCGGGTCCATTCAGGGTCCCACCAGCAAGGTGCATGACACCGGGCCTTGGGAGGCAGGCCTCAGGCCTAACTAGCGTGAGCAATGCTAAGCTACGGGACAAAGACTTTTCAAAGAGACATGCCCGCAGAAGCTAATGTTCCCTCCCGGAACGGGTTAGGGTTAAGAAGTTTGTGCCGGTTTTTAAAGACCTTTTGCAACCTTTCAAGTCCACAGCCTCTTAGACCAGCCACATCGGTGGAGCAGCATGACGGTCTTTTCATTTGAGAACGCCTCAGAGCCAAGGAGAACGTGTCAGAGCCAATGAGAACGCCTCAGAGCCAAGGAGAACGCCTCAGAGCCAAGGAGAACGCCTCAGAGCCAAGGAGAACGCCTCAGAGCCAAGGAGAACGCCTCAGAGCCAAGGAGAACGCAGATCGCAGAACCTGATCCAGTCCTTCTTTGGCCAGACAACGTCAGAGCCGAGCAGCCCTGCTCTGACCAGCGTGTGGACTGAGCTGCAGCGTGACCCCTGAGTGAAGCCTGGAGGAGACGCGAACGACACGCAGGCCCTTGGACCCCACGCAGGCCCTTGGACCCCACGCAGGCCCTTGGACCCCACGCAGGCCCTTGGACCCCACGCAGGCCCTTGGACCCCACGCAGGCCCTTAGACCCCACGCAGGCCCTTGGACCCCACGCAGGCTCTTGGACCCCACGCAGGCTCTTGGACCCCACGCAGGCTCTTGGACCCCACGCAGGCTCTTGGACCCCACGCAGGCCCTTGAACCTAGATAGATCTAGAACCATCATGTCTAGTGTATTCCATCTGTTATCGACTCATTTGCATATTCCTGCTTCATATTTATCTGTTTAATTATTTGGTCATTAAATCTTCATAACCCACATTTGGTTAAGTGTTCCTTCATTTCCAGAAAAGGGGTCAATGTCACGGTTACGTTCTCAAACGTTTAGATCAACAAGCAAATTTCTAATTGATTAATTAATCTAGATATCTGATTATAGAGTTGTTAAAATTGCTGATTATCCGGCTGGTGCCCCATTCTACTCTTAAAAATACGATTCAAACTTACCCACACTTATGCAGTGTGTCATGTTTGAATTCTTGAACAATTCTTTAATCAATATCAACCTTGAATGCCCCGCCTCCTTCACAAGTGGAGGACATTCATAATACATAACATTCATAACCTTACAGTGCTTGTACTAGTATGATACCCTACATCTTAATCACTGTCGCATGTGTTAACTGCCCCTTTTAGATTCTTCATAGTTCTTTTTTATGTGTGTGACGCGTGAATGTGAGTAACAGACCACACTACAATTTCCCTCGGGATCATTAAAGGATCTATTCATCTTAAGATACAAATAAGTCTTAATATATTTGAAATCCAACTAGCCATCTATTCACAAGGCTTGTCAGAAAAATCACTTCCTTTGTAAATACAAGGAGAATTGTATACAACTAAATATTAAGAATTACTTGGATTAAAAAGATTAAATAGAATAGATTTAGATTGAATTAGGTTGAATTCGATATCTTGATTAAACTATGATAAAGTTGGCTGTAACCTGTGGCCAATAAAAAACTTGCATGTGATCAAATGGACACAGACACACTTCCACTAAATCAGATATCAGAACAACAACTCCCTGTGTG
>NW_027316532.1:37391508-37406508 GCF_026437365.1 Eucyclogobius newberryi
CTGGGCACTTCCCCCTCTGCACTTCTCCCTCGGCACTTCCCCCTCTGCACTTCTCCCTCGGCACTTCCCCCTCTGCACTTCCCCCTCGGCACTTCTCCTTCGGCACTTCTCCCTGGGCACTTCTCCTTCGGCACTTCTCCCTGGGCACTTCTCCCTCGGCACTTCCCCCTCTGCACTTCCCCCTCGGCACTTCTCCTTCGGCACTTCTCCCTGGGCACTTCTCCTTCGGCACTTCTCCCTGGGCACTTCTCCTTCGGCACTTCTCCCTGGGCACTTCTCCTTCGGCACTTCTCCCTGGGCACTTCTCCCTCGGCACTTCCCCCTCTGCACTTCTCCCTGGGCACTTCTCCCTCGGCACTTCCCCCTCTGCACTTCTCCCTGGGCACTTCTCCCTCGGCACTTCCCCCTCTGCACTTCTCCCTGGGCACTTCTCCTTCGGCACTTCTCCCTGGGCACTTCTCCCATCGGCCTGCGGGCCGGATGTTTGACACCCCTGCACTAGTGACTCTTGCCCTCAGCCAAAGATAAATAAACTTTCACATGCACCTTTTGACGCGTGCCTGCCCTTATGACGCGGTCTTGCACCCACCGCCCGTCAGTTTGGAGATTTGCGGAAAGGAGATAGTCTGTAATATAGCTAAAAACTGCGGGAATCAATCAAAAAAACACTCTGGGTACATATATGAAGCACAAATAGCAATGCAAGAAGGTTAAAAGCTCTGAAAAGTTGATTTTGCATGTTATGGGACCTTTAAAGGAGGGGTTCCCGCTCCTATTCACCTTATTGCGGAAGCCCATCTGGGCGCCGCAATACGACGTGATCCTTCTTCCAGTTCTGTTAATTAACATAGAGCTGCCGACCTTGAGAGAAAATAAGTTCTACACGGACTAAAAAGCAGTTTTAAGGGACACCCAGGGCATCGGGGCATTGTTGACTTGTTGGTCACATGAACATGGGACATCTTACACAAACCAATCTACTTTATCGCATATTTTAGAGGAGAGACTTTTCCCGGGGGGAGTCTAAAGGATAAAGTCTTAGACGTAAAACTACAGTAGGGGGCGGTAATGTAACACTTGGATACCAACTGCCATAAAACACCAAAGAAGAAGAAGAAGAGACTTTTCCCTCGCTCTCCATTTAAACCAACGGAACATCACAACATTCTATAGCCCAATCATAAAGATTGGGGGACACTAAAATTAATATTGTCTAGCCACTAATAGTAATATTGTCATTGTTGTTGTTGTTGTTATTGTTTTATGGCGGTTGGCATCCAAGTGTTACATTACCTCCAGACTTTATTCTTTAGACTAGAGTCCAACCGGCTTTATTCCAATCTATAGGTTAATTAATCTATAGGTTATTTCATGGCAAAGTAAAATGTAATCAAGAAAATCTGTGTCTTGTCATCTGGCCGTGTGACGTCATCATGTTCTAGAATCTGAAAGCCACCGATAGATCCCCTTATCCCCTAAATTACAGTAGGGGGCGGTAATGTAACACAATTACCGTGGATACAACCGCCATAAAACACCAAAGAAGAAGAAGAAGAATAAATAGCTGTTAAAACATTTTTTGAGTTATTTTTAGCCTAAAAAAGGCATACATTTTCTATCGCTTTTTCCCATTGGGGTTGTGGGTGACTGGAGCCTATCCCAGTGACTTTGGGCCTTAGGCAGGGTGCTCTCTGGACATAGACACACAGACAAACATTCACTCTCACATTCATTCACTAGAGGCAATTTAGAGTTGCCAGTTAACCTCACATAGGTGGAGTTCCCGGACAGAACCCACTGTGCCACGGGGAGGCCATGCAGACTCAGATGTTGATCAGGCCCGGAATCGAATAGAGTCCTGAGTCCTCAGTCACTAGAGTCCTCAGTCCTCAGCCCTCAGTCACTTTCAGGCAGGAAATTAGGCTTTTAGAAAATAATATTCTGTGAGTCTGAGTTCCTGATTTGGAGGGGGAGTGAGTTCCAGTGAAAGGGGATTAAGTAATACCACCTGTTTCCTGACTACAACATGACCATATTAGGAACGGACAGAGAAAGCCCATCTTCATGGACAAGTACTGCGAGGTTGGTCCCGAGAGATTCAACCTTCATTAATATTCATATTCTTTATCTTAAGAGCGTGAGGGAAAACGTTCCAAGCAGAGCGCCTGGTGGAACATCGTGTGTGAGGGATAGTTCACGCTGAACAATTTGTTTTAGCCTGTAAATTGATAGAGAATAAATTATTTTTCATACGACCACGTCCTGTTTTCTCAGATATATTGAATCCAACACAGTGTACAGCAGCATTTTGAAGCAATGGGGCGGCATCAGTCCTGGCCATTCTGATGCTATTCAGGTACTCGGTGATGAGGGAGTTGCAGGACTTTGATGGCCCATGACAGGGCTGTTAGGGTAAACAAAGACTGTTGGTTTCAGGTGAAACTCACACTATTTCTTGGGAAGGGACTCCAAAACCCCCTTGACATGAAAATGCGGGATTTAGTTTTAATGTGGCAATGATCACAGGTGGTATTCTGGAAGCCAAGCCAAGAGGGAAGCTCCATGATGTGGTGACTAGAGTTTACCAAGTAATGCACCAATTTGGCAAATCAAAAACTTCTGAATGAATGTGTGTAAGTTATGTTTGTACGCACACCAGAATTATCTGATTTCTGATAATTATCTGATTATTGAAATGTCATATAAACAGTTAATTGTAGTGAGTCATTTGATTATTTCAGATTGTTGACACTGCAGTTTTTGAAAAAGAAAGTTATACAAAAAAGGGAAAACTAATGTGGGAAAGACAAAAACTCAAAGACGATTCATATTGCATTATTCATTCACTCCACACCTGGTGATAGTGAGATACTATTGTAGCCACAGCAGCCCAGGGGTAGAATGACAGAAGCAAGGCTTCCAATCCCTATAGATGCAAAATAAACACTTAAATTCCCACAATGCACCTGGTGCCTGATGGTTCAGGTCTGCGTGAGCACTAAGGCTGTAGCTTGCAGTTCTTGTTGTGTACCTGCTGCAAGCTTTGCATTTCATGGGTCCAAAGTGATGTCACACACTGAAGCCACATGCTCACTGCATGGCTCACTGTGGGCCGTACCGACAGTCACAAAACATACGATTCCTTTTCTGTAACATTGCCAAAGACCTGGTTTCTCACAAAAATGGATTACTGTGGTCAGGAGGGACTTACAGAAATCCCTCCAGACTGTGGTGAGCTGTTGCAGGTAGTTAGCAGCTGACTAAAGCTAGTTTACATATTATAGCGTGGCTATGTTAATAAATGTTAGCCAACTTGCATACTGCTTTAACAAGCCTACTTCCACACTGCATCATACAGTCACCCACACACACACACAAAGTCTGTGCTCTTGAAAGCTTTGAGGGCTTGTCCGGTGTGCAGAGGGACGCTATATATATATATATATATATATATATATATATATATATATATATATATATATCACCCTCCGCGGGTCCTCTGGGAGCCCCTGGGAGCTTGAGGGTTGAGGGTCTTTGTTTGCTGTTCTTGCACTGCACTTTTCTGGACCGAGATCTCTGACGTACGACCGAGATCCCATGTACTGCAATGTCCACCACCACGGCTTTCCTCTGACCCTTGTCGTATATATATATATATATATATATATATATATATATAGCGCACGCCTAAAATTAGACCGTTTTGGATGCATTTCTTTTAGCCAGCATTAAAAGTGAATGGGCCACACTGGCGCTCGTCGGGAGCAGCACATCATGCGCATGTTAATTTTAAAAAATAGAATCCAACCTCCTCTCCTTGAACCGACACCTTAACGTGGTGGAGGGGTTTGAGTGCCCGAATGATCCCGGGAGCTATGTTGTCGGGGGCTTCATGCCCCTGGTAGGGTCTCCCAAGGCAAACAGGTCCTAGGTGACGGGTCGGACAAAGATCGGTTCAGAAGCCCCCTATGATGACAACACGAACAAGGCAGTTTACGTCGCCCGGATCGGCGTCACCGGGGCCCCATCCTGGAGCCAGGCCTGGGATGGGTGCTCCATGGCGAGCGCCTGGTGGCTGGGTCTTACCCCACGGGGCCCGGCCGGGCACAGCCTGAAAGAGCGACGTGGGGCCGCCCTCCCGTGGGCCCACCACCCGCAGGAGGATCCATAAGGGGACGGTGCAGAGAGATCTGGGCGGCAGTCGACGGCAGGGGCCTCGGCGCCCAGATCTCCAGACACAGAGACTAACTCTGGGGACATGGAATGTCACCTCGCTGGGGGGGGAAGAGCCTGAGCTTGTGCGGGAGGTTGAGTGATACCGACTAGATATAGTCGGCCTCACCTCGGGTTCAGATCGGGGAAGCCGTTCTTCCCCGATCTGAACCCGAGCGGTGTTCAGTTATTGGACTTCTGTGCTAGCCACGGATTGTCCATAACGAACACCATGTTCAAGCACAAGGGTGTTCATCAGTGCACATGGCACCAGGACACCCTAGGCCGGAGGTCAATGATCGACTTTGTTGTGTCATCAGACCTCCGGCCGCGTGTCTTGGACACTCGGGTGAAGAGAGGGGCAGAGTTGTCAACCGATCACCACCTGGTGGTGAGTTGGATCCGCTGGCGGAGGAGGAAGCCGGACAGACTTGGCAGACCCAAGCGCATTGTGAGGCTCTGTTGGGAACGTCTAGTGGAGCCCTCTGTCAGTAGGGTATTCAACTCGTACCTCCGGGAGAGCTTCTCCCATGTCCCGGGGGAGGCTGGGGACATTGAGTCCGAGTGGACCATGTTCTCCGCCTCCATTGTGTATGCGGCTGCTCGGAGCTGTGGTCGCAAGGTCTCCGGTGCCTGTCGTGGCGGCAACCCCCGAACCCGGTGGTGGACACCGGAAGTAAGGGATGCCGTCAGACTGAAGAAGGAGGCCTATCAGGCCACTCTGGCTTGTAGGTCTCCGGAGGTCATCGACGGGTATCGGCAGGCCAAGCGAGCCGCGGCTCGTGCTGTCGCAGAGGCAAAAACCCAGGCCTGGGAGGAGTTCGGGGAGGCCATGGAGGAGGACTATCGGTCGGCACCAAAGAAATTCTGGCAAACCGTCCGGCGCCTCAGGAGGGGGAAGCAGTGTCTCACCAACACCGTTTACGGTGCGGGTGGAGGCCTGCTGACCTCGACTGGGGATGTCGTCGGACGGTGGAAGGAATACTTTGAGGATCTCCTTAATCTCTCAGTCACGTCATCCGAAGAGGAAGTAGAGACCGGGGACTCGGAGGCTGGCTCATCCATCACCCAAGCTGAAGTCACTGAGGTTGTTCGCAAACTCCTCGGTGGCAGGGCTCCGGGGGTGGATGAGATCCGCCCTGAGTACCTAAAGTATCTGGATGTTGTAGGACTGTCTTGGTTGACACGTCTCTGCAACATCGCGTGGCGTTCGGGGACCGTGCCTCTGGACTGGCAGACCGGGGTGGTGGTCCCTCTGTTCAAGAAGGGGGACCGGAGGGTGTGTTACAACTACAGAAGGATCACACTCCTCAGCCTCCCAGGTAAGGTCTATTCCAAGGTACTGGAGAGGAGAATCCGACCGATAGTCGAACCTCGGATTCAGGAGGAGCAGAGTGGTTTTTGTCCCGGTCGTGGAACACTGGACCAGCTCTATACCCTCCATCGGGTGCTCGAGGGTTCATGGGAGTTTGCCCAACCAGTCCACATGTGCTTTGTGGATCTGGAGAAGGCTTTCGACCGTGTCCCTCGGGGTGTCCTTTGGGGGTGCTCCGGGAGTACGGGGTCCGGGGCCCTTTGCTCAGGGCTGTCCGGTCCCTGTATGACCAGAGCAGGAGCTGTGTTCGCATTGCCGGCAGTAAGTCAGACCTGTTCCCAGTGCATGTTGGACTCCGCCAGGGCTGCCCTTTGTCACCGGTTCTGTTCATAATTTTTATGGACAGAATTTCTAGGCGCAGTCGGGGGTCGGAGGGTGTCCGGTTTGGGGACCACAGGATCTCATCTCTGCTGTTTGCAGACGATGTTGTCCTGATGGCTCCATCAAACCCGGACCTGCAACATGCACTGGGACGGTTTGCAGCCGAGTGTGAAGCGGCTGGGATGAGAATCAGCACCTCCAAATCCGAGGCCATGGTTCTCGACCGGAAAAAGGTGGCTTGCCCTCTCCAGGTGGGTGGGGTGTCCTTGCCCCAAGTGGAGGAGTTCAAGTATCTCGGGGTCTTGTTCACGAGTGAGGGAAGGATGGAGCGTGAGATCGACAGGCGGATCGGTGCAGCGGCTGCAGTGATGCAGTCGCTGCATCGGGCTGTTGTAGTGAAGAGGGAGCTGAGCCGAAAGGCAAAGCTCTCAATTTACCGGTCGGTCTACGTTCCTACCCTCACCTATGGTCATGAGCTTTGGGTAGTGACCGAAAGAACAAGATCGCGGATACAAGCGGTCGAAATGAGTTTCCTCCGCCGTGTGGCTGGGCGCTCCCTTAGAGATAAGGTGAGGAGCTCGGCCACACGGGGGGAGCTCGGAGTAGAGCCGCTGCTCCTCCACGTCGAGAGGAGCCAGCTGAGGTGGCTCGGGCATCTGTTCCGGATGCCTCCTGGGCGCCTCCCTCGGGAGGTGTTTCAGGCATGTCCCACCGGGAAGAGGCCCCGGGGAAGACCCAGGACACGCTGGAGAGACTATGTCTCTCGGCTGGCCTGGGAACGCCTCGGGATCCCCCCGGAGGAGTTAGAGGAAGTGTCTGGGGAGGAGGAAGTCTGGGAGTCCCTGCTCAGACTGCTGCCCCTGCGACCCGGCCCCGGATAAAGCGGCAGAAGATGGATGGATGGATGGATGGAGAATCCAACCTATTTATTTTCACCTGATGGGCGTGTAGGTGCATCAATATACATAGAAAACATTGTTGTTGTATTTGTGCACAACACTTTCCTGGCACAGTTATGGATCATTTGAAGGAGTCCAAGTTCAGAAGAACTATAAATGTGTGTATTCAAATTTACTTTTGATACCCTCGCGTTTGTTGAGCTCAGTCTATGCAGACACTATATAGAAGCTTATTCGTGTGGTTATTTTCACTGTGGACCTGTTTCAACTGTCTAAACAAGCAGAGACAAGTTTGCGTTCCCATAGAAAAACACAAAGCCAGTGATGTTCGTAGACGCCCGGTTACATTGCACATCAACGTTCTGCTGGAGCTGCTGGTGTAGCTGTCACGCTACACCAGCGCTTAAGCACTTAAACGCTGTAGCATGCAGTGTGTTTAGGCCATTAGATGTAAATGTCCGTAAAAGTTTGTTGTGGCAAGTTGTGTCTGCTTTTAAGTTTTGGATCAAAGGATCAAAGACCACAACTTCTGTCTTCTTGAAGTATAACCCTTTGAATTTTCAATTTTATGTATATATATATATATATATATATATATATATATATATATATATATATATATATATATATATATATTTAGAAAACCTCAAATATGAAAACTGTATTATACAAATATAAAAGCATCTTTGAGAAAATAGAAGAATCATTATTTGTTGCCTGAGTATCAATACTTTTTGAAAACAGAGCTAAATCTAGAGTGCACTGGGGAGTGCAGCAACATTTGTGACCGAACAGTGTCAGTAAATTATATTGTAAATAATTCCAAAGCTTTGATACACATTTCCAACATGAGCTTCATATATTTTGTCTGTGCATAATTGGAAACCCTGCAACTAACTGGCCCCTGTCTAGGATGTACCCCACCCAAGGCCCAAAGTACCAGTATAGGCTTCAGTCACCCACGACCCCTAACGGGTATAAGCAGTAGAAAATGTATAAATGATCTGAACGTATTTTCATGTACTCTCTACTCTAATGCTACAAAGAGGTCTGCACATTCTGTCTACATTCTGAGGTCTCAAAAAGTTCGGTTTAGATATTTGTTTGATTTGATATGAGGAATGCATTTAAAGCTTTAAAAAAAAAAAATTGATATGAGAAATGTAACTAGACAACTGAGAAAAACAGCAAAGAGTGAGAATCCTACAAAAATGTACTGCGCCATTAAACATAATGAAATATAGTTCTGTTTTCATGATTTATGTGACGTTACCTTTTCACTATGGCCCAGGTCAACTTTGAAAAAGAGGTTTTGAAATAAATGTCAGTTTTGCTTGGTGAAATAAAGGTTAATCTTATTTTTCCTATTCCTGCCAGATCCACCAATAATACACCAAGCAAGTGCTTTAATAAAGTACTTTTTGCTTCATCGTTCATTTATAATAAGGCCCATGGCTGCAGAGCCGCGGCGCGGTCTAATAGCCTCATGGCAAACCCTAACCCTAACCTTAACCCTAACCCTGACCCTAATCTTAACCCTAACCCTGACCCTAACCTTAACCCTGACCCTAACCTTAACCCTAACCTTAACCCTAACCCTGACCTTAACCCTAACCTTAACCCTAACCCTGACCCTAACCTTAACCCTGAACCTAACCTTAACCCTGACCCTAACCCTAACCTTAACCTTAACCCTGACCCTAACCTTAACCCTAACCTTAACCCTAACCCTGACCTTAACCCTAACCTTAACCCTAACCCTGACCCTAACCTTAACCCTGAACCTAACCTTAATCCTGACCCTAACCCTGACCCTAACCTTAACCCTGACCCTAACCTTAACCCTGACCCTAACCCTGACCCTAACCTTAACCCTGACCCTAACCCTGACCCTAACCTAAACCCTCACCCTGACCCTAACCTTAACCCTGACCCTAACCCTGACCCTAACCTTAACCCTAACCCTAACCTTAACCTTAACCCTGACCCTAACCCTGACCCTAACCTTAACCCTGACCCTAACCTTAACCCTGACCCTAACCTTAACCCTGACCCTAACCCTAACCCTGACCCTAACCTTAACCCTGACCCTAACCTTAACCCTAACCCTAACCCTGACCCTAACCCTAACCCTAACCCTGACCCTAACCTTAACCCTAACCTTAACCCTAACCTTAACCCTAACCCTGACCCTAACCCTAACCCTAACCCTGACCCTAACCTTAACCCTAACCTTAACCCTAACCTTAACCCTAACCCTGACCCTAATCTTAACCCTAACCCTGACCCTAACCTTAACCCTAACCTTAACCCTAACCCTAACCTTAACCTTAACCCTAACCCTAACCCTAACCCTGACACTAACCCTGACCCTGACCCTGACCCTAACCCTAACCTTAACCCTGACCCTAACCTTAACCCTGACCCTAACCCTGACCCAAACCTTAACCCTGACCCTAACCTTAACCCTAACCCTGACCCTAATCTTAACCCTAACCCTGACCCTAACCTTAACCCTAACCTTAACCCTAACCCTAACCTTAACCTTAACCTTAACCCTAACCCTAATCCTGACACTAACCCTGACCCTGACCCTAACCTTAACCCTAACCCTAACCTTAACCCTGACCTTAACCTTAACCCTGACCCTAACCTTAACCCTGACCCTAACCCTGACCCAAACCTTAACCCTGACCCTAACCTTAACCCTAACCCTGACCCTAACCTAAACCCTAACCCTGACCCTAACCTTAACACAGTAGAAAAATAACACAGAAGAAATGACAAGAAACTCATTCACATATCTTGTTGAATCCAGATATGTGTGTATTTTGCTCTGTTGATAATTTACCGTAAAATGTGTTCAAACTCACACCCCTGAGTTCCCACAAGAGTAGAGCCAGCTGCTTTTCAGACCAGGACTGAACAAAAAAAAGTACATTTATCACAGAATTGTCAACTTCCTTCTATTTTACACACCCGTTGAGGACATTTAAAGGCCAGTATTAAACATAAACATAAAAAGTGTTGTTTGCTAAGAGTCATAAAACTATCACCGTGATATGAAGGTGGAATGTAGAGAACGTGTGAGAGCCGTATGAGGAGGAAGCAGATCTGGCTTGTATTGCAGTGACTTTGGACCATGGGGAGTACCAGCTGTCAGTCACACTCCACATTGTCCACATTTAAATGGTTTGGCCATGAGAGTTTCCAAGGGACAAGCACAAGGTTCAGCAATACATTTACAAGAAATGTAAGGGCAAATAAGATAATCACTGTATTAGAATAGAGAAAAGAAAGATCAAAGAAAGATGCCAATTTTGGTGCATGTTTGACTAACAAAATGATAGATTTAAACAGTAGGTTTAACTATGGGTTTCAGAGTGATGAACAATCTTTTGAGGTAATAGTCAAAACTAGATAATGTGCAATGGCTGAAGCCATTGCGAGTGTCTGCGTTCTTGTGTAAAAGTACAACATGTGTGTAAGAGTACTACATGTGTGTAAGTAGTACTGGTAGTACTACTTAAGATAAAAAGTCTGATTTAATTGACACATTACATTAAAGCCGCGCTAGCGGCGACGATGGCTCTCGCCTTCCCGCCCGTCCATGTTTTCTGCTGCGTTTTGCGGCATACGAATGACGCTCAGTAATTCACAGCTGATGATTGTGTAGTTTGCAACTCAAATAGATGTTTATCCTGAGAAATTGCAAGATCGTGCTGAACGCAGACCTGAGCAGGGAGAAAGGGAGAGAGAGCCTCGGTGACCCGGCTGCACCTCCACCGCCCTGTACCACCGTCACCTAGCAACAAAGACGCTAATGGTAATTAGCTCTAGCAATTTACTTTTTTACTGAAAAAAAGTACAAGGTGTACAAATGTGTAAAGCAATAGCCCTAAGATGGTGAAAGCGATCGTAAAGAGGTATAAACTTGCTGAAATCGGTGAAAGTGTTAAGGAGTTGAAATGCGTAAAAAATCCTGATATGGAAAAATAAATGGGAAAACAAGAACATATAGTGTCTTCTTTATGACGCAGACACTCAATGACACCTTTGGGTTTTAGACTGATTAGAAGACTAGACTATGATGTCATATGACACTATGATGGTTGATGTCGTAGCGATAAACTAAATATTACTTAATAATATTATACTTTTGAATGAGAAAATGCTCTCAAAATGGCACCTACAACAGGCCACTAAAATGGCCATAAATACGTTATAATCTGTACACAAAGCAATATGGTGGTCATATTCAAGAGAATAGGTGTTTTGGTATTTCAGAAACACACAACACCACAACAACAACAACAAATTCCCTACAGCTTTAAGTAATAGAACAACACACAACATGTTTTTGCAAGCTCTAATACTTCTTAACTACGGTACTTATGCCAATATTGACAGAGCCAATGTAGACAGTGAAACGCTCTCAGCTCATGGAGTCATTGTTCTTACTCTCATAAACAGTAGTAGAACAAAGTAAACAAAAGGAATATGAGAGCAACACAGCATTTGAACAAAACAGCATTACATTTGGAAGCAGTTCCTTGTGGTATCTTATGTATGAATGACGTAGAAACTTTTCATGTTTTGCTTCAAAAAACAATTACAAATGCTTGTGTAGCAATCTGCAGATGAGCTCTGGATGTTGCCATGGTGACAGGAATGCGGGCTAAGGCGGTACCACGTACAACCCCCACATGGAGATTTATGGTCACTGCAGGAGCAGGAACTTTTTCCATCGAATGACTGCTTTTGGATCAAAATGAACTCAGAGAGTCATGTGTGTTTTAGTAAACAATCATCAGATTGCAGACTTTGTCCACAAGATGACTTTACAGTACATAATGTTCTTGTGATTTATAACTTGTCTTGTGGATAATTTTACTTTTGTAACTATGTGGCCTAATGTTAAAGCTAAACAAGGGCTGCATTATTCCAGTTCTTCTTCCCGTATCAAGCTCTGACTCAGCTTGTGTGCTGATTGGTTGAACAATGGCGCCAAAACCCAAACCCCGCAGGGGTAAGTCAGAGCGAGAAAGAAGACAAACTCAGTTCCATCATGAAGTTCCATCTGAGGAGGTCCATGAGATTGGATCTCGGGAGATGAGGGCTCATCTCTGGCCTAGCAATGCTAAACTAAGTTAAGCTACGGAACAAAGACAGAGACACGCCCGCTGAAGCTAACTTTTCTTTCCCATAGATAAGAATTCTGTGCCCGTTCTAAGACGTGATTGAGACTGCATCATGCAAACTCAAGCAAAGGACCTTTTTGCACCTTTTCAAGTCCAGGACAGTCTTTTCAGACCAGCCTCATCGGTGAATCAGTGCAACGGCCCTTTTTATCTGAGGAACGCATCAGAGCCAAGGAGAACGCAGATCACTGAACCTGATCCAGTCCTTCTTTGGCCTGACACTGTCAGAGCGGCTGTGCTCTGGCCAGCATGTGGACCGAGCTGCAGCGTGACCCCTGAGTGACCCCTGGAGGCGACACGGAAACACAGGCCGATCTGGCTGACTGATAATATCATCTTAGAATTAACTCTAACACACAGTTAGATAGATCTAGAAAAATCATGACTCTTGTCTCCATCTGTTATCGACTCATTTGCATATTCCAAATTCATATTAATCTGTTTAATTATTTGGTCATTAAATCTTCATATACCACATTTGGCTAAGTATTCATTCATTTCCAGAAAAGGGGTCAATGTCACGATTACGTTTTCACAAACCTTCAGATGAACAAGCAAATTAATTAATTTAGATGTATTATTGTAGAGTTGTTAAATGCCGGATATACGGCTGGTGCCCCAATTTACTCTTAAAATATGATAACAAACATACTCACACTTATGCAGTGAGTCATGTTTGAACAACCTTGAATGTCCCGCTCTTTCATAAGTGGGAGGACATTCACAACCTTGCAGTACTTGTACTAGTAAGAATACCCTACACTTGAGATGCCAATATAGACAGATTTTGCTCTGTCAATGTCCACATGGCCCAGATAGACTGGACCATGGTCTAAGTCGGATCCTAAAGATAACATATTATCAGTCACTTTTGGTCAAGGTCGTTATTGAAACTGTCATCCAGGATCCTGCTGGTGTCCATCCAGGATTTATTTATGGACTGCATTGCCGTTCTTGGCACGGTGTTAAAGCGTTAATGACACAATGTCTGGTTTCAGAATCCTCCTTGTACACTGACAAAGGCAATAGGAAATATACTGTACTACAAGTGGTAAACTTGCTTCTTCTGGCCATTTTATACTGGAACAGCTTTTCTCTCTATTCATTTTTAATCTTGCTTTTTGGTTTACTGTTGCGGTTAATGGTTAATTTTGAGCATATAGTTGTATAGTCTTGAGTAAAGCCCTAAGTGTGGCTTGTGACAGAGCGTATCTGCTGCTAAGTGAAAGCCATAACACAGAGATCTAGGCAATTTCATGGACTTTTCATGTAGCAAAAGCATTAGGAATGCTTTGGGCGGCTGTGGCATAGCAGACAATGGTAATGAAATAAGCACAAAGTTACTGACAAACGTATGAATACAATGTTCAGTTTGAGCCTTTACCCATTAATAACCAAACCAAGCAGGATTACTTCTCAGTGTGCTACTTTAATAGATAATTTACTGAACTAATAATAGTAATACCTCAACAGTTAGTGGGCTAAAGAGATCCGATAACTGTACAACACATCCGTGTATGTTATTGTTTTAACATATTTTGCTTTTGCTTGTTTTGTACTCTGCGCAGCTCTTTGGAGACTTTGCGTTGGAAAAATGTACTATACAAATAAAGTTGGATTGGATTGGAAACTTGCAGAAAATAAAAATCAATGGCAAGGCCAACCATATCAGACACTGAGCTTGAATGTACATGTGTTTCCAAAATGCAGACAGAGAAGAATCGAGAAAAACAAAGCAGTTCTAAAAACAATGAAAGCAAAAAAAGGGCTGTCCAAGAAGGTGGAGGAGCTCACCAGTCAGCTGTTCATATCGCAGGGATTGAAAGCTCAACTTGACTGCTAAAGACTGCTAAACTAAAAAGTTACTGTTTGGAATGCATACGATATTAAGAATCAACAAATACTTAACAGTGATATATTGTGTCCATTGTTATTTTGTCTGTTTGTGCATTTGCACCGAGTTCTGTGTTTGTGGAAAATAATTCTTAAAATTAGCTTTTTAATTTTTAGTTTTGGCCACCATTGCCTGCTGAGTGTAGCCTCAATGGGTGTCAAAACAACAACTTATTCATTTTCTTATTCATTATGTAGCTAATGTAGACATTAGCTACATGGTCAAGTTAGGTAAGGTTTGAGTTTGGGGTCAATAATGGAATATTAAGCCAGAGGAGGGCCACTCAACATTGCGCTGCCCGATCTACATCCAGATCCTTCTCGCAATGGCAAGTGCTCGAAGATGACATAGCACGAGTATAACAACTATGTAAAATATTTAATTACTTACACAATATTTGCTAAAAATAATGAATAGAAAGCAAAGCCATTTGAACGAATAACACATGTCCATCTAGAATCTAGAGATAATTCTCATTGATTGAATTAGCCTGCATGATTAATCCAAAGCCCATATGAAAGATTACCATGGTCAGTATTTTCTTGGTCATCATATGGATACAGGACTTTAAAATGCACTTACCCTCACTATCACAAAAACAAACATGATCGTGTTTACTTCATTTTCATCCTATTACCATACAATTACTGACCTGAAAAGTAACGCTCAACGTTCATTGGCTATTAATAAGCAAGAAGTCCGAATGAGAACATATGGCACAGTTTTGGAAACTTGGGTTTATTTCTGTTGGTCTGAGACATAAAAGGCGTGTATCCTCTCCCCACTCTGAGCCTGGAGCCTCTGGGCAGCCCACTGTTGCTGATCACATGAACCAGAGAGTGTCATCCTCGGGCCAACACCACAAGTCAGCAAGCACATGACTACTACATTTGACTCTCAGCACGCATGCATCCCTACACAAACACACACTCTTACACCAGATACAGTATAATGATACCACAGACTCAGAATCAGAGTCAGAAAAGGTTTACTGCCATTGTCATTGAACAAATCTGCCATGCATAAATTAAGAATTGACTAATAAAATAAGGTGTAAAAAAACTTGTCTTGGCATTTACACAAACATACAGATGGTCG
>NW_027316532.1:37411508-37471508 GCF_026437365.1 Eucyclogobius newberryi
TGGAGCCACAGCCAGGGACAAACAGAGACTACAGCACACTGTGCGCTCTGCTGAGAAGGTGATTGGCCTTCAGACCTCCATCTCTGCAGGACTTTTACGTCTCCTCCGGGAAATGTTTGTGTAAATATCTGTGTACATACTGAGACAAATGTATTTCTTATTTTTTACCTTATTTTATTAGTAAATCCTTGCGCCATATTTGACTCTTCAGACGTTGCTATTATCATTATTTTATTATTCATTATTTTATGTTGCATTTAACGCCGAGGCAAGTTCCTATGTTTTTTAACTGTGTTCAATAAACCTTTTCTGATTCTCTTAATTCTGCTTTTGTATTTCAATAAAATAACATGCCTATAAAGAATAGGACAAAATGATGAATTTCAGCTGAAAGAAAGTGTAGTTCCTGAGCCTAGAGCACACTGCTTATCTATACCTGGTATAAGCAGTTCAACTTTAGTTTGTCTTGAACAAACATAGTTTGACCTTGAGGCTCAACTGTTTGGAAGTTTGAAGAAAACCTGCCAAACTATCCCAAATGACTACACCCTGTGCACTCCAATGAATGACAAAAATGACAATAAGGATTAAAAAATGGTAAAAAATGTAAAATGTGACACGTTGACTGACAATGTTGAGTGATGTTAATGTCAAAACCTAATGAAGTGTTTGGTTTTAGGGATAGGGAGTCTGACATTGAGCTGTCAGTAAATAAAGTACAACCATTTCCCTACAGGGTGAAGGCCCAGTTAGTCGTCACAATGCATAGTGGGTAACAGGAACCAGTCAGATGAAATAAGCGTGTTTCTGTAAGTGTGCTTGTTGATGTTCAAACTGCTCCTCCTGTGTCATAAATCTTATTTATACCTACAAAAGCAGTGGCTGTAGGTGAGTATTAAAAGTGTTTGTTACTTTTAAGTGTTTATATAAAATCAGTTTTAGAGATCCTTTTTTGCACATGTTATAACCAAGAATGAGACCATGCCCAGCTCTTGCTAGCTCAGGAGGACCGTATATTAGCAAAGCAATGACTTCATTCACACGTAATAACGACCATAACGCATTTTGTGGCGCTAGCTACTTCCTGGTGCATTTATTTGATATATTTCAAAGCGGATATATACTTATATTCCACGATAGCTATGTTCCCGGTACCTATGTTTCCCCTTTTCTATGAATGGGAGAACTACGCTAATACTAGCATAGGCTACTGGTTCAGGTTCCACATCCCCAAAAGTTGTGCATAAATGTATGGTTTTACAGCATAATATATAGCAGCATATAACCCAGACCCAGACCCTAATCCAGACCCTAACACGGGTCTCGGGGAACATAGGGCTGACCCCTTACAAAGCTAATATAGATTTTATTTCTGTTTGTTTTCCATTTTCAATCGAGCTTTTCACACCACAATTGTTAAGAATTGTAAGTTGTCTAGACCGAGTTTGTCTGTTGATCTGCGTCACATACACAACGTATTCAAGACGAGTGATAACAGCACAAGACTAACCCTAACCCTAACAGCACAAGACTGGTGACGGTGTATGGACTTTATCTAACATTTACATTACCACAGTGACACTGACTAAATGCAGGTTTAGTGACATTTGAGCGAAAGATAGTAAACAAATTCAGGTACATGTTTTTATGATGACATATTATAATATTGTATAGAACTACAAATTGACAAATAAAACACCTGATGAGTGATTATTTGAAGTGTCAGAACATTGTGATCCCCATGATCTATATTATCGGTTTATGTGCTTTATTGATGTCACAGGGATTCGGTTTAGGGAAGTCAGCTCTACTTCCCTTAACTTCTTAACTTTTTAAATGTTTTTTATTAAAGTATAAAGTCAGAATGAAAAATAAAAAATACTACTTGTACTAGTTACAGTTTTATTTTTTGCAATTTTAGTGGACTTTTGTACACAACTTGATAATAATAACTTGAGTAATTCGCAGTTTTAAGTTGTTTTAAACCGGAATCTATTTATTCTCTGAGCTCTGTCCAATCAGAGCAGACGAAGAGTGTTATTATGTGTTTGTTGATTTAGAAAAGAGACGACGCCGAGCTCAACTGAAAATTGTGTTGTACTCAGTAACTCTCAAGACAAAAAAGTACTTTTTACTCAAAAATCTATTCAGTTACAGTAACGTGAGTATTTGTAATTAGTTGCTTCCCATGTTTTTGTGCCTATCTTCTGATTAAGATAAGATAAGATAAGATAAGATATTCCTTGATTGTCCCACATGGGGAAATTTCATTGATGCAACGCAGGTAGATATAGAGGTAGATACAGAAGAACAGATCACTTATAGGAAGTCTGAAAAACACTCTCAGTAGAAGATCTCCTACAAACAAAAACTCCCATAGACAAAACCTCCCATTTCCCAACAAGGGATGGAGGGGAAAATAATAAAGATAAAAATAAATAAATACATAAATACCATTGCATGTGATCACAACATTAATTGCACATGAATATGAATATGTGTTTATCTGCACAAAGAGGGAAGCTTCATCTTATATATATATATATATGCACTTTGATCTATGAAAAAAGTAAGAGAAGAGAAAAACGCATGCATTGTCATGTCGGTGTAATCCCTCATTCGTCCAGGCGTGTTCCATAGTAGAAAAAGCTTCAGTTGTAGTCATCTGGACTCAGTTAGAAAAAATAGACGTTTCGACTCTCATCCAAGAGTCATTGTCAATAAAAGAATTTAGATCGAGAACTCCGATATTAATACTGTTCTGTGGTAAGACCCGCCCATTGGGCGGAGCCTTCCTGAAGTAGCAAGAGTTGTTTGTTTCAACAGAAACTCCCCCCTTGTATCTACCGAGCCTATTCAGAATCTTAATGGGCTATTAGAATCCTCTTTGTCTTTGTGAGACACTGGCTCAACCACCCTGAGTACCTGATTAGCATCTAAATGTCCTTGTCCTGGTCCTCTACCTTTCCAGGGGTTTAGTAACCCATTATAGATACCAGGAAGATTGAATCTTAGCCCTCCATTTCCGTTTAAAGAAGGTCTTTCTTTTTTTAACAAAAATAGCTTCCTTGACTCCTCTTTCAAACCATCTTTTCTCCCTGCTTAAAACCTTCACCTCACCGTCTTCAAACGAGTGATTCGAGGCTTCAAGATGGAGATGCACGGCGCTCTGAGGTCCTGAACTTGTATTTCTTCTGTGCTGATAAAGCCTCTTGTGTAGAGGCTGTTTCGTCTCACCTATGTAACGTTCTTTACAGCTTTCTTCACTGCATTGGATCGAGTAAACTACATTGCTCTGTTTTTGAGTCGGCAACTTGTCCTTAGGATGAACCAGTTTTTGTCTTAAAGTGTTTCCTGGTTTAAAATAAACAGGGACTTCGTGTTGTCTAAAAATTCTCTGCAGTTTTTCCGACAGGCCAGACACATAAGGGATAGAAACACCCTTCCTTCTCTGTTGTCACAAAGACAAAGATGATTCTAATAGCCCATTAAAATTCTGAATAGGCTAGCTCGGTAGATACAAGGGGGAGTTTCTGTTGAAACAAACAACTCTTGCTACTTCAGGAAGGCTCCGCCCAATGGGCGGGTCTTACCACAGAACAGTATTAATATCGGAGTTCTCGATCTAAATTCTTTTATTGACAATGACTCTTGGATGAGAGTCGAAACGTCTATTTTTTCAAACTGAGTCCAGATGACTACAACTGAAGCTTTTTCTACTATGCATTGTCATGTTATCAATACAGTTTCAAACACATTGTTACCACACAAATGATGCTGCAGTGTGACCCAAGTAACTGACGGATCATAGACTATGAGTGCTAAGAGTTAGTTCCTAACATGAGCATTTGAGTAAAGTGTGATTTTGTCATCTTACATCATAGATGAACGCGAGTTGAAAAAGCGCATGCCCACATAGATATTACATCCAGCTACAGTGCTGCACGACTGGTTCAAATATGCAGTTTTTTCACGCCAGGTGAGTCAAGTTGGATTCGAACTTGAAGCGGGCATGGAGAGGTTCCGGAAAAAAAAGCTGCCATCACCACCACTACGCCATACTAAAAGGTGCTACATAGTCATATAGGCCTATATTATCCTGTGAGATAACACCAGGGCCGCATCTACATTCAAACAATGTTCAATCATATTTTGTATTTTTATTTATTTAATCATTTTTGCATCACCCTTAATTACTCATATTTATCCTACAAAATATCCAACTCTGTAGAATATACTTCATTTGAAGTTTTTCGTAAACGCAGGGTGTTTTTGGAGAATCTGTGTGGATGATTGTACTGTTCCAGCCCGGAGCGCTCTCATATGACTTCTCCATTTTCTTCTCAGTCATGAGTTAGCATGTTTTCTTGGCTCTAAGCAAGTTCCCAGCAAGAAGCCCCAAATGCTCTTGTGAAGCTATAAATTACATAGGAACATCAATGGAGTTGTGGTTGCGGCCTACAGAAAAACTTGCCATGGCCAGATATAATTAGTGTTATGCATAAATTAACAATACGTTTATACAAATGTTAAGGAGAGTACAGAATATCTTATTCACAGTGTCACAAGAGACTAATAGACCTGTTATGATATGGCCGTTATGCTATTAAATCAACTTACTTGGAGGTCCCATATCATGCAAAATGGACTTTTCAGAGCTTTAAACCTTCTTACAGAGCTATTGGTGCCTCATATATGTGCCCAAAGTGTTTTTTGATTGATTCCTGCAGTCTTTAGCTAGAGAACAGTCTCTATCCTTCCCCTCGGATGAGCAGACGGACAGGGGCTATCCTGCTGTTTCAGCCCATCCTCCAGGAAGCGCTCTGTACCTGTAACACGCCTATTTAGGCCCAGTTAGCTTAAAACGCTACTTCTTTTGTTCCAACGCTCCTCAAATGGTATTCAACAAAAACAAAACAATATAATCTGTTCATTCGTTATTAGTTTGAACAATACTGAACAACAATCTCTCTCTCTCTCGCTCTCTCTCTCTCTCTCTCTCTCTATATATATATATATATATATATATATATATATATATATATATATATATATATATATGGTACTTTGTCTGTGGTGGGGGAGGCAGCCAGTCAACAGGTCATGTGACTGAAACCCATGAGTAGTTTTATGGAGGTGAGTTTGTGTCCGCTACAACCAAAAGCCTAAAAACAATGGTGTTTTTTACAACACCAGTGTTTTAATCCGAACATGAGGGTTCTGTTTGACAAAGGCTCAGGGGCACCTCACTAAAACTACTGAAACCAGACACCTATTGCATGGACGGAGACCCGTCCTTTTTCAGAACACATATCCTAACAACGGCTACACTCCTCAACCCCAAATCCCATGAGACTTTGCAGACCACAAAGCAACATGGCATCACATTTCACCATGGAGACTGATGTTACATATCAAACAAAACCAAAGAGATGCTTAATGCAATTGTACCACACTCACTCGGGCCGATGAATATATCAAAATTAGATTGCCTCTCACTCTGGCAAAGTAAAACATGATCAAATCAAATTTCCCTCAATAGATTTCATGACTTATCATCAGCTAAGGTCTTAGCCAGTCTTTCCATATTGTTAAAAGAGATCTTTATTTGTCATACCAAATCAAATCGGATGCTATTTGGTTTCTCAAAGCTTTAAGCACATTGAGCTGTCTGGCTAGCGGTTAAAGCCTACTAAGAAGTTTTGTTGTTGGAAACGTGGTTATGACATATCCATAATAAGAATAAAGAAGATATTATGAAGCCTTTTGTCCAGACTTGTCCAGAGCCTTTTTAAATCAAAAACAAACAGCTCAAACTGTCCAGATAAATAAGACAAAAAGTGCAACATGATTCCAGCTTGATAAATACACTGTCGACACAGGTGTCTTTAAGTCTCACCCCAGTAATAGGGTCATCTTCTGTTACACCTCGTGGGGTTATCTGCTCTGGCTCACTTAGAAAGACAAACAAATGGATAAACAAAAAGACCACAAACTGACGGTTAACTATTTGTTTTCAGAGGTTGACTCAAGATTGCAATTTCAGATTTCATATAACAAGCCAAACACACACCTAATTTTACCTTTCCATTTAATTGAAAAACCCTCAAACGGTTGAATTAAGTAGGTAAAAGAATAAATTAGAACTTTAGCATGCATTTCAATAGGTACATTTCTTGGAATCAACAATGGTCGCTCTTTGTCTAACTGCAAAAACATCAAACACTAAATAATAGAACTCTAATTGCATAAAAGCCTAATACGTAAAGCTCTTCCCTTTTAGGAAAGAGTTTATACAGAATCTTTGTTTTCTGTTATTTCATGTTTGTGGTTTGTGCAGACAAATTTCCTTCTGGTGACAATAAAGTTTATTGGAATCTATAATTATTTTTTGTTTTTTTGATGTGCAGTTTCCTGTGTTCTTGAGTTTGCAGTTTCAGATTCATAGGTAGATCATATGATACTGAAGAGTTTGAGCGCCACGCCCTGCTCGATTCACAAGCCACGACCAAGACGTTCTTTAGTCGACTATAGCTCTACCCTTTTGTTTTCCTTACATATTGTAATGCATGTCTCACGTTGTACAAGGATTGTATCATTCTTCCAAAGTAAGAAGATTTTAAGCTCATTCTTCCGCCCGCAAACCAACTCAAACATACACCGTTTTAATTAAAAGTACTAAAACTATGACTCATTTTACCCTGAGAAATATGCTTACCACAAAACAGGCTTAACGGAGTTATATTACTATTCAGGCAAAATGATTTCCAGAGAAGTAGTAGCAGTTATTTTATTGCAGCTTCTCCTGCTGGAGTTTGCATATAGCTCAGATATACAGGCGGATTTTACATTTATAATCCTTGTTTTGCCTTGGACAAGACAATGACTGACTTATACTGGGTAGATACCGCAAAAAGATTCCATTCATTTATTTTACAAGGCAAAAACTCATGATGCCGAACGGTTGACATGACTTTTTGGTGGGCAATGCATGGGGGATTATATAATATAGTGTAATTCTGCTATAACCCTGAGAAACTGTGCCGAAGAACTGACCCCCATCTTCACACATATTTTTAACCCCTCCCTAGAGTCATGCCATGTCCCAGCTTCAAATCGTCCATCATTGTCACTGTCCCAAAGAAGCCCCAGATCACTGGACTTAATGACTTCAGACCTGTGGCGCTGACGTCTGTAGTCAGGAAGTCATTTGAACGCCTGGTCTTGTCCCACCTCAAGTCCATCACCTCCTTCCTGCTGGACCCCTGCAGTTCGTCTACAGAGCCAACAGGTCTGTGGACGATGCCATCAACGTGGCTCTCCACTTCACCTGCAGCATCTGGACTCCCTGGAAACCTACACCAGGATCCTGTTTGTGGACTTCAGCTCTGCATCAACACCATCCTCCTGCTCTGCTCCAGGACAAGCTCTCCCAGCTCAACGTGCCTGACTCCACCTGCAAGTGGAGCACTGACTTCCTGACGGATCTGAGGCTGGGGAAGAATGTCTCAGACACACAGACTTCCAGCACAGGACTCCACAGGGCTGTGTACTTTCTCCCCTGTTCTTCTCCTTGCACACAAACTGCATCTCAACCCCAGAAAAATCATCAAGTTTGCGGACGACACCACCCTCATCGAGCTCATCTCGGACCAGTTCTCAATGATGTAGAACTGGTGCAGGCAGTTCTACATCATTGAGTCTATCCTCACCTCCTCCATCACCTCCTCCATCACCTCCTCCATCACCGTGTGGTACGCTGGAGCCACAGCCAGGGACAAACAGAGACTACAGCACACTGTGCGCTCTGCTGAGAAGGTGATTGGCCTTCAGACCTCCATCTCTGCAGGACTTTTACGTCTCCTCCGGGAAATGTTTGTGTAAATATCTGTGTACATACTGAGACAAATGTATTTCTTATTTTTTACCTTATTTTATTAGTAAATCCTTGCGCCATATTTGACTCTTCAGACGTTGCTATTATCATTATTTTATTATTCATTATTTTATGTTGCATCTAACGCCGAGACAAGTTCCTATGTTTTTTAACTGTGTTCAATAAACCTTTTCTGATTCTCTTAATTCTGCTTTTTTATTTCAATAAAATAACATGCCTATAAAGAATAGGACAAAATGATGAATTTCAGCTGAAAGAAAGTGTAGTTCCTGAGCCTAGAGCACACTGCTTATCTATACCTGGTATAAGCAGTTCAACTCGTCATAAGGCGCTGGTACAGCTGGCAGCCCGGTGTAAACGCTCTCTCTTCTTTCTCACACTTATTGTGCTTTATCTCCTATATTTTGTAAATATAATTAGTGTATTTTTTCTATTTTACTGTACGATAGGGACATGCGCTGGAATAGTTTTTTAATTCAACTGTTTTTGACTTTTTTCGGCTGGATTTGAGCGTTTTTCGTTGCGTTCGTTGTGTTGTTGTGACGTGAGCTAGCTCACAGAGACCTGGTTAACAGCAGAAATGCCAGACTCTATTGTAGGTTTGTACAATTTTCATCTGCTGCGGGCGGACAGAACGAGAGAATGCTTGAAGAAAAGAGGTGGAGGTCTGGCGGTGTATGTGAACACGAGCTGGTCCAAACCTGAACACTGCACAGTGAGGGAGCAGCTATGTAACAAGGATATTGAACTATTGGCTATTGGCATGAGGCCATATTATCTGCCCCGGGAGTTCTCACATGTGATTTTGATCGCAGTCTATGTGGCCCCGTCTGCCAATGCTGAAAATGCTTGTGAAGCACTGCTCTCCTGCACTTGTAGGCTGCAAACACAGCATCCACAGGCTCTCTTCCTCATCTCTGGTGACTTTAACCACGCTTCTCCCTCTTCTGTTCTACCAACATACACCCAGTATGTTACCTGCCCCACCAGAGAGAATAGAACATTGGACTTGTTTTTTGCCAACACCAAGGAGGCTTATTCTTCTTCCCCCCTCCCTCCCCTGGGCAGTTCGGACCACAACCTTGTACATCTGAGGCCTGTGTATGAACCCATCGTGCGCAGGCAGCCTGTGGTGTCCCGTGAGGTGAGGATGTGGTCTGCTGAGAGCGAGGAGGCTCTGAGGGACTGCTTCAGCACCACTGTCTGGACTGAGCTTTATGACCCACATGGGGAGGACATCAACACCATCACAGAGTGCATCACGGACTACATCAACTTCTGTTTTGAGAACATTGTTCCCTCCCGGACGGTGCGGTGTTTTCCAAACAACAAGCCATGGATTAACCGTGAACTGAAGGCTCTGCTGAAGGAGAAGAAGAGAGCCTTCAGGTCAGGGAACAAGGAGGAGCTGAGGACTGTGCAGAAGGAGCTGAGGAGGAAGATCAGGCAGGCTGAGGCCGGCTACAAGAGGAGGATGGAGGAGCAGCTGCAGCAGAAGAACATTCAGGGAGTGTGGAGAAGCCTGAAAACCATCTTGGGCTTCAAAATCCCCCCTGCCCAGACAGAGGGGGATCTACAGTGGGTGACTGATTTAAATGCTCACTTCTTGAGGTTTGATCGGTCACCCGCCCCTCCCCCTGCACAGCTGCATGCTCCCTCTTCCACAGCTGGACAATGCCCTGCATCTGTTCCTCTTCGCTTATCTGCCCCGGACCATCAGCTCCCCACTTCGCCTGGACTCACCCATCCCCCCAGCACACGGTCCCCCTGCCAACCACTGACTGTCACAGCAGCACAGGTGAGGAGTGAGCTGAAGAGGATTAAAGTGAGGAAGGCAGCAGGACCTGATGGCATCAGCCCCAGGCTCCTTAAGTCCTTTGCAGATGAACTGTGTGGAGTTGTGGAGCATGTCTTCAACATGAGCCTGAAGCTGAGGGTGGTACCACAGGTCTGGAAGACCTCCTGTCTGGTACCTGTGCCTAAGACACCGCGCCCCAAAGACCTCAACAGCTTCAGGCCAGTGGCTCTCACGTCCCACCTGATGAAGACACTGGAGCGGCTAGTCCTGGACCACCTCCGCTCCACCGTGAGCTCAGCCATGGACCCGCTGCAGTTTGCATATCGGTCTGGCATCGGAGTGGAGGACGCCGTCATCTCCCTGCTGCACCGCTCTCTCTCTCACCTGGAAAAGCCTGGCAGCTCTGTGAGGATTCTGTTCTTCGATCTTTCCAGCGTCTTCAACACCATCCAGCCGCTGCTCCTGAGGGACAAGCTGGAGACGGCTGGTGTGGAGTATGACCTGGCAGAGTGGATCCTGGACTACCTCACAGACCGACACCAGTTTGTGAGAGCCCGGAACTGTGTGTCTGACACTCGGACCTGCAGTGTGGGGGCGCCCCAGGGCACTGTCCTCGCGCCCTTTCTCTTCACCCTTTACACTGCAGACTTCAGACATGACACGGACAGCTGTGTCCTGCAGAAGTTCTCTGATGACTCTGCCATCATCGGACTCATCACGGACGAGTACAGAGGACTGGCGCAGGACTTTGTGGACTGGTGTCAGCGGAACCACCTCCTCATCAACGCGGGGAAGACCAAGGAGATGGTGGTGGATTTCCGCAGACGCCACCCCACTGCCCCCTTACCAGTGAACATCCAGGGACGGGACATTGAGAGAGTGGACTCATACAAGTACCTGGGTGTTCATCTGAACCACAAACTGGACTGGACTCATAACACAGACGCACTGTACAGGAAGAGCCAGAGTCGGCTCTACCTCCTGAGGAGACTCAGGTCTTTTGGAGTGACAGGGCCACTCCTGAAGACCTTCTACGACTCTGTGGTGGCATCAGCTCCTGTACGGTGTGACCTGCTGGAGCAGCAGCATCACAGAGAGGGAGAGGAAGAGGCTGGACAGAGTCATCAAGAAGTCCAGCTCCGTCCTGGGCTGTGCTCTGGACTCGGTGCAGGAGGTGGGGGACAGGAGGGTCCTGGCTAGATTCACATCTATGCTGGACCATGAGTGTCGCCCCCTGCAGGACACTCTGTCCCCTGCAGGACACTCTCTCCGCTCTGGAGAGCAGCTTCAGTGAGAGACTGATCCACCCTCGATGTGTGAAGGAAAGGTTCCGTAGGTCTTTCCTTCCTGCTGCTGTCAGACTTTATAACAAAAACTGTTAGTACTGAACACTCGCAATACTGTCCTAACCATGTGCAATTCTGTCATATGTGCAATTGCTGTCGGAATTCATGTGCAATTCATGTGCAATTACTATGAAATTCATGTGCAATCTATGTGCTGTCGTGACACATATTCATGTGCAATTACTGTCGTGATCACATGCAATGGTATTTATGTATTTATTTATTCATTTGTCTATGGGAGTTTTTATTTATTTATAGGAGATCTTCTACTGAAAGTGTTTTTCAGACTTCCTATAAGTGATCTGTTCTTCTGTATCTGCCTCTGTATCTACCTGCGTTGCACCAATGAAATTTCCCCATGTGGGACAATAAAGGAATATCTTATCTTATCTTATCTTATCTTAACTTTAGTTTGTCTTGAACAAACATAGTTTGACCTTGAGACTCAACTGTTTGGAAGTTTGAAGAAAACCTGCCAAACTATCCCAAATGACTAAACCCTGTGCACTCCAATGAATGACAAAAATGACAATAAGGATTAAAAAATGGTAAAAAATGTAAAATGTGACACGTAACCTAATGAAGTGTTTGGTTTTAGGGATAGGGAGTCTGACATTGAGCTGTCAGTAAATAAAGTACAACCATTTCCCTACAGGGTGAAGGCCCAGTTAGTCGTCACAATGCATAGTGGGTAACAGGAACCAGTCAGATGAAATAAGCGTGTTTCTGTAAGTGTGCTTGTTGATGTTCAAACTGCTCCTCCTGTGTCATAAATCTTATTTATACCTACAAAAGCAGTGGCTGTAGGTGAGTATTAAAAGTGTTTGTTACTTTTAAGTGTTTATATAAAATCAGTTTTAGAGATCCTTTTTTGCACATGTTATAACCAAGAATGAGACCATGCCCAGCTCTTGCTAGCTCAGGAGGACCGTATATTAGCAAAGCAATGACTTCATTCACACGTAATAACGACCATAACGCATTTTGTGGCGCTAGCTACTTCCTGGTGCATTTATTTGATATATTTCAAAGCGGATATATACTTATATTCCACGATAGCTATGTTCCCGGTACCTATGTTTCCCCTTTTCTATGAATGGGAGAACTACGCTAATACTAGCATAGGCTACTGGTTCAGGTTCCACATCCCCAAAAGTTGTGCATAAATGTATGGTTTTACAGCATAATCTATAGCAGCATATAACCCAGACCCAGACCCTAATCCAGACCCTAACACGGGTCTCGGGGAACATAGGGCTGACCCCTTACAAAGCTAATATAGATTTTATTTCTGTTTGTTTTCCATTTTCAATCGAGCTTTTCACACCACAATTGTTAAGAATTGTAAGTTGTCTAGACCGAGTTTGTCTGTTGATCTGCGTCACATACACAACGTATTCAAGACGAGTGATAACAGCACAAGACTAACCCTAACCCTAACAGCACAAGACTGGTGACGGTGTATGGACTTTATCTAACATTTACATTACCACAGTGACACTGACTAAATGCAGGTTTAGTGACATTTGAGCGAAAGATAGTAAACAAATTCAGGTACATGTTTTTATGATGACATATTATAATATTGTATAGAACTACAAATTGACAAATAAAACACCTGATGAGTGATTATTTGAAGTGTCAGAACATTGTGATCCCCATGATCTATATTATCGCCCCATGATCTATATTATCGGTTTATGTGCTTTATTGATGTCACAGGGATTCGGTTTAGGGAAGTCAGCTCTACTTCCCTTAACTTCTTAACTTTTTAAATGTTTTTTATTTAAGTATAAAGTCAGAATGAAAAATAAAAAATACTACTTGTACTAGTTACAGTTTTATTTTTTGCAATTTTAGTGGACTTTTGTACACAACTTGATAATAATAACTTGAGTAATTCGCCGTTTTAAGTTGTTTTAAACCGGAATCTATTTATTCTCTGAGCTCTGTCCAATCAGAGCAGACGAAGAGTGTTATTATGTGTTTGTTGATTTAGAAAAGAGACGACGCCGAGCTCAACTGAAAATTGTGTTGTACTCAGTAACTCTCAAGACAAAAAAGTACTTTTTACTCAAAAATCTATTCAGTTACAGTAACGTGAGTATTTGTAATTAGTTGCTTCCCATGTTTTTGTGCCTATCTTCTGATTAAGATAAGATAAGATAAGATATTCCTTGATTGTCCCACATGGGGAAATTTCATTGATGCAACGCAGGTAGATATAGAGGTAGATACAGAAGAAAAGAACAGATCACTTATAGGAAGTCTGAAAAACACTCTCAGTAGAAGATCTCCTATAAACAAAAACAAACTCCCATAGACAAAACCTCCCATTTCCCAACAAGGGATGGAGGGGAAAATAATAAAGATAAAAATAAATAAATACATAAATACCATTGCATGTGATCACAAGAGTAATTGCACATGAATATGTGTCACGACACGAATTGCACATGAATCACGACAGTAATTGCACATGGTTAGGTCAGTATTGCGAGTGTTCAGGACTAACAGTGTTTGTTATAAAGTCTGAAAGCAGCAGGAAGGAAAGACCTGCGAAACATTTCCTTCACACAGCGAGGGTGGATCAGTCTCTCACTGAAGCTGCTCTCCAGAGTGGACAGAGTGTCCTGCAGGGGACAGAGTGTCCTGCAGGGGACAGAGTGTCCTGCAGGGGGTGGCACTCATGGTCCAGCACAGATGTGAATCTAGCCAGGACCCTTCTGTCCCCCACCTCCTGCACCGAGTCCAGAGCACAGCCCAGGACGGAGCTGGACTTCTTGATGACTTTGTCCAGCCTCTCCCTCTCTGTGATGCTGCTGCTCCAGCAGGCCACACCGTACATTACCTTCTAGCCTACAAATAAGAGGGGATATAAAGCTCAAAAGTTTACTTTCTCAAAACTCCAAATGCTCCAATGGGGGGAAAAAACATCCCTTCTTATCAATAAATAACTTTGTTCGTGATATGATATGTGGTCCTTTAACTCGTAAACTGAAATCAATACTAATTTCTTTTGAGGCAAATGTAATTTTTTTCCCTGCAGAAACTCATATTATATAACATATTATATGCACATAGACTCTTCTAGAGATTTCTCTTGCAATTCATGTTACAGAATTGATCCCATTTTGAGTAGCACTGGTCTGGAAATATCTGCTGCCAGGCGGGCCAGGCGGGTTCGGCGGCTGGAGTGTTATAAGCGCTAGATACATCAATGTTGTATTGACAATACAGCACTGCCTTCAGATTTAGGCTTGTGGGCATAAGACAAATTCTTTGTATTTCATGACCCGGAAAACAGAACAAAAGTTCTATTACTTACTTGCACAAAATCCTCTCCCTATTACATTATTGCCTGTATATACTATATATGTTGTATATTTTGAAGGGTGTATGCAGAGGTGTATTTCAGGCCCTGGGTATAGAGTCTACCCTACATAAATGCACAAAGGCCTCCAGAAGGCCCATTCCTGCACCAGCACCACAAAATGTCTTGTCTTTGCAGGGAACAGCTAAAGTATTTTTCGTATTTGTCCCCAGGATTATTACGTTGGACAAAAGAGTGTGTCGTATGTCAAAATCTTGTATCTTTACCATTTTCCCCTGTGAAATGGAATTTATGTCCCAATCCTTAATATCTTGTATAAAATTGTATAAAATTGTTTGGATACTGCTTTAAAAGGAAACTCAATGCGCTCTAAAAGGACATTTATTATACAAAACTACAGTAGTCCTTAGAGAACTACAGAAATTAGTTTGTAATAATTATTGGCTCTCTGTTGACTTTAGTTTTAAACTATAATGACATGTTAGGGTCTGGATTCAAATGCAAATATATATAATACAACTAATAATAGAAGGTGTCAGTCTTTTGGGGGTAAAAAAGAAGAAAGCAAGTGTAAACTAAAACCACACATAAATCACAAACAAAGTCATAAAAAAGAGAATATTGGTGACAAGAGGACTCTAGTAAATCATGCACAACTGGTTTAGGGGCCAAGTTGTGTTCTGGAATGCAATGGCAGGAATTACAGATGTTGAAGGCCTCACAAGAACAAATTATTACATTTCATAATCAATAGCGTGTCTTTTTTGTAATAGAAAATGGAACAAAGTCGGCCCACATTCTCAAGTTACCAACCTCATACCTGTGACGTGTAAAAAAAAACATGTGATCGTACATTTTAAATGATTTGGAAGAATGGCAGAAAAGGATTTTACTAAAATTTAAAAGTTTTAACGGCCATTGCCAAAACAATAAGAACCTCTCTTTTATTTATTTTTTATTTATTTTCCAACAAAAGAAGACAATTTCAATTCTTTTAAACACTGTTCAACATTGAGAATACATTTTTGTTGAACGGGACTAATTTGAAGTAATTCTGGTCATTTTGAAAAAGTATCTAGGCCTCAATTCCACAACAAAGAATCAGACTATGAGCACAAACAAATGCGCCACTGGCTCCTGAGGTTTTGTGAACAGTTCTTGTTTGTGTTTGGTCTATAAAACCAGGAGTCTTCAGGCTCTAAAACAGAAGACACAAGATCTCTGATAAAGGACTTTACCGCGCGCCTCTGGGGACACAAAGCAGAGTACACTGCACAAAACATACTGTATAACAGCCCCTTCTTCTTCTGTATTTGTATTTGTAGTCGTATTTGTAACCATCCAAATATTACTTATAAAGAGGTCATGTAAAAAATGAAAAAACATCTATGTTTACCTTGGTTTGGGCCGTTTGACCGGTTTTCCACGTGTTGCAGTTACATTTGACCTGGAGCCTGGAGCCCACTGTTGAAAGTATGCTGCCACCTGGTGGAAAGTAGTGGTAATTACAGGTCAGGTTAAGCCTACATTTCTTTGCTCCACTTAAGTCTTAACGTTAGATTAAGCCTTGATTTATTTGAGGGAAAATGCATTGGTTTATAATGATAAACTTACAATGTTCAATGTTTTTAACTCAAATGGTTTCTGCTTTGTCATAAAACAACCTGAGCACCTTGTTACATTAGAATTGTTTTCTCTATGCATTTAATTCTCAGTGGGACCTTCCTGATTAAATAAAGGTCAATAAAAAATGAACATAAAAAATTTGAGCAAAAATTGTAAAATTATTTTTTTCCAAAGAATGAGGACTTACTTTTTTAAAATTATGTCTCCCCAATTATTCAAGTGAAGTCACTAAAACCGTACGTATGTTGGACATTTTAAGAAACCGTTTTGTTTTTTATAATTGTCAATAAATGTACATTTTGAGTTAGGACAGAAGACCGAATTCCAGACATGGCAAAATGTGCTATTTCAACTGTTAATGAGTATATTTGACTCTTTTAGAAAATGTTAACTTCAAAACACATATTTTGACTAAATATGATCAGCTCTGCCTCCCTTCAACATGAGGACTCAAATGACACTGGTTTTGTAATAAATAAAACATGTTTTTGTCATTAATATTATTGCCTACAGTGGTCATGAGAAGTCACATTGTAACAATATGGCCCCAGTAAGTAACTGACTTAAATATGTCAAAATAAAAGCACGTTTTATCAATTTGCTTGTTTATCTTGCAGTGAAACACTTGTCCTCTCTGTGAGCGGGCTTGCATCTCCACAAACCTGACTTGTACTTGAAAGAGCCTCCTACTTGTTTTCATGGAAATGTTGTTCCTTTGGCTATAATATTCCAGTCTGTGGCATTAAACTCCATAGATACTGTTCCAAAGTACGGTTTTATCTTTTTATTTCTATGGGATCCTGCAGTGATGTGCCGCCTCAAGAATGTGACATAATGCTGCTTTTATATATCGTTAAGAAAAATAAGTAGAGCTAATTTCACATCTCAATTAACTTCAAATTGTAATTCTTTCATGTTCGTACAGGAAGAAACATGTCCTCATTAGAAACTTTTATTGAAATATAAATCATCTGAATTTACATGTGGTAAAATACTGAAGCATAGTAGTAAAACGTATTGGGCAACACGGGCCACACACACACACACACACACACACACACACACACACACACACACACACACACACACACACACACACACACACACACACACACACACACACACACACACACACACACACACACACACACACACACACACACACACACACACACACACACACACACACACACACACACACACACACACACACACACACACACACACACACACACACACACACACACACACACACACACACACACACACACACACACACACACACACACACACACACACACACACACACACACACACACACACACACACACACACACACACACACACACACACACACACACACACACACACACACACACACACACACACACACACACACACACACACACACACACACACACACACACACACACACACACACACACACACACACACACACACACACACACACACACACACACACACACACACACACACACACACACACACAACTATTTGGCAACATCAAAATCAGAAGAAAATAAAAAGTGCAAGAGTTGGTTGCAGATGACATCATCACATTGATGACATCATCACATTGACCAATGGCAGTGGCGGAGCCGGTCGAGTCGCTGTTAATACAAAATACTGACACCAGGTCATTACAAGTACGTGGAATGTTAATAATGATCTGAATGAACTAATTCGCTGGCTTTGGTCTTTCAAGAAGGATTCGTTGGTTGTTATTGTCAAATAGAAAATTCCCTTGTGGATGGTCCATTAAAGCTAACATCAGACTGGATGTTTTCACGATTGAGACCTGGAGACCTTTGATATGTGCTATACAAAATAATGTAATCCCAATACTCAAATGATATAAAGAAACTCTGGATCTATTTACAATACAATCACATTTCATTTGGGAAAGTCCGTACGCTGATCGACACCGACTGGGGCAAACACGGTGGCGACGTAATGACGCTCACAAAGGTATTTTCATAACAGTACCTTCTATTTCAACAACTATGGTCAAAATCGACTCAATAGTACACGATGAAGTACAAAAATAAAGTTGAACTACTGCACTTTGTAGCTACTAAAAGCATTATACAAAAAGGCACACTCAAAATGTTGTGCTTTTGATTCTAATCCACTGATTGTGCAGCATCTTGTGATTCTAAAGGCCGGCCGCGCCCATAGTACGTCTGTAGTGGTTTTCTATGGCTGAATCCCACCTTCTTGTGGCACGTTTCATTCATCCCTTTTTGCTTATGTTGCTGTTGACAAATGCCCAATATAGTAACGCTCTACCATACAAAAGTCAAACGTATTTTCCCTCATATCTGCAGTTGTTGGTCAGATCGTCTCTTTGTGCTTCCACATCTCCCAAGTCCAGCAGGAGGCAGAGTCCAGGGAGGTGTGAGGGACAAACCCTTCTGTCTTCACCGCCATTCTCAGACCGCGCGCTTTGAATTGTCCTCAGAATGAGTCTATAGTAGGAGGACAGTCATTTTGAGTCTTTGCTTGTCCCATTGGCTCTTGTCACAGGAAGCTGTCCTCCACCAGGTCGCTACAGTCCAGACACATTTCGTCCAAAAGCGTGATGTCCTCCAAAGTCTCGCCCTCGCGCTTGGCTAAAGTTGAGCTGCTGGAGCCCGTCTCGATGGCGCTTTCGTCAGATGTTTGAGAACTGCAGAAAGCACAGAAAAGAGAGATTAAATTAGTACATTAGAGAGTTTAAAATGAACTCGCTCTGCTTTATATAGACTTGGTACAGAGCCTTTAAGCCTTCTTCAGAGTGCGACGATCAAAGAGTCCTTCTTTTTGGACACTAGGGGCAGTCTTTTTGTTTGAGCAAGAACCGCTACCACGAAAGGGCTTCAAACGAGCCACGCAATTCCGATACAGCGAGTATAATAAAGATTAGGGTAAAGGCGTCGTTGCTGTGCGTGTATATTGTTGTGATACCTGTGCCTGTTCCTCTTGCCGTACTCGTCGTCCGAGGTGGGGTCCAGGTCGGGCAGGGGGATGATGTACCCGCTGTCCGAGCTCAGACGCTGCTCGTCGAAGCCGCTCTCCCGGTCCTTCAGTTTGCCCTGGTTTTTGTAGGTGATGCCGATGTAGTCGTCGCTCTCGGCGCACACGCGGGTCACAGCCGGGTGGTCGCTCTTCAAGAACTCATGGTTGACTTGTTCATAATGCTGCAAAGATAACAACATATTATTAACATGCAATTCAACGTCGACACAACTCATCCAAGACCCTTTATTAGTGGAATTAGCAGTAAATATTTCAGGCTTGTAATGTGAAAAAACAAGATAAATAGAGATTCTAAGTTTTCCTATATCAATATTATCCCTATAAAATACAATGAAGTATAGTATAAGATATACAATGGAGGTGAAGTTACAGTAGTTTGCATGATTCTGATTTAAAGCATTCAAATGGTAAAGTTCTGCTTGTAAACATGAAGTGGACGCCTAGAATTCACCCTTTGCGAGCTGTGGCACATGAGGCGTTTATCTGTCGACCGAAGACTGTGATTTAACCTGGAAATCACATGTGGCCCGCCTGAGGGGCTAAAACAGGAGCGGGTGCTGCTCTGGAGGGCTGTTTTCAAGTGCCATGTGTTTTTTAATGGGCTTGTTTAGGTTTGGGAGGTGGAGGCAACGACTGGGCTGCGTCATTACCTACACCGAGGTCTGACACAGCTGCACTTTTAGGTTTGGCTTTTATAGAAACATAGACCTGCTAAACCACTAAAAGTCTCAAATCCAGCAAAAGCAGGAGGTGGAGAGGTCTCAGCTGTTTATTTTCAACCTGCGCATAATAAAGTCCATTTCAGATGCTTATTTGGGCTTGGGACTGTCACACAAGCCACGTTTCGACTGGCCCCTAGCTCAACATAAACTTCCACCAACACGTGAAATACATTATGGCCGTTTATCGCAAGATCAAGCCATTGTTTGTATCAGCTTTTTGTTGAAATGTTTTCACCTGAGTCTGTGTTTTTTCTATATCTAATCATCTCGCTCAGAAAACACCGCGGTGCGAGTCCCCCAGGGGCCAGTTTGGATCGCATGAAAAGACTGGCACGGTTAAGACAATGGAGACACTATCAGACCGTCCCGATCTGCTCCAAAGTCAATCAGTCGAAACGTGGCTGTGCAGTGTTGTTGAAGGGCCCTTTATTAAATACTCTAAACTCAAAGCAAAGATTCCCAGCAGTCAATCACTCAAAACATAAAAGCCAAGAGGATGAGCCCCCTCACTAAAGGAGAGGTTATTCTGACAATAAAGAACAGAATGTAAGGCTCAGAAGTGGTGTCAGGGGTTGTGGTTGGTGACGCATTAGAGGTCACAGGAGGACTCCTTAGAGGTCACAGGTGGACTCACTCTCTTGTAGCTGGAGGGGAGCAGTGTAGCAACTGTTTCACTCAGACCCAGGAACGACGGCCTCTTCTCAGGTTCACTGTTCCAGCATTTCATCATCACCTCATACCTGCAACAAAAAAACAAAAAAAAAACCTTTAGGCAAGATCCGAACAGCCTGTACTTAGTGATTTGTGACGCACGACAGCACGAAGTATAAGTCTAAGCTGCAGGCGTTTCCATTGGATGTATATGTACTGTATGCGAGTACAACAATAACACAGTGTTGTTCAGATGCATCATGGGGTTTATCACATACACGTCGAGAGGAGAGTGCTCTGGTTTGGACATCCTGTAACCGCTCTTGATCTTGTTGTAGAAGCTGGAGTCCACCACCATTCCCGGGTACGGAGTGCCTCCTGCAGGACAGGAGGAGTTTAGTGCTTCTACACTTCAAACCTAACCTGAAAGTGTTGACATTGTAATAGTGGCTAACGCAATAGTCGCTGCGTTAGCCACTAAATATATTTATTTATTACAAAATATACTGGATCATTTTGATTCATGATTTTTCTTATTAGATGTAAAACCCATTGATTTAGTCTTGGATTTGTCTCAGGTAAGTTTTTATTTTGTTTGATTAATATATCAGGCAAGAATGAATTTTTGTTTTAATATAAGTAAAATGTTTGTGTCAAATACTATATTAAAATACTGCAATTATATTCCGTAGATACAGCAGTAATTAATTGCCATATTTGGCTAATGGAACTTTTTGTAAATGAATTTCTAAAAGTCAAGCTCACCTAAAGAGAAGATCTCCCAGAGGAGAATCCCATAGGACCAGACGTCACTCAGAGTGGTGTACATATTGTCAAAGATGCTTTCTGGGGCCATCCACTTCACTGGGAGGAAGGTCTATGTGCACAAGAGAAGGAATCATGATCACACACATATACATATACATATACATATACATATACATATACATATACATATACATATACATATACATGAATGGTTTAAAAGCCTGAAGACTCACACTTCCTTTGGAGACGTAGTTGTTGTCGTGCATGATGTCCCGAGCCAGGCCAAAGTCACAGATCTTCACTATCTTTCCCTGGGACAGGAGCACGTTTCTGGCAGCCAGGTCTCTATGTACACACTGCAAAACATACAAGTTATTAGCACATATTGATTATAATATACATATTAAAAATAATTATTCTGTCGGGTTGTCAAAAGTATTGATACCCAGATGCAAGTCCTTACTTAATACAGATACTTATTTGACTGGACTTTTCCTGAATAGTTTTTGCAGACTCAATAACTTAAAGCTATGTTTAAACCAGAATCTATTGCACTATCTTTAATATTATATGTTATTGTCATTGTAATCAAAATCATCATTTAGTCTGGAGCCCTTCCTCACTATTGAAATAGAGTTTGAAATGTCGGTATTGTGACCGTGTGTGAAGTCAAGTGAGTTCAACCCGTGCCCAAGGACCATAGATGGAAACGTTCTTTGAGATTTATCGCTGCAACATTCTTGTATTAAATGCACAACTACAAATAAAGAAGTCTCAGACAGCAACTTGAACATTCTGAACCACTGTCAGTCCTACAAAGTGAGTCTTTGTGTGAAGGCGGCGGCCGGCGCGTTGGATGTGACCAGTGTGTATTTAAGTATAATAAGTATGGAGCTTCTGGCAGTGGTCTGAGTCTCCTTGTGCTGCTATATTCAGTCCCTGGCCACACTCCTGGGCTCTGCTGTTATCACACCCCCGCCGGGCTCCCTCTGTCCTCTTGGCAGTCACGGCTGTCATCATCCAGGGCCCAGACTCACCAGCGGCCCCGTCCACGAGCCGTAAGTCCTATGTGCCATGTGACCCGCGCTGCCACAATCCCCGCATTCATGAGCAGTTCCTCCACCTCTGGGTTTGACTTACATTTTTGGATGCCAAGAACTCCATGCCTTTGGCCACTTGATACGTGAAGCTCAGCAGATCCGTGGTGGTGAGGCCTTCGTTCAAATCGTCCGAGAGCAGGATGTCGATCTCGCTTTCTCCTTTAAAAACACACACACGTTTAGGTACTGTAAATATAGAGTTGGCACAAACCTGGATTTGACTAATGGCAGAGAGAAACTGGGCATTATTATGCATGTGCTGCAATTATCCACCCTGTGTAATTAGAGGGCAGTGCCAGGCCTAAACCCAAACTGACTGAAAAGAGCGATGAAACCCAAGAAAACACAGCAACAGCGGTTAAAGGAGACGTATGGTGCAGCGGGGCCTCACCAGTGGAGGATTTCTGGGACGGAGGATGGTCGTAGTTGGAGGTCTGGATGTCGGAGTATTTGGAGGAGTCGCTCATCTCCAACATGGGGACGTACTGCGTGTTATCGCCCTGCTTCATGTCCATGTAATCGCCTTTGCTCTCGAACGACAGGATCACGTAGCTGCAGACAGAGACAAACACATGTAAACTCTGTAAGTCAGATGTACGTATGTTATTTCAGAAAACACATCATGTCTGGGACCAAGATTCCAGTGCTTTTTGAACACGTTTTATTTGATGAAACCGTACTTCCTCCATGTTCCTGCGCCTGGACTTTTGGATGTGGTTTGGGCTCTAACGTGGTAAACCCTAATTCAATTTTATTCTGGTCATTTTGAGGTGTGGTCGCAGTGAGTCATGGGTTTATTCAGCCGTCTTTGGAGGGTGAGGGAGCGCGCTGTGGTTTCACTGCAGCTCCTCTGAGTGGACACAATTAACAGGTAACTCCTGCACAATGACATTAGGTGGAAATCTGAGGCGACTCCGGGCCAGTATTCGATTAGCTGAAGATGCCAGACAATTGCTTGGTGGGTGATAAAGTTACAGATAATGGGGGCATGTTTGAGAGAGAGAGGGGGGGGGTCCAAATTGTTTCAGTGGATGTAATGTTCAAATCTGGTTAGAAGGGTCTGAGGTAATCCAGTGCCTTATTCCTGTACCTGCTCGGTCCATGGACGATCCTTTATCAGTATGTTATAGTACTGTCTTTCACACAGTATGCACATGTATACAAATGAATAAGATTTGCAGAGCACTCAAGTTGTTTTGTGTTACATTTTAGAGGATTTTTGGTTCATTTGGAAGTTAAATTCAAGGATACAATGGCATTTTGTATCATCAACAACTATCCTGGACCATCACTCAATTTGTCACAGAATAGAAGTCATTTTAGTTGATTGAACTTGTGTAAACTGCATGCATGAATGTGTTTATCGTACCTTCTGCTGCTCTCATCTGTCGGGTTGATCCCAAAGATATCCAGGTCCTTCTTAGTCTTCTCTGTGTTCAAACTCAGGAAGTTCTCCCTGTTCTTGTGCAGATAGTTCACCAGATCTCCATAGAAGCAGTACTCAGTGATAATGTAGATCGGACCTAAAGAAGGCACCAGAGTCAGTTACTTGGCTGATCTTATCCGAAGCGATCCGAAGTCTAAATGAACCAGGTGGACGAATTACCTGACTTGGTACACGCCCCCAGAAGGTTGACAATGTTCAAATGTGGTCCAAGATGAGTCATGATCTTCAGTTCGGACATCAGGGCCTGTTTCTCACTGGAGCGAGCTGTGGCTGGAGGAAAAACAATGACATTTAGGATCTAAATGTAAAACAAAATGTACCGATCGCACAGATTGAATAGTCCTATAGTCACTCCAGACACTCATTTATGTCATGTTTTATATTTATTCATGCTTGGGACTGGCACAAAGCGTAAATAAACATGGAAATTATAATAGCGAGAAAAATGTAAATGTCCAAACATCGATATATAAGAGTTATGAGTGAAATACATTGTTGCACACACTGAATTATACTGGTTGATATGTTTTATTAGAATATAACATTTGATACCTCTCAGAGACATATATGTTTAGGTGGCATGAGTGCAGTAGTAAACAGTAATACATAAAGGTTCTTCTTATATACTCACGTTTGAGCATTTTCACCGCCACCTTCATGACGGGCTGCGAGCGGCTGAGTCCGTAGGCTGTGCCCTCCACCACCTTCCCAAACGCTCCGGAGCCCAGCACACGACCTGCCAATCACACAAGATGAAAGCTCAGAGTAAAGAAAAAGGGGAAGGATTTACACAAACAGTGTTTTCTCATGTGTGACCCCCAGAGAGGCGGCAGACAGAGCATCGCCCCGAGTGGATTAGCTAATCACTGCATCGCTTCAAAGGCCGAGCGAGACGTCAGGACTGCAGTGGCTCAGCAGGAGCGGCACCAGTGCAATAAATGTTTGATTGTAGAAAGATCTCACCAAGAACCAGCCTGTCACGAGGGAACTCCCATCTAGAGTCATAAGGGAGCTGCATGGGGTCCACGTAGATGTATTCATGACCATCAGGGCTCACAGACTCGATCACCCTCCAGCGGATTTCATATCTGGGTTTCTACAAAACAGAATTGAAATAATGCATTCGTTAATCAGAGAAGTTTTATAGATCGTTGTATAAAAACATGTTAAAAAAAAAGAAACTGTTTTACAATCAATAGGTTAAAAGTAGTAAAGCAAAAAGTACGGTATGCCTGGTTATTATGAAGGTTCTAAAGATAATATCTAGACAAACTAAAAAGATGTTAAATTAATTGCTGAATAAGTTACCAGTGCATCACCAAGACTATTTAAACAGAGATCAGAAACATTGACGACTTAAAGGGGACATATTATGCAAAATCAACATTAATGAGCTTTTGTTACAACAGTTTTTCCTCCTTATTAGTGTAAATAAAGTTGTATTTGTATTTATTCCTGCATGTTTGTGTAATCTGCATTGTCTTGCAACTGAGCATTCCTGTTTTCAACTTCTCTCCATCTCCGGCCATATAACTGTACTCAGATGTGTGAGCAGTTGAAAAATGAAGGCTTTGAGAGTTGGATTTTAAAATCCCACATCACCTTTTCAAAAACAAAATGACGATTTGCTGCTATATAATTTGAAACGCCACTATGAAGTTCTGCAGTTTTTGAACAGGAAGTTAACTATTAGATCACTATGGTGGTTTACAATGCACACAATGTAAAATGATGATTTACTTCAGTTAATGATCTATAATAAGTAGCTATAATATGTAATATGTCTCCTTTAATGTTCAAACAGAGCTTTATTATTGCATGAGTGAATAAATGGCAGGGATGAGAGCTTGAGGATGGCACCAGTACCTGTTTCCATATGATAACCAACACAATGAGTGAGATGATGACAATGACCAGCAGCACCAGCACAGCAGCCGCTACGGTCAGCTCGGGGTGAGGGCCTGTTCGAGGGCAGAGGTAACGGTCAAAACACGGGTCAGCTCTGTCAACTGCTGCGTCCAAATACAGCGGAGTGGAGAAGAACACACAGGTGACGGCTTTTAGTGGCTGAGAGCAAACGGCATGCCGGGGAGATAAGATACAAGCAGGATGGGGGAAGGGGCCTGGGACACTTTAGAGGGGCTTGCTGTTGAGATTAGAGGGTGAGGGTGAGTGAGTGAGTGTGAGGAGGGATGGTGCTAAGCTCATCTGGGACACCCAAAAAGGCCCTAACGATCTCTGGTTTCTCTAAATGATCTGACAGGAGCGAGAGGGGGAACAATCACACATCTTCTGACAGCTCTAAGTGGGGCCCAAACACTTGTCCAGTCAAAGGTTGGTTAGGGAGTGGAAGTGACCTGTTTAAAAATGTGCATTAAGACAGAGAAGTGTTACATTTTGTGATTTTTATAAAGAATTGTGCTGCTCTTTGGGGCAATTTGACATTTCTAAGCTTTTCCAACTAATGTGTAAGTGTATGTTACCATATCAAACCTTATCAAACTGTATGAAAAACGAATATAACTACTCTACTTTTCAGTTAATGGAGTAGAAATGACAGATACCTTCTCTCCGATGTAGGTAAATAAAAGTGAAAATATACTGTAAACAAAGTACAAATAGCTAAAAATGTTCAGTATTTTTACTTTTGTACTCTGACGTTACTCTCCACACCTGCAAGAGTCTATGTAAATTGTATATTTTAGATGATGAACCATGAAACAATCTAAATACATATACTTTATTGACATGAGCGTTATGGTTGATGGTGAAATGAATTTGTGAAAAGCTGTCCAGCTCTATAAAGTATCCTGACGATACAATTTGGTCATTATTAGGTTTCTAACTGTGAAAACATTCAAATGAAGCGCTTCCGTACCATTCGAGACCAGCTTGACCTCCCGGCTCACCGCGACCATGTCATTTTTAGCCAAACAGCGGACGGCGAGAGTGTTTTCCAAATGACCGAACAAGACCTGGCTCTCCAGATTATTCTCCTCATCGATGTGCGCGTCCATAGTGACGTCGGTGGAGTTGGCGGGGAGAGGCACCCACGAAGATGTATCATTGGCACAGCTAAAGAAAAAAACCCAAATGTGCTTACTTTTACTTAAATAATATGCTTACATGTATGAAAAGAAAAGGCTTACTTTTTGATGTTTTTGCAGACAAACCACTCGATTTCAGGAGTGGGTTGTCCTCGAGCGATGCAGACCACAGCCTGACCAGAGGCTGACCCATGATGGATGTCCATGAGGTCCACAATAACAGCAGGCACTAAGACATGACAGAAATACTCCATGTAACTTAGAACGTGAAGCAACATAAAAAAGGATATGGCGTTTAGTTATAACGTGTCATCAGAAGTGTACACAGTAAAAACTAAAGGTTTATATTAAGATAATGAATGCTCAAATGCAAAATGTGTACAAGCCAAAGTAGACGCGTTCATATTTTCTTTTCAATTAGTGGTATTTTGTGAGTTTTCTAATGTATAAGCAACAATAGGCTACCACTGCCTCACCTTTGACCTGTAACGTGAAGCTAATGCCACGACTTTGGCTTCCACTTGTGACTTGCATCGAGTAGTTCCCGCTGTCCTCCTCTTTGGCTCGAATCAGGGTTAGAACGCTCAAATATCTGCAAAAACAGAAGAGAAACCTCTCATAAGCATCTAATCGTTGCTCACAGACTAATTACAAGCTGAACTGTGGGAACTTTACTTCAGGCTTGTCATTACGGGGGTCATAACGGCTGTGGACTCACCTGGTCTCGCCGAGCTGCCGGAGCGTTGTGGAGATCTCCGCGGCGACGTCGCCAAGAGGAAGTCCGTCTTTGAGCCATGTGACGCCGGCGCTGGGCAAAGCATCGATTTCAGCTTTGAACTCGCGGACCTCGTCGAGCTCGGCCGTCTCAAACGCCTGAAATTCAGGCTCGATGTTCAGGAACTCGCTCGCTGTAATGGCAAAAAACAACATTTACTCACGATTGAAGCTGGATTACAGGTATTTTTGAACTGGTTGTTAAATGTTTCATACCGAATACTGTGACTTTGAGTGTCTTGGTTTGGCTGTCGCTGCTCATGACGTCGGTGATGGAGCAGGTGTAGCTGCCGCTGTCTTTGGTCGAGGCGTGGGGAATGGTCAGCGTGTACCAAATTTCCTGGTTCTTCTGGTCCTCCTTGACTGTTTTTATGCCACGGTTTGACTGTCAAAGAAAAGCACGTTTTACACAACTCCCCACGTCAAATATTGTTGGGCTCCATGAAAGTGAAGGATATAATGACAGAAGAACCCTTAGTCAGTTCATCTTACCAGTTTTCCCGGATATTTCCAATGATCCTCCAAAACTTGTGATCCTTTTGCCAGACAGGACACAGTGATGGTCTCTCCCACCAGCAGAGCAGTTCTTCCTGCACTCAGCTCGACATGCAGAGCGCTGCCTGAAATGCACCGCACCAACGTGATCAACAGCAAAGTCCAACGTTTCATGCCATAAATCACACAAGTCGAAGTAAAGTTTACACAAAAAGGGCTTGTTGTACTATAAACAATGTCTCTATTTTCCTCAAACAAGTTCTGTAATTATGGTTCCTAATCATGAGCCCAAAACCAGCTAAACAAGTAGATAAATAAAATAAAAAAACGTCTCCGCTGACTTACCGACAGTCGCCCCGATCCAGCCATGGACGATGTACTCCTCGCTTTGGTACTCGTGTCCGTTTATGAGCGCTTTGCACACGTACGTCCCCCCGGGAAAGACCCCCAGCGCGCCCCTCTTGCTGTCGTACACACTGGGGACGGGCTGCTGCGTGTCCACGTTCACCAGCGTGACGTTGGCGCTGGGGTCGGACACTCGGCACTGGACCTCCATCTCATCCGGGCCGGACAGCACGTGGTTCCCAAACGAAGCCAAGGACGGGATGAACGGGACGTCCGGATCTGGAGGTGAAGAGAAGTCAGTGTTTATTACGATTAAACAAAGAGTAATGAACCTGAAATATCAATATAACATTATGGGTTGAAAAAAGGTTTTATTTGAACATTTTGTTGTTGTTTTGATTTTGTATTTCTGATTTGATTTGTAGATTATCAATTATTGATGTAGACAACTTAATTTACTCTGAATGTCTGCACTACTCTTTCTACTTAGTTTTTCCTTTTAGTTTAGTCTTTTTCTCCGTCTTAATTTCCATCCTTTTATTACAATGTCAAGCCTCAGTCGGGTTGTTTTAATAGAAATTAAATTGAGTCCAATGTGGTTTTATGGGTATGATATTAATTGATCAAAACATTTATTTTATCTTGAAGAAAGAAAAAAAAGAGCCATTCAAAGGTGTAAAATAAAGCTCATAAAGTAATTTGATAAAAATGGCTTTACACTATATACACTTAAAAAACGCAACCTGTTTATTTCTGTGACGATTTCATGGATTTGCTTGGAATATGTCACATAAAAGGTTACGTAGTGCACTTTTACCTTTACGTCTATGTGTTTTGTGAATAGGTTCCATGAAAACCGATGAAAACGTTGTGCCATATCTCACACTGGACTAAAGTAGTACCTGGCACATAGACGTAGATGCCGCTGTCCTCCATGTCCTCCATGTCCTCCATGTCGTCCATGTCGTCCGTGCTGTTGGCGCTGTAGAAGCAGCTGTAGTAGCCCGTGTGCATGGCAGTGGCGTTGTTCACCGTCACAGTGTTGACAAAGAGACCGTTACTGTCCTCCTGCGTCTGCTCTGGGACGTCCAGCGGAGTGACCCACAGCACCCTGCCGTTGCCCTGACAGGTGAGGGTGAAAGGGGAGTGAAGGGGCACCACCATCTCCTCGTTCGGGGGCAGCAGCACCGGGGCAGAGGACGGTGGGAACATGACTGCAGAAGGAGCTGGAGGAAAGATGAAAGTCAGTATTCAATAACGGTCACCATATGTAAAGGACACAATATATAGAGACGTTCTAAATGTTTCACCTTTCACGTTGAGGTTGAAAGAAAAGTGTGCACTGCGAGAACCACTGGTGGCGGTGATGGTGTACTTCCCGTTGTCTTTCTCCAGCGGTTGACGAAGTTTGAGAATACTCTGGAAGCTGAAAAAGATGGGAAAGTGTTTTAAAAATCCACGCAGTATTTGGCTTCAAATAGTATAAAACAGGGCTATACTTGATCGATCGACTGAAAAGTTCTGGGTGTAATAGTGTATTTCTATATACAACTGCAAAATAAACTATTGATTCACTGCCAAATCTACGTTTACAAAGTTATTACCGATTTCCCTCAAAGTGGCTGGTTTTTGTGAGGACATAGTAGTTTTGTTCAATGTCCTTGTCGTCTTTCTGCCACGAGACTTTGGGAGCTGGGTAAGCATCAATCAGGATCGTGAACTCCGTCTCCTCCAACAGGCTGACAAACTCTGTGGGCAGAATCCCGCTGTGATCCAGGGCCACGTAAGAACTTTCCTCTGAAACGACATGAAAGGAGACAAAATACACAATCAGACAGTACATTTAACAATTAGGCGTACGTTATTTCGGATCAGTGCTATGCTAAAGTTCATATAGACAAGGAGACGCAGAGGAAAAGGAAGTCAGACATCTGCTCAGGTCATCTAGTAAAACACACTGGGCTGATGTTAAAAGCAGGTGAAGCTTTACAATCGGATGGCAGCAAATGGCTTCCACAAACCACTGAGCCACCTCAGGCACACGCTGTAAATAAAACCATTTCAAGTGCAGCAGAATATCAATGTGAATGTCAGAGCATCCAGAAAAGCGACTTCTTCAGTCCACAAAAGTAAAGACTCTGATTATTAGTTTCTTTAATGGAGCAACTTAGCCTCTTCTGTCGCACAATTCTGCACATTTAACCCAACTCACCAAACACAGTGACCGCCACAGTCCTGGTTTTGACCTCTCCAGTGATCTTATCAGTAACAGAGCACTCGTAACTCCCACTGTCCTGCGCTGAGGCGTTTGGGATGCTGAGGGTGTAGACGACATGGTCCAAGAAGCTCTCTTTCTTTTGAACAGCATCCACAGCCTGAAAAACAACATAGATCAAAGTTCATGCAACCAGCAGGAAGAATGTTTAGAGTGTTTTGTTTTCCAGTCACAGAACCAGAGGGGCTACAAGCTAATGGCTAAAACACTTGTGAGAGCACAGGCAATAAATCAGGATCATAAGGTCTTTTAAAGCCTGTAATTGTGACTCAGAACAAAAACAGGAATTGGGGTCTGAATGTTTTCGACCATCTGGGAAAGGAATTACAGGAATTCCATGGTTGAAAAAACGATTTATTTACATTCGGATCTCAAAGGTTCTTACAAACAAACAAGTGTAAATGTGGGTTGAGTTACAAAAATGTACTCAAGGTCATCGAGGTCAAAGCATTAAATCACGGCTCTCTCTTTCTCTAAAGCTACTTCCTTTGCCTAAGACGAGCCGCTTGGACCTTCTCTGTTACTGTTACTGCACAGTGTGATTTGGCTGACGTCCTCGTAATAAAGACACAACATTTGGTCGTTCTGTTTCCCGAAAACACACTCAAGTAACCGCTGTGGGCTGCTGTCCTTGCAGTTAAATTCTGCTCGGCCCAGTCCAAAAACATGATTTGCTAATTTAAGCATTAGTGGGAGTTGGTCTGAGAGTTTGTAAAATAAGAGTTTTTGCAGTAACTTATTGCTTCTTCTGTATTATCTTCAACTCCATCTTTAGTCGGATCAGTTAGACACACACACACATAGCGATACATACAGACAACCAGGCACGTTCAATCACCGCATTACAGCTTTCACCATATTCCCGACATTTGTCATAAAACTGACCTGCTTCTTGGGGTGAAGCCATTGCTGGTGTAAGAAGGATCCACCTTGAACGAAGCAGGTGATGTCCAGAGCTTGTCCCGCCGTGAGAGTCTCATCACTGGCCTTCACTTCTAACTGGAGGTCGTCCAAAACTGCTGAGTCTACGCCCAACAACAAACGCACGTTAAGCGACAGAATACAGGAAAAATATAAGGAGGGTTAGAGTTTAAAAATGTGCCTTAATACAGTCAAAAACACAAACAGTCAGAAGCTTTTCCCGACGTGGTGAAGATATAATAGCTGTGCAAAGACCTCTAGTTCGTTTTCTATCTCGCAATAATCTACTAGCTACATATTATGTTCTTGTGGGTCATTAATGAGACCTGAAGCACCCCAGAGAGAAAAATAAATCATCATTCCATGTCAAGTTACAGTAAAGGCCTTTCAGAAATTCATTCATCGAAACAAAACTGATCTGAGCCCTCTGAGTTGACATTTTTTTCCCGCCTGACTAAGCGTTTTGACATGGCTGAAAATAGACTCAGGGTGAAATCATCTGTGATAATGACTAAATGCCACATAACGAAGTGAGATCATCGCCAGACAAAAGAGTCCCATCTGTTTTTCTGCCTGTATCGCCTTTGGAACTCGAAATAAATGATCTTCCTTATCACTAAAACTAAAACAAACAATATGTCCAAATGTAACAGCTAATTAGTTATAAGTCTTCTTGTTTAACTGACCTTCATCCTCGACCGTGTAGATAGCACTTTGAAAGGTGCGTCCGTTCACAGCGGTCTCGCAGTAGTACTGGCCCGGAGACAACGCGCCAAAGAAGCCGATTTTGTTGTCATAAAGGGCAGAGCGTTCCTCTCCGTTGACCACGCTCTTCAGGATAACGTGGTAGTGAGGGTCCGACACGCGACAGGAGATGGACACCCCAATATGATCCATGGGCACGATCAGGTTCTCTTGAGGCTCCGGGATGAAGGGTGCGAGGGAATCTGAGAATGTGGGAGAGAAACAGACAAGATTCAGCGGACGACAGAGACGAGGGGCAATTACACTTGGACACCATGGTAAGATATCACAAATGTTAATTGGCAAGATCATCATTTCCTTAGGAAATACCATGAAACACTAAGAGGGAGAAAATAACTGAGAGCAAAATACTCTTTTTGCAATTGAGTCCAGTTTTCATATTTGGCAAGACATAGTCAACATCATATGGCCTCATAGATGTTTTTTCTTTATATTGTTTTAGGACGGACACAAAAACACACTGGTCCTTATATATAATTAAACTAGGCATAATTTTTATAATGCGATGAGATCATTTAGTTCATTTTCCAGTTGTATTTGGCTTAAATAAGGTAAATTACACCCTGTTTGATTACTTTCATAGCTATATTTCAAGGTATAGTTTGTTAATTTGTTTCCAAAGACATGTTCTATCCCTTTGCAGTAGCTCATCAGATCATTCTGGATGGAGACCTAAACCAGCTTCACACATTACCTGGAACAAACACGTATATCCCGGCCTCGTTGTCTTCAAGCTCTCCATCAAACGTCTCGTACGTGCACATGTAGTAGCCGGTGTTCTCCACAGTTGCATTGTAGATGAACAGTGTAGCAGTGTAAAATCCCGGTAAAACAAAGGTGTTATCTGGCAGTGGTTCGGCCCAAACCACGTTCCTCTTCCCCGTGCAGCTGATGTTAAACACGGAGTCTGGCTGGAGAATAAACTCCTCTTCATTGGATATGATACTTGGTGGTGACAAGCCGCAGGTGACTGCAAATGAATACAAGCTGTGTTAGAGGTGTCACTAATGAATGACTGGAAGTGAAAAGGACACTTCACACGACACTTCAATTAACTTACGTGAGATAAGAGTCACCAACACAGCGCACGGCTTGAGCACATCCATGGTTGTGGATGTTCTGGCCTGCAGAGAAAAAGAACCGCTGAAGCCTGAATGTGCCAATCATTTAGAACATATAAATATAAATGTTTTTTCTCACAATCAATATTTTGGTTACAGTTTTTAGACTTTAGTAATTTCCCGTAATCACTGAGCAAAATAGCCTTCATCTCTAGTTCATGATGTTTCACGAGTCGCCACTTGGGGGCGACACAGTCCGCCAAAGGCGCTGCGCGTCCCCCACTGCGCCCTATTTTACCCTATTTTTCCCTATTTTACCCTGTTTTACCTCTTCTTTCCAACCATATCAGTTCAGAATGTTTTGGCAAAAATATAACTTAACCTAATTTAAAATCATGATCCCAATAATGTAGGGGTCTATAGCCAAGAACATATTTTTGGCCCAAAGTTTTTTTTTTTTTTTTTTTTTTGGTGCTCTGAGAACAAACAAAAAAGATGATTGTTCTTTTGGTTTGTGAACTATTGTCTCTAAAAGTCCAGTTCCGAGCTGTCTGTCTGAATGATGGATTCGGTTTTCACTGGGGCCACACAGTCTGGTCCGGGGGTCCCTCTGGACGAAAGCGCGTCTGAGCGCCAATGTACCTTTAGATTGTATGTAGATTGGTTTGTCATTGACACTTGTATAATTTGTGTATAATGAAACTATTGGCCCGTGTCGTTTCCTGTGGCTGCCCTCTGTGGATTGTCTGAGGCGGCTTAATGATCCTTGGTAACCTGGGTTTGGTTCGCTCTATAATCAACCGCTCCCACTTAGGACAAAAACATGTATTTTCACAGCATCCATTTGTCAACGAGCTTAAATTGGATTGGACGTGTTTGTGCACACGCCTGGCCTTTAACAATCCAACACAATATGTTGTTGTTTTGTTCCTTTAGCCTACTTTACTGTGGGTTCGAGTCTGTCCCTTTTCTCACCGAGCGACTCATCAAATGTCCCGGCGACAGCTGATAGTCGTTTGGTGTAACTATCACTTTGCTTCAGCAGCTGATTCCCATGGAGATTGTGCTGCATAAAACTGAAAGTGAAAGAGTAAAAAAACGTATATATATTCTCAAAATGTACAATGTTCGTTAGAGTCCTTTTGGCACAGCGGGACTCATTTAGAAGAATGCGCCGCAGCTCCAAAACCCGCACGCTCTTCTTCCACAAGTCTCCCTCCTTTGCTCCACTGTTTTAAGTTTTTCCATTTTTTAATTCCTCAGATTCCTTCAGTGCCGTGTACAACATTCCCAGTGTGAATGTTTGTCATGAAGTGCCAGAGTGAGCGTCCCACAAAAGCCCTTCAGTCCTCAGTGACACCTCCAGCTGTGAGGCCCGGACCCATCGCTTTCATCCCGCAGAGTCAGCGACCTGTCCCCGCCAGGCGTCCTCCCGGGGCCGTACCCTCCACCACAGCAAAAAGTGCAGAAAATTACGCTTTTGCCACTACGGGTAGAACTTTGGCTGGCCACTTTTCAACTTTTTAATAAGTTTTGCCTCTACTCTACAAAATGAACCCAAGTGAAATGATATGCAAATCAATATAATCCAATTTTCCTGTCACGTATTCGTGCGTAAAACTTCCACAAAGCGCGCGTTTACCTTCAGTAATCCTCTTTTCTATCGCGCCGGTGTCAGTATATCCACAGTGAATAGTCCGTAGTCAGGCTCCTTTCCAGGGGTAAATCCTTCAGAGGTCCTGCGCTGGGCGACCATATGTCTGCGTTGTGTGCTGTGCGCCTTTCGCGACCGCCCTCACGAATGCGCCTCAGCTCCAGCGCGACCTGTAACTGATTCAGTTTACAGTCCACCCCCCTGGCCCCTGGCCCCGCGTCCACCCTCCCCCCGAAAAACAGCGCGGCAGCAGCAGCACCGGGAAGAGCAAGAACAAGCACTGATCATCCAACTCTAAGTAAATAAGACTCAGGAAATGAGAGACAATTTCAGAGGAAAAAATACACACATTTTATAGTTATCTTATAAGCATACCAGTCTTTTTTGTTTTGTTTTGAGTCAATCTGAAAATGTGCAACTAGTAGCCTGTAAAACACAAACCTGTGTTGCTTGGCGTAATATTTATGGATGATTTGTTGTAACTCAACTCATAAAGAGTCATAGAACGGGCCGTGAGAGGGTGAGTCCAAATGAACGCTGGGGCTCCTAGAGGGGGCTCCTAGAGGGCGCTCCAACACAACTGTCTGATGCCTCTGGCCCTTCTGTCTGCAAAGTGAACACACACACGCAACGCAGCCAGGTCTGGTCTGGGGAAGAAAACAAGACACATGTAAAGGACTCCTATTTCACATTTGATGTTTATTGATGTGCAAAGTAAATGCATAAGGACAGGGGACTCTGGGACATCGTCCCTCGTCACCACGGACCGTTTTCACTGTCGCCCTCAGAGGCAACTGTTTTGGGAGTTACAAAAATAAATGTAATTGAATTGATTTGAATTAAGAAAAAAAATAGAACATTTGATGCCCTTGTAAATACTTTATTAGTAGATTATATATTTGTTGCACTTTAACACAGACAAGTTTACAAAGACACTTTTTACAGGGCATACCCTTTGTTGTGGTTACGTTGGTGCGTTTAAATATGTAATAATGTATTCCATTGTAAGTTAAATGCAACTAATTAACCATGAGAGAAGCTTTTCTCTTTGATCTGCATTGATAAGAAAAAGACGTTACCCCTGGCACACGCGCGTCAGCTGCAGGACGAGTTTTGCCCCGGGGCAGAGCAGAGCAGCCAAAGAGAAGCCTGTGGGGGTTAGAAGTGAGATAATGCCCCACAATGAATCACCTCTGTGCCCGGACAGGGACAGCAGAGCCCCGGGCACTGGTGCGTAGTAGCGCCCCCTCTGGGCACAATCACTTCCACATGTTGCTCTGAAGAACAGTGTCGTTGTTCTCCAAACAAAGCCTGCACTGCCCTCACACTCCACTGACGTCTCACTTCACTCACTTTCAGGTCTGCCTCTTTCAGCTACAAATACTGTCTTTCTGCTGCCGACAGAGGAGGTTTAGGGTAGATCCGCCCTCTGCTTAGGGAATAACTCAAAGGCGCTACACGTTTCATAAAAAGTGTGATGATTTGACTATGGACAGAATGCACAATACACTCTTTGTTGTTGTTGTTGTTGTTGTTGTTGTTTTATGGCGGTTGGCATCCAAGTGTTGCATTACCGCCAGACTTTATTCCTCAGACTTTGTCGTAGTCCTTAAAAGTTCTTCTTCCATTGCTTTGGTGTTATAAAGCCCATGAGGTCATGAGATGTCTTTGTTATTGTATCCTATAGAAGTTGTTGTTGTCCTCAGACTCTGTCGTAGTCCGTAAAAGTACTCCTTCCATTGCTTTGGTGTTACAAAGCCCATGAGGTCATGATATGTCTTTGTGACTAGAATAGTTGTTGTTGTTTCAGACAACAACCGGCTTTATTCCAGGGAGACTCTTCTTCATCTTCCTCTCCTTCTTTGACGTTCGGTGCTTCCACCGTACAGCTTTATTCTTTAGGCTTCATTCTATAGGCTTTAATATTTCCACTGATGTCGCTGCTTGGTAGCCGTGCGTCTACGAGACTGGACGAGGACAGGAGACCACCCCCACCCCCATCTCGTCACTCTGATCACTCTGACTCCCCAAAAGCAGACCCCCATCACTCCGACTCCCATTTAGCGCCTTTAGCCTGTTTTCTATATCTGCCCAATCAAGCTCCTTTGTTCCAAGGAATCTCCCTGCAGCTTTAGCAATGATCCTGATCCTTTCAGTTCTGCTTTGAGTCTGAGCAGCACAGTTTACAACATCCACCATAAAGAGTACAAAATCCTCTCTATCCACAACCAGGGTATTCTCATTAATTCTGGAACCTGCACACTTGGGACCTCCACTCTTGAAACCTTCACACTTCTTGGGAGCCACGCTGGCCTTTCTCATTTCGCCCTGGCTGGGAGCAGCGCTGGCTCCTCTCTCTGTATTTACTCTAAACTCGTTACTTGAAACTTTCTTGACTGCATCTGCATAGGATATATCTTGAGAGACCTTTATTTTCTGCACCTCAGCAGCTCTTTTGCTAAACCTGCATCCCCCGTAGGCAGAGCTATGTTCTTCCCCACAGTTACAGCACTTCAGTTTTGCACCCACGTCACACTTCCCATACTCATGATCTCCTGCACATTTACCACATCTTTGCTTCCCTCTACAGACCGCTGCAATATGCCCAAAGCGCTGGCACTTAAAGCAACGCAGGGGCGGCGGAACATATGGCCTGACGCTATAGCACATGTACCCAATGAACACCTTACTAGGCAGGCACCTCCCTTCAAGTGTTACCATTACCGACAAGCTGTCACATCTTACCCCAAACCGGGTCACCTTCAAACGCCTAGCGTCCACCACCGTAACTCCAGTCAAATTCTCCTTAACTTCATCCACAGACGTCGCCGTAGGGACACCTAGGATAACTCCTCTGACCGTGTTTCTTTCAGCATTAGACACAAGAATGTCCTTTCCACCCAGACGTTTAGTTCCAATCGCCTTCCGTTGCTGAGCCGCGTCCTTGCACACGACCAGCAGCGAGCCATCTCTAAGGACACTCGCACTCTTGATCACTCCCACAGCTACAGTTAGGCTCTTTGACAATGCCACTGAATTCCACTCCTTAAAGGATGCACTATCCTGTGCAAGCTTTATGATCACCTTACAGTCTCTGCTCTCACCCCGGACATCAATAGCTTCAGCCTCATCCTGCTGCTCATTCCCAGAACCCTCGGACGAGCTAAGGGACTTTTTACGTTTCCGGGCACGTGCAGGCAGAAAAGGCTGCTCCTCCACGCCGTCCAGAATGTCTTCCATCCCCGATCCACTCTCCTCCGCCATCTCCCGTCTCTCCAGACCGGGTGTTGAGCAAGGTCTCCTCACAGTTTCTGTCCACTCGGGGGCCAGACCAAAACAAACAGTTCGGCGCTTCCACCGTACAGCTTTATTCTTTAAGGCTTCATTCTTTTGGCTTTGATATTTCCAACTGATGTCGTTGCTTGGCAGCCGTGCATCTATTAGACTGGGCGAGGACAGGACCTCCAGTTCTTCACTCTGATCACTCTGATTCCCCAAAAGTAGAACCTCTGTCACTCTGACTCCCATTTAGCGCCTTTAGCCTGTTTTCTATTTCTGCCCAATCAAGCTCTTTTGTTCCAAGGAATCTTCCTGCAGCTTTAGCAATGATCCTGATCCTTTCAGTTCTGCTTTGAGTCTGAGCAGCTCAGTTTATAACATCCACCATAAAGAGTACAAAATCCTCTCTATCCACAACCAACATTTTCTCATTCATTTTGGAACCTCCACACTTGGAACCTGCACACTTGGAACCTCCACACTTGGAACCTCCACACCTGGAACCTTCACACTTCTTGGGAGCCACGCTAGCTTCCCTCGCTTCGCTCTGGCTGTGAGCAGCATTGGCTTCTCGCTCTAAATTTAGGTTAACCTCGTTCCTTGACACTTTCTTGACTGCGTTCGCATAGGATATACCTTGAGAGACCCTGATTTTCTGCACCTCAGCAGCTCTTTTGCTAAACGTGCCTCCCCTGTAGGCAGAGCTATGTTCTTCCCCACAGTTACAGCACTTCAGTTTTGCTCCTTCGTCACACTTCCCATACTCGTGATCTCCTGCACATTTACCACACCTTTTACACCCTCTGCAGATCGCTGCAATATCCCCAAAGCACTGGCACTTAACCCAACGCAGGGGCGGCGGGACATATGGCCTGACGCCATAGCACATGAACCCAATGAACACATTACTAGGCAGGCATTTCCCTTCAAGTGTTACCATCACCGACAGGCTGTCACAACTTTCTCCAAACCGGGTTACTTTCAACCGCCTAGCGTCCACCACCTTAGCTCCAGTTAAATTCTCCTTTACGTCATCCAGTCACCGTCGTAGGGACGCGTCCGAAACAAGAATGTTCTTTCCACTCAGACTTTTAATCCCAATCACTTTCTTTAAACCTTACCAAAGATAAGATAAGATAAGATATTCCTTTATTGTCCCACATGGGGAAATTTCATTGATGCAACGCAGGTAGATACAGAAGAAAAGAACAGATCAAAAAACACTCTCAGTAGAAGATCTCCTATAGACAAAAACTCCTATAGACAAAGTCTCCCATTTCCCAACATCCCTAAGGACTGTTGCACTCTTGATCTCTCCCACCGCCTTATATAGACTTTTTGTCAATGCAAACGGATTCAACTCCTTAAAAGGATGCATTATCCTGTGCAAGCTTTATGATCACCTCACACACTTTGCTCTCACCCCGATATCAGCAGCTTCATCCTGCTGCTCACTTCCAGAACCCTCGGACAAGCTAGAGGACATTTTATGTTTCCGTTTTTGAGACTCCTTCTCCGGCTGCTTAGCGGCTTGAGCAGCGGCCGCCTCCTTCAGGGCCTCATACGGGTCGGTCTCATCGTCCAACAGCTGGTCGAACCGGTTGGTCGCGACGCAGCCGAAGCCTTCTTGCAGGTGTCCGGGCATGCTTCTTCTTTTCTTCAGGAGCAGGTTGTACCGGCCCTGACTTCATGACTGTTCCTATGTAGCGATCCAACACGTGCAGTCGTCACGTACTGTTTCTTCTGTGTTTTATCTTCTTCTATCGCGATTGCCTTGACACTGCATTCTCTTAGACTTTATTCTTTCAACTTTATTCTTTCTACTTTATTCTTTCGACTTTATTCTTTCGACTTTATTCTTTCTACTTTAATTCATTCGACTTTATTCATTCGACTTTATTCTTTAGACTTTAGTCTTTAGACTTTAGACTTTGTTGTTGTTGTTGTTGTTGTTGTTGTTGTTGTTGTTGTTTTATAAGATAAGATAAGATATTCCTTTATTGTCCCACATGGGGAAATTTCATTGGTGCAACGCAGGTAGATACAGAGGTAGATACAGAAGAACAGATCACTTATAGGAAGTCTGAAAAACACTTTCAGTAGAAGATCTCCTATAAATAAATAAAAACTCCCATAGACAAATGAATAAATAAATACATAAATACCATTGCATGTGATCACAACAGTAATTGCACATGAATATGTGTCACGACAGCACATAGATTGCACATGAATTTCATAGTAATTGCACATGAATTGCACATGAATTCCAACAGCAATTGCACATATGACAGAATTGCACATGGTTAGGTCAGTATTGCGAGTGTTCAGTACTAACAGTTTTTGTTATAAAGTCTGACAGCAGCAGGAAGGAAAGACCTACGGAACCTTTCCTTCACACATCGAGGGTGGATCAGTCTCTCACTGAAGCTGCTCTCCAGAGCAGAGTGAGTGTCCTGCAGGGGGTGACACTCATGGTCCAGCATAGATGTGAATCTAGCCAGGACCCTCCTGTCCCCCACCTCCTGCACCGAGTCCAGAGCACAGCCCAGGACGGAGCTGGACTTCTTGATGACTCTGTCCAGCCTCTTCCTCTCCCTCTCTGTGATGCTGCTGCTCCAGCAGGCCACACCGTACAGGAGGGCTGATGCCACCACAGAGTCGTAGAAGGTCTTCAGGAGTGGCCCTGTCACTCCAAAAGACCTGAGTCTCCTCAGGAGGTAGAGCCGACTCTGGCTCTTCCTGTACAGTGCGTCTGTGTTATGAGTCCAGTCCAGTTTGTGGTTCAGATGAACACCCAGGTACTTGTATGAGTCACTCTCTCAATGTCCCGTCCCTGGATGTTCACTGGTGAGGGGGCAGTGGGGTGGCGTCTGTGGAAGTCCACCACCATCTCCTTGGTCTTCCCCGCGTTGATGAGGAGGTGGTTCCGCTGACACCAGTCCACAAAGTCCTGCGCCAGTCCTCTGTACTCCTCGTCATCGTCGTCCGTGATGAGTCCGATGATGGCAGAGTCGTCAGAGAACTTCTGCAGGACACAGCTGTCCGTGTCATGTCTGAAGTCTGCAGTGTAAAGGGTGAAGAGAAAGGGCGCGAGCACGGTGCCCTGGGGCGCCCCCACACTGCAGGTCCGAGTGTCAGACACACAGTTCCGGGCTCTCACAAACTGGGGTCGGTCTGTGAGGTAGTCCAGGATCCACTCTGCCAGGTCATACTCCACACCAGCCGTCTCCAGCTTGTCCCTCAGGAGCAGCGGCTGGATGGCGTTGAAGACGCTGGAAAGATCGAAGAACAGAATCCTCACAGAGCTGCCAGGCTTTTCCTGGTGAGAGAGAGAGCGGTGCATCCAATTGTTGGTTGGCGGTTGGCATCCAATTGTTGCATTACCGCCAGACTTTATTCCTCAGACTTTTAGACTTTAGACTTTAGACTTTACACCGTACCCCCTCCTCCTTGTACCTTCGTCACCTAACAACAGAGACTCGCCGCTAATGCTGATGCTAACGCTAATGCTAAGACCACGGCACGAGTGGAAATGTTCCATCAAAATAAAAGAGGAAGTGAAGGCATTCATTGCGCCCCTGCTGGCCAATTGTGAAAATACACAATATCTGGCAATGCACTTTTTTCATGGCGTCTCGAGGAGAATAATAACCATGAGTTTCAAACAAATCAGACATTAGTGAGTGAAATATGAGCTCCGTAGATCATTTCCAATAGGTGTGACTTGTCCTTGAAAAACAGGAAATTAAGCCTTTTTTGAGGGCGTGTTACGCAGAGACCGTAAAGAATATCAACATTCATTTGAATATTTATTAAATTTCAATGTCTTTAGATGCAAAAAGTGTTGTTTTGAGCTCGATCGGACAAAAACCTAGGACAATTCAACACGGCTGACTTCCTGTTTATCATAGAGCGATGCTGCCAGGTGCGTTTTACTCGTCAAAGGTCAGAGGTCAAAGGTAGCTCTATCACTGTCCCAAGTCTCATGTGCCTAGGTCAAAGATTAAGAGTTTCATGTTTTTTTCTTTTTTGAACTAGTCGGCACTGTTGTGACGGGCGTTCTCACAACCTCCATTTTATTCAAGTTCAGGCCGAGCCGATCGCGTCCCCATGACCCCATGTGTGACCTATGACCCCATGTGTGACCTATGTCCCCATGTGTGACCTATGACCCCATGTGTGACCTATGTCCCCATGTGTGACCTATGACCCCATGTGTGACCTATGACCCCATGTGTGACATTCATCAATGTTCAGGGGGTCAAAAATGCCCGAGTTGTGGCAAAATGACCATGAATAATGATAAGAAGAAGAAGAAGAAGAAGAAGAAGAAGAAGAAGAAGAAGAAGAAGAAGAAGAAGAAGAAGAAGAAGAAGAAGAAGAAGCGTTTAAGCCCTGGCTATCTAAACAAACTGTTAAACAAGAAAGTATTAGCTTTTAGACCAAATTAACACTTCAAGAGCGACCAAGAGCAACCAAGAGAACCTAAGATTTGACAGTGTACAAATGTTCCCCAGTAGAAGCTTGTAATTCATTTTAATGTGTTTGTGAAAAACACAACACGCCAAGTCAATGTTCAATTATAATGCAATGGTATTCATTTATTTATTTATTTTTATCTTTATTATTTTTCCCCTCCATCCCTTGTTGGGAAATGGGAGGTTTTGTCTATAGGAGTTTTTGTTTATAGGAGATCTTCTATTGAGAGTGTTTTTTAAACTTTTTCTTCTGTATCTGCCTCTGTATCTACCTGCGTTGCAACAATGAAATTTCCCCATGTGGGACAATAAAGGAATATCTTATCTTATCTTAATTAAAAGGTGAGAATTTTCATCAAGTGGGATTTGGACGTGAGCTGTGTCATCGCTCTTGTGGGCGTGTTTAGTGGGAGCTGTCCGGAGTGCTGAAGTCACGAGTCACTGTGCACGTCTGAGTTCTTTCCTCACACACGTGACTGTCTGTCTGTTACGGTCTGGTTGGTCCTACAGCCGCTGCTCTGACTTTGACCAACTTTGACCGAACAGATGAACCAAATAAAGCCTAAATGTGGAACAAAAAGAAGCTGCAAAATCTATTATAAGCCTTTAAAATGTTAATGTATGTACACTTTTGGGCTAGATCATCATTAAGCCTTAAGCTAACATTTCTAACTTAGCTTAAAGTAGAAATGTTTTTTTCTATTTCAGATTACACCGTTATTTTTATACACTTTTATTTGAATCATGTGACAATGGGGCTAAATGTATGTTTCATAAACATTTTAAAATATAAAAAGTTTATCACCATGAAAATATTTTGAATACAATATTTATTTAAATTGTGTTCGGACATAATTTAGGACCGTTGAAAGAAACAAACAACATCATTATTAGTATTAGAACATAATCTCCGTGAAATGTGTATTTAAAAAAACACTTTATGGTAAACAACGTGACCCATCAGATCATCATCATCATCATCATCATCATCATCATCATCATCATCATCATCATCATTTGAGCCCACGTTATTGCTCACAATAACATCCAACACTTAAGGATGATCGCGTGCGTGCGTCAGCCAATAGGAAACAGACACAGTTCTCCAACGGCACTTGAACTTCTTCTACTTCTGTCTCTTCATCACGAGCAGCTGCAGCGCCTCAAAGCCGCTTATTAATTACCTTTTGTCATGCGTAATTGCCACTTTTTGTCCATAGAGGTCGTTGAGGGCTGACATCTTTATAGTGAAGAGTTATGGGTTGATTAAATGCGCACATAGCAACAAATAACCAGTTTGAAATAAAAAGCAATGAAGTGCGTAAACGTTTTGTTTTTTTCTTTCGTTCATTTTTTCACTGATCAGTTCATGGTGGTCTAACGATCCTAATTCACGCGTAAGGTTTATTGAAACGTGTTTATTCTATTGTCAGCAAGGCTCTATATGCGGCAGGAGCTCCACACCTGCAGAGGAACCCTAATTCGATTAATAGGAGCTTATATATTCATTAGGTGGCTTTGCCTTCATAATACATGATCAGCAGCGGGACGTGAAAATGGGACCATTGATTCGCGCTCTGAATGGGCCTGCGTGGGACTGCAACTTCACCTGCTTCCCCTCTCAATTAGGAATGTATCCCAAACTCGGACAGAAACGAGTTAAATTAGGCGTCTGCTAATTTCCAGTGGGCCCTCCTCCATAATCCCTGCTCCCTGTGAGTCCGCGCCATTTGATTCAGCGCCGCCTGAAAGCCTCAAATAGCGCCTAATGAAACAGTGACTAAATGGTTGTGTGTCGCAGGAGGAACCCTGGAGCTGGTTCTCAAAGCGCTCTGAGCACGCAGCCGTCAGGGGGTCCGCGCCTAAATGAGGGTCCCAAGGCAGGACAATCTAACCTGTCAAAGCCTTTGGTCACTTCTATATATCGTTGTTCCGCGCTTCCACGCACGCAATAACAGCACAATCAACCGACCAACGTGGGACCAAAAACGCAATTAAACTGGACTTGGACAAGCAAAAATCCATTGAAAAGCAGGCATTAAGGGACTGTTGGCTGCTCCCCACGGGGCGTGATCGGGTACCCTTTTGTGGTCGGATCTAAGGAGAAATTACAGCTTCACTCCATCCATTCCAAACTAAGGCCTATATCATGTAAATGATGCGCTGCTGTACGTGTCTTCAAATACACAGGAGCAGGACTCAATGGAGCAGTAATAGCTGCTTAATAACACATCGCGGCTCTTTAAATGCATTAGGACACATTTGCTTTAATATTTTTTTTTTTTTGTTTGTTTTGTTTTTTAAATACCAATGATTATGGCAAAACAGTGCAGCGCGGCTTTCCAATTTAGTATTCTGCAAAACACCATTCTATCAGCACGTTTTGTTCCTGCTTGTGACAGGTGCGTGTTTGTAGTCATAGAGTAAAAAGTGTCTTGAGTCCCTATTAAAGCCTTCATAACATCTTTGTAATGATTGTATTGGTACTTAAACCTGCACTAAAATGTATATGATAACACATTATTAACATGTTTAAAGTGCGATTCTTATTTGAACCAATATTTCAACTGAGAACATTAACTTAGTTTACCAAATGTAATCAGTATAGAGCTTAATCTCAGCTGCACCTTAACGCTTATTGTAAATGTAAAGACAATGCAAATAAATGTAGACTATATAATTAAACGGAATAGAGCCTGAGGTTGGGCAGAAAAATTGTGGTAAAATGTGTTGTGATGTGATCCACCATGTCTTATTTGATTTTACACTCAAAACATGACAACATGGTTACAATTAATCTTATATTTATTACAATAAATACACATATACATAGTTTACAAATTGTTGCCAAACTTATCCCGGCTTAATTTTAACGTGACGTGACATGCGCCTCCTGGAAACATGCACCAACACCAACACACACCGAGGACGTCCCGTTAACAGTCAAGTTTCACAGTTTATAAGAGTTTATTGTTTTCATGCTGGACGGTGGTGGGTACTCCACAAAATCAGGAGGGTGCGTGCTTTAGATGGGGGAAACCTCCTTGTCTTCAGATACAGAGACCGGGGACATGGACTCCTCGTCCTCTGACCTGGAATAGTCCGGTGTCAGGTGTCCCGTGGCGCACTTGCAGCCGCTGTGCGCGCTGCTGCTCCTTTGCGTGGATTTGCCCTCCTTCTTGTGCTTGACTCTGCGGTTCTGAAACCAGATCTTCACCTGCTTCTCGGACAGGCTCAAGTACGTGGCGATTTCAATCCGCCGGAGTCTGGACAAATACATGTTTGAGGTGAACTCCCGCTCCAGTTCTAAGAGCTGTGTGCTTGTGAAGGCTGTACGCATCCTCTTTCCATTCTGGATCTGTGCGCTGTCCGAGGCACCTGCGAGGAACAAACACACATCTTTCTTTTAGATCTACAGCTGGACATTTGCACTCTCCACACGTATTTTCAATGTATATTTTAAACTTTAACAACTTTATTAAAACTACGGTCTAGCATTGGTTGAGTTCCGCTTCTTCTTTTTCCCCCACTTCTTCTGAACGAGGCCAATTCAAACAGGTGGAGCAGTGCACCGTGGGTAAAGTGCGTCATACAGGTGTTACTTACCGATGGACAAACAGTGGTACCTCCTCGGGTCAGTGACACTGAACGTGGGTGCGCAGACTGGCGTGTGTGCGGGGTGTGCCAGAGCTGCACCCTGGTGCTGGTGCGTTATCTGGCAGTACTGCGCCTCGGCTCCAGGGAACTGGCTCTTGAGCAAAGGGATCCCGCCGCGGGACGAGTGCAGGTGCGACGTGACGCACAGCGGACACACGCAGAAGTTGCCGTTCTTCCTTGAGTGACACATTGGGGATGTGACGGTCATGACGCCGGGAGAGTGCACCGCGCTGAGGGGGATGATGAAGTCCTGCACGGGGTGTTGCGGGCGCACCGGGTCCTTAATGATTAAAGAGTCGACATAGAAGGAGCGCGACATGGCTGCGGCTGCGTGTGCGGCTGCGTGTGCGGCTGCGTGTGCGGCTGCGGGTGCGTGGAGCGAAGAGTGAAGGAGGACAGCCGCTTCTCGTGTGAAGCCCCTCGGGACAGACCTAAGGTGCTTATGTTTGATGCTTCAACAAAAGGGAGCCAGAAGAGGGCTGGGCCTGCAGCGTCACCCACGTGCGCACCCGGCTCCCGGGGGTTTGTGCGGTTAGAGAACCCGCACCACGTGACGTCTCCCTGGGCCTCCAATCACTTCTTGGAGAGTTAGTGTTTTTAGCCCCATTTCACTAGTTCACAGAGACTGCTCAGCTACAATAACATCAGCATTAATGCCCGTTCTGTACGTTTTTAATGAGGTTCTGTTTAGACACCTGCTCTGCAGCTACAGTGTCCTTCATCACCACCGACATGGCCCCTAGGAACATTTAAAAGCACTTATTTGTATCACATTTTTTGTTTATCACATGTGTAAATTACATTTTAGAGGCCTGATAATTTATGCTGTGTGTGTGTGTGTGCGTGCGTCTGTGTGTGTGTGTGTGTGTGTACATGTGTGTGTGTGTGTGTGTGTACATGTGTGTGTGTGTGTGTGTGTACATGTGTGTGTGTGTGTGTGTGTACATGTGTGTGTGTGTGTGTGTGTGTGTACATGTGTGTGTGTGTGTGTGTGTGTGTGTGTACATGTGTGTGTGTGTGTGTGTGTGTACATGTGTGTGTGTGTGTGTGTGTGTGTACATGTGTGTGTGTGTGTGTGTGTGTGTGTACATGTGTGTGTGTGTGTGTGTGTGTACATGTGTGTGTGTGTGTGTGTACATGTGTGTACATGTGTGTGTGTGTGTGTGTGTGTGTGTACATGTGTGTGTGTGTGTGTGTGTACATGTGTGTGTGTGTGTGTGTGTGTGTACATGTGTGTGTGTGTGTGTGTTTGTGTACATATGTGTGTGTGTGTGTACATGTGTGTGTGTGTGTGTACATGTGTGTGTGTGTGTGTTTGTGTACATATGTGTGTGTGTGTGTGTGTACATGTGTGTGTGTGTGTGTGTGTACATGTGTGTGTGTGTGTGTGTGTGTGTGTGTGTACATGTGTGTGTGTGTGTGTGTGTGTACATGTGTGTGTGTGTGTGTGTGTGTACATGTGTGTGTGTGTGTGTGTGTACATGAGTGTGTGTACATGTGTGTGTGTGTGTGTGTACATGTGTGTGTGTGTGTGTGTGTGTACATGTGTGTGTGTGTGTGTGTGTACATGTGTGTGTGTACATGTGTGTGTGTGTGTGTGTGTGTGTGTACATGTGTGTGTGTACATGTGTGTGTGTGTGTGTGTGTGTGTGTACATGTGTGTGTGTACATGTGTGTGTGTACATGTGTGTGTGTGTACATGTGTGTGTGTACATGTGTGTGTGTGTGTGTGTGTGTGTGTACATGTGTGTGTGTACATGTGTGTGTGTGTGTGTGTGTGTACATGTGTGTGTGTGTGTGTGTGTGTGTACATGTGTGTGTGTACATGTGTGTGTGTGTGTGTGTGTGTCACACGGCTCGTTCACAAAGTTACAGGTGTCAAACTGATATAGTTGGAAATGCTCACATTGAGGCTTGAATTAAAGTATTCCAAAGTGATGTGGAGCGCGCGCTCAGGTGGTTATTGGATGGCGATTATGATTCAATTAGAAAGTGTTTATGAAGGGCGCACTGTGCGGGGGTAAACACACAGCTATTTGAGAAATGCTATAATCCCTCATCTTGTGACAATAATTAGCGAGTTTGATCCGCACTCGCGGGTCAGCGCCGGGCTCAGCTTCTGCTTTCATCTGCCACAAACGCCTCCAACACTCAGACGCGTGAAGTTCAGAAGCACCAACAAAACAACACCGTCTGGCCCCGAGAGTGAAGCAGGAACCTGGGCACCTCTCATCTTTTTAGCGCTCGACCTGTGCATTAGAAAGTCTTTAAAATCCAAGCCAAGCGAGGCAGGAGCGCACGTCTGTCAGGAACGCAGACGTAATTGCTCTAATAAAGTGAATCCTTTTACGCGAGGAGACGTCGTTATGGCGCAGAAAACGCTCTCCTCAGACGCACACGCACTTTGGGCGATTTATCGGGGCGGAATGATTCGTGGCGCGCGCCGTCATCACACCACAGCTCTGATATTATTTTCCATAATTCTGCACGATAAAAAATTCATTGTCTATGAAGTAATCCCACAAACGAGGTCCTTTATGAGGCTATAATGAGGTCTAATTGCCGGGACTAGCGGGGCCACGTGGAAGGGTTTAAGAAGCATTAAGCAGTGGGTACTGTGCACTGGCTGTTACCTCGCCATTACTTTCATAATTCAAGGAGAAAATTAGTCCATTTAAGGGAATAGAAATCCTTTGATTCCTTTTCTTCTGCCCGGGGTGACAGGGAGAGCTGCAGCTTTTCAGTCCGCTTGAGTTAAGTTAAGAAGTCGTTGCAACAAACGGGCCTCGTGGAGTATCATTCTGTTTAAATGAAAAAGAATTTGAGAAATGTATAAATCGGCCATGTGGGCCCCACCTCCTCAGCTTTGAGCTAATATAGGCCCCTGTTCAGCTCAGTTCACCCCGTTCACTTCGTGTTTAAGTGTAATTAATCATGGCATCCCTTGTTTGAAATAAACAAAACATTTTTATATAGGTATATATATATATATATATATATATATATATTAATTTCATTTATGCACTAAATTAATCCCTAAATAGCTCGAGTTACTGTACTGTGTTTTAACAATATTCATTATTTAACCAAAGTCTATAAACAACATGATGAATAAATTGATGTTACAAATTGTTCCTTTTGCTTTTAAACTTTCATGATATAATATGAAGGCATGTTAAAAAGAACAGTTTAAAGATTGAATTGAGCCATAAATCACATTTTACTTTGTTTAAATAAAAAAGGTAGTAAAACAGCATTTCTTAAACTGCCTCTTGCAACAGACAAAGGAGCTTTTGCTGTTGAACACAAGCTGAGATGGAGACGTGAGTATATTTCAGTCGAGCCAGTGTGAGCGCCATCAATACTTTGGAATGATACAAATGCATTTCAAAGTATGATCCATCCTAATTTATTTATTTGTTCATAATGGTGGACCCGTGGAAGAAGAAGTACCCAAAAGTACAACTTAAGTAAAAGTACAGATACACAAGCAAAGATTTAGTAGTTAGATTAGTGCTGCGGAGTGGTGGAGTGGTTAAGGTGGCAGCACATATGCCAAGCTGCATGTGACTGGCGGCAACATTTTGCTGCATGTCCTCCCTTCTCTCATCTCATAAAAAATGTCTAGGGCCTTTAGGCCAAAAAAGAAGGTACTTTAGAGTCAAAAGTAAATTTCATTCAACTATTAAAGCAAAACTAACATTAACCCTCAAACGCAATCTTAGTTTGATGTTTGGTCAGCATAAACAACTAAAACAAAAGAAAAATAACTAATAGCTGTTTTTATTTGTATAATTTTACTTACTCAAAGTTGGAAGGTTGACTCTAACTATGAAGGGGGGGAAGAAAAGTAGGTTTGACTTTTTAGACCTATTGAATATGTAGGGAAGTAGAAAGATGCCTACGCTCAAATGTACTCTCAAAAGTATCTACTTTAAAATGTACAGATACATTCAAAAAAATGTCTTAAGCATGGTACGTTTTTGTGCTTTGTTACTTTCCACCACTCACATTTATCCTAAAATATTTGTTTTATCTTTTAAAAGCAGATTTGATTTCAAGGGTTTTTGCAGAAAAGTTTGATGTGTGTAGTGTAGTGCGCTCCTCCCATTGGTAAAACACACACAAAGTTGTAAAAGTGGAGCCCCGTCCTCATTCAGAGCGCATCCCATGCCATATTATACCGTGAAGAAGTCCATTAAGGTTTTGTTGAACAAGCGTCATTAACTTGTATCAACGCCTTTTTACAAACCGTCCATTGTTGCCGTGGGCCAGTCTGCGGCCCATCTTGGCCAATACAGTGCATGATTTGGGCCTTTATCAGTCTCCAGGCAACACATTGTGAATACCAAAACTCAAAAGAAACTCTCTGGTCGTCCACACAGGTCTCAATGGGCCATGGGGGAAATGAACAATGATGTGTGGACAACATAATGCCACGCACTGACTTCCCATTAACAATTATCTGTGTGCAGTGAATAGCAGCTGCAGCGGCTCCTCTCCACCTCAGAGAAAAGCTGTCGGCAGGAGAGAGCACTCTGAATGTGGAATCTAATTTATATCACGGTGAATAATTAGGTTTCTATGCAAAAATGAGTTGGAAATAATTGCATCTTAAGATGGCATGACAAGTTAGCGGACATAGACAAAGAAAAGCAGGCCTTTCTACTGCGGCGCAACAGGAGTTAAGAAGCTCTTCCAAGTCACGGCTCCAGATCAATAACAAAGGCAGTTTCACTACAGGGAATGATTTTGTAGCACTTTATATTTACACATCATGCATTTACTCCACATTTATTGCCATTTTTATTTTAGTTGGTGCATTTTACATTATCTATTACACTCTCTGATTAAGGTGTAGAACAAGACAATCTGAATCTGGTTTAAAAGTATAGAACTGGTCTGAGTCAGATGTACGACTTCATCAACATTTAAATTCATCAGAACCATTTTGTATTTTGATGCAGAAAACCACAACATGATAATAATATAATTTATAATATCAATTCATGCATTTTTGTATTTTATGTATTTATCATTTACAAGTACATTTTAACCGTGAAACAATGAACCAACAGTATATAGAAATGAGTCAAATTGATCAAATTGATATTTACAATTTACTATTTTAAACCACTTAGTAACAAGTAAAGTATTTGTGTAAATTATTCACTATTGTTGTGGCTTTATTTGAGACTAGTCTTACTATGACAAAATCTATTGTACTAGAAACACAATTTAACTTAATCACAATAAATGGTCTCTTTACTGACTGGCAATTGCATGTTTATTAATGTGTTATTACTGCTTCAAGGGAGAGTACATACAATTTATTTAAAATTTCCTAAACATGTTCAAATCAATTATAGCTTTCAATGTTGATTTATTTTTTTATTTCAGAAACATTGTGATGCAGGTGATTTATATTGTCTTATTTGAATAGACCGCTCCTACAACTAAACCCCAGCTGGAATTAAACCTAAAAGGACTTTCTCTTATCTGAATAACATCTAAACCAGCACCAGCAGCTGATCACATGTCAGTGCCTCACTGAGAAAACGCTATGATGAGAAAAAGCGTGTGTGTGTCCTCTACATCCAGGTATTGTAGTAAGAGGGAAGGCAACACACTCTCCCGTTAATAAAGCAGTTTTAGCAAGTTTATTAACAATAACAGTACAATATTTTGTGAAGCTGATCCAACGTTATTCTGTCCAAATCAAACCTACACCAAGCATTCAAGCGTACAAAGGGTTTTTGTGGACAGACAAAGAGGCAGCGCGGTCACAGTCACAGACGCTGAAGTGATGTCTGAGAGGAGAAGTATTTTTCACGAACAAAGCCTTGAGAGCCCTGTGGATGGCCAGTAGACACGTCCGGCACCGGGCGGCTCTAATTACACACCAAAACCTTTCCCAGACACTCAGCGCTGGAGTGTGCCCTGCCTGCGCCACCCCAGTGTGGCCGTCCCAACACCCACATGCCCTCGAGTCCAACTAACAGTGCGCCATGCCACGTCCAGCACACAATTTAACCAGAGGAGATAAGCAGAGAGCGATATAGTGATGCAGAGAAGGGCGCTTTATTGTTCCTGGGACAGTGCAACTCTCCTCCTCTGTTGTTTCCAAGTGAATGAACAAACGCCATTACAGAGGCTAACTAAGGACTAACACAGCAAAGCCCTTATTTCAATCACTTCTTGCTGAGTTGTCAAATAGTGGTGAGTTTTCTCTCTTGTTTTGAATGAGGACTCGTTACTGTGGTGCCACTGGTGAAGCTGAGGATCAAGATGCTGCACTGTCTTTATTAATGATCGCGCATTTACCAAAAATACTAATGATGTATTTTCTTGCCTATTTTACCAGCCTACAGTTTCTTACATTGTAATGGTATAGGCTACTTGTTATTATCTGGTTGTGATCTATAATAGACTTGCTCTGTAAATTAATTTAATATTTAAAAAAACTAATTAAAATTAATGACACATTAGACAGTATATTGTGCTCATTCTAGCTTGCTGATCTAGCACTATGTTGAAGCTTTCATTGCACTTTCCAGATTGGTACAGGTTGAAAGTGTCTCCATTATCTTAAGTGAACGATACTGATCCATTAGCGATTCAAACTGGACACGGAGGAGCAGCGTCCAAAGTGTCGGACTTGCTTCAGCTTCTAGAACGCGTTTGAGCGAAATGATTGGATGAGACAGAACACAGAATCAGGTGAAAACAAGAAAGCAGATATAAACAGATAATAACAAAGCTAGCGCATGTTAGCATAAGCTATTTCCTGTTTATGGACGTACAGCACTCAAGTCTAAATATATTTCCAGTGCATAATGCGTCAAACTCATTTCCAAACCCCTTACATAATGAGATGTGAAAACGTAGTGAGAAGGTGCAGAGAAGTAAAACAGATTCAGCTTCAGCCACATCTCACAGTGCCACACATTTGGAATCAGTTTTCTAAATTTCTTTTTGAGAATTGCCGATATTGGCCTCATATTTAAAAAGTAGAATTCAGGAATGGTTTGGATTTTTTTCACTAAGAAAACATTTGTTACGTTTGGAGGACGTCAGCGGCTCTCGTGGACCTCAGTGAGGCCCAGAGCCAGAGCGTGGAAACACATTCCACCACTAACAAAACCGTTCCAAAGTGCTCCAAAGTGACCCAGTCTGCGGGGGCAGGGCCAGTCTAAACATGGCCTAACCAAAGCAGAGGTGCTCCATGTACCTTTCTGTGCACAGTTCATGCTTGAACAGGTCATTTACACAGAATTCTGCTATTAATGAGGAGGAAACAGAACATAATATAACCGACAAACTCAGGTTCTCGCCCTGATCAGCTGTGCTCTCTGACACTTCTTGTTTGCTCTAAATGAGGAAACGCCCATACAGCGTCTGCATAAAGAGTGAGTGACATGTGCCTCCTCCGTGCAGCCTGCGCCTCCGCTTGAAAGAGCTGACAGTGTAGCCCTTCTCCTGTGTGAAAGGAGCTCCGAGCGGGGATTGAGTGTGTGAGCTGGAGCGGAAGAGCCCGAGAATGTGTGTCTGTGCGCTCGGCTCATTGTCACTGTCCCAGGACTGAATAGACCTGAGCTCTGGGCTGGGTGCACCAGTGTGAAGAAGCAAACAAACCCAGCATTTCATCCACATGTTAGCAGCACCTTCTGCCTGTCAATCATCCTGTTCAAGCAATGCCATTGGCCGTTGAGTCTCTCAAATCCAACCAGCTCCGACACAGGAACCTGCGCTGGCTCTATTGTAATCAGCAGCTTTTGTTTTAACTAATGAAAGGCTTAAGAGAGAGTGTAACACCGTGGATTTAGATGTATAAGGCTTTAGTACAATTGTATTAGGCAGTCTGCTAACAAAGGCAGTCAGTGAATGAAGTCGATAATTAGTCACAATTATATAAGCAGTAATTTAGCATAAGATCTTGCAACAATTTTCTCTGAGAAACTATGAATTGCTTTTTTGCATAGTTTCAAAACTCCACATAAGGTAAATGTTGATTTAATAACGCTGTTGTCTTTGTGATGAAACATGTTTTGGCTTGTGTTTTTGAGAGTGTTTAGTCCAGATGACAATTAACAATCATTAAAATAGTCAACGGTTTTTGATTAATCACTGATATTCATATCCTGAAGTTTTAAACAAAAAGTTGTCAATGTTCATTTCTAATATCAACACGCAACTTTGCTCCACAGAGATGTTTTAAATGTATATATTTGGTTGTACAACACTAATTATCAGTTAAATGGTTTTCACGTGAGAAAAAAAAAAGAAGTGTGGTCCTAAAAACCAGACCTTTGGTTGACCCTTGGCTCTAAGAAAAGTGCTTTGCTCCTTGTGGTCATGGTCATTAATGGGGCGCTATAACAACTTTATTACACTTGTACTTTGAGACTCTATTGTAGTCCTCCACCGTTTTCGCACTGGCGTTTTGTCATGTTGAATTATGATCTTGATTTAGTTGGTTGCAGCCTCGTCGTCTGTGGAGACTTGTTTCTGAGCCATGTTTCCTAATAACTCCACACTCCTGTTTATCCCACATCTCGTCCCGTTAATGGCCTCTATTATAAAACATGTGAAGTTTGTGCAGACTCATTTGGGCGATGTTGTCTCCGTCGGGATGGTCCAAGCTGCTGTATTTGCGCGCGCTGCTGTGTTTTTAGTGAAATCCCTCTGGTTTTATCCACATGACGGAGCAGGACATGATGAGGCTCAGGGCCCGACTCTCATTTTGTCACTTAGTGCGGATTATCAGATTTATACGCCTTAACAGGCTCAACCTCGCCTTTAACAGGACGATTAGAGAAACATATCTCTGCTACTGGATCAGTAGAAAACATGGGACAATAACATATTTCTAAGTTAAGTTATTGGGGTCAGACTCAAGAATGTGCCATTTGTGTATTTTGTGTGTGTTATTCTTGTAACGCAGTAAAAGCATGTGTGTGTGTGTGTGTGTGTGTGTGTGTTATTAATGGTGCCGGGTATTAGCCCGAAACTAACAAGTACTGTAATTAAGTACAACTTTGGGGTATCTGTGTTTTACTTAGGTAATTTTTCACAGTGGATATTTTTTATTTTACTTTACTACATTTGAGATGAGGTGTCTACTTTCTATTCCACTACATTTTTGAAAAGGGCCTTCGGTAAAGTCTGGGGGGTATTTTTTTGCATGATTTATGGTGACAATCTGCCTATAGGATTTGACTTCAAGGCTTGGCTTGGAGCAAAAAATAAATAAATATATGCATATAAAAAGTCAAGTAACAGTTAGAAATTGATTAACTAAAAAATAAAAATAAAAATCAACATGACCACGTTTCACTCTCTATTAATAAAAAATCTGCAATACTTAATTCTTATTCTTTAAAAATCAAATTTTAAACACTACACTACTAATTGTATTATTGTTATTTTTTTAATTGCCAATTAACTATTTAATATAGGATTCATAATAGCCCTCTCACACTATTTGCATCACTTGTGGTAAAAAAAACACATAATTTAATTAAGACATTTTATTCATTCACTAATTCATTCAGTTACAGGCACCATTTGTCTCATTTGTCCCTGTTTTTCAGAACGTTGGACATGTCCCAAAAGCATTTTCCCTGGAGAGTGTTTAGTTGGAGTACAGTTTTTGGGGCGTCCTCTCTACACTGGACTGTCCCGCTTTGCATCCCAAATGAAGCGCTCTTTGTCTGGAGCATCCTTGTCTCTGTCTTTTGTTTTTAGTGAATTTATTTAAACTCGACAAGTGTTTACTCCGCTGCTGCTGCTGCTGCGACTCCAAGTGCGCTTCTTTTGAGTTCGGCCAGACTGTGGGGGGGTCAGGGCCAAGAGCGCCTGTCTGGACCATCCCGGGACAACCCCAACCGCAGCGAAGTGTGTTTATTCACTGTGTTTGCCCAGAGTCACAACTTAGTCTGGGGGGTCAGTCAGATTTGTATGCACGGTCCATCGCTGGGCCGACCCCCTCCCAGAGCCCTCTATAAGGCTCACCTGCCGGCTGCACTAAATCATAGTGGGATAAGTGAAGCGTGTGGGACGGGTGCACGTGTGCGGGGCGTCCGAGCACCTGCTGTAGTCAATGTGGGAGTGTGGACAAAGTGCTAAAGGAGGAATAATGAAGTGGTTTCTATACATGTCTAGTCCATTCCCTGCTCTGGGGTTCACTGATAAGAGACGGGTGCAGGGCGGCTCCCCCGCCCCACTTTAACAATACACAGATATTTATATGCATTTTAAAGGATTTTAAATATTGGATGAAATTTGAATATGATCTATCGCTAGACAACACCAAAAATAAATCACAATCTTGATTTTCCCCCCCAGAACTTACAATAATATATTACAATATATTCAGGACAATTATCTATTGAAACATTTTGTCATGAGCTTGTTAAATGTTGATTGAATCTAAATAAAGACTGTAAAACTAAAACAATATTACTAACTCTAAAAACCCTATCAACAAAACAATTTGTAGCAAAATAAATAAAATCTAAAATATGAAGTGATTTGTAGATTAACAGCTTATGTTGGACACAACTTTCAAATTTGGACCTAAACCTAAAGTTTCAAACCAACTCAAACTAATTCTGTGGGAAAAAAGTCCTAAAAATGAGAATCGTAGAAAATATTTCAAATGTATTCATGACTTGAAAATAAAGATGTTTCAACTTCCAAACCGAAAGATATATTCACTCTGAATTTGACTTTCATCTTATTTACCTTTGAAACAATTTCTAAGATGGATCACTCCTGAACAAATGAAGGATTAAACTCACTAAAACGCAGAATTTAAAACAACATTAAACAAGCCGAATCCTGGAACATCTGGGGCTTAAAATCAAATCAAACTGACCATAATCACCCATCGACAGTTCCGTTCACATCCATTGTCCTGCTCCTAAGCCACACTAAACCAGTGCCTTGTTTACTTCAGTGTTTGTCTATGAGCTACATGTGCTAGTGCTGCTAACAGCATGCTAAGTGCTGCTAACAGCATGCTAAGTGCACGTCTGCAGATGCCCATCCCTTTGACACAGTATCCATTCACAGTCAATGAGCAAGGTCAAAACCTGCGCCACCTCAGCCTCAGCCTCAGCCTCAGCCCCGGTCCGAGCGCTGGGGCGGTCCTGAGGGTCAGCTGCTTTCACTCCCCTGTCATGCAAATGCACCCACCCACGCTTTTTAACTACTCTTGGAATTTTTATGTCTGGCCTCTTTTTCCTTCAATTTAGCCCCTTTTTTACCTCATCCCCCTCAAAATCTGCAGCTCCCTCCAGTATTCACAAAGTCATTGACGACAATTTCAAAGCGTTTTAAATCGAGGGGAAGGGGCCATGGTGGGACTAAATATACTCTGGGCTCAAAGCAGTTAGATCATGTTCTTTTCATGGTCCGATTAGAATCAAATCGATGCCCCCGCCCCGCCTGACACTCCACGGTTTGAAGAGGAGCGCCCCAACAAAGATTTCTTGGCTGGGACAGGGGGAATGAATAACTAAAGCTGAATACTAACACACTCGTAAAAACGTCCCATTGGAGAAGCTCGGACAATGGCCCACAGAGTAAATGTGGTTGAAGTGAAGGAAGGAGCAGTGTTTGTGCCGAGTGCGAACAGACTAAAGCTGGACTTACACTGTGTGATTTTTGTTCTGATTTTTACAAAAAAAATTGAGTTGCACAACAATTTCAAAAACATGTCAAACTTGGGCTCCTGGGACGAGGAAGCATAACTGCTGATCGTACGGTCAGAGGGATTTGTTTGATATTTCTCGTGAGTCGTAGGGTCTGAGCGCTGCTGAAGACGAGTGAACGCCGCGTGGACACGGTCAAATGCAGCTGCAGGCGGCAGTAAACACCGCTCTGAAGGGCTGGAGCGGAGCCAGAGACAGAGGTGAAACCTGGCGCAACAAGCGCCTCTGACAAATCACTGCGCACATAATGGCCAGAAATGGTTTGTTGCAAAAGCCTCTGACTTTAAAGCTGTGCTAATGTTGACCATTCAAAAGAGTTTCTATGATTGAGCTGCATGAGAAGACGGTGGAACCACATGTGGACATGTCCTCAGAGCTGCACATGTCTCCACTGTCTCGTGTCCTCCAACAGTGTGAGCACGTAAACACACACATCGCTCCGTACAGTGCGCACACTCCCGGCATGAGCTCCTCGCATGAGGTTCAATTGCACAGTGTGAGTTTGGGAGTCATTTGGACCGACTTCAAATCTTACTAAATGGCACAGTGTTTGTCCACTTTAACTGAAGTCAGAAAATAAGAGTCGGGACGTCATTCAATAAATATCCCTACATAAGAAGCATGACATTGTAACAAACTGGCCAACCAGATGAATATTCACCATATTTGTTTCAAAACCTTTGAGAATCCATCTTGTCAGGTTCGTGCTGTTTGAGCCCGGCCGGTGTGTGTCTGACCAATCACAGCAGAGCGTTGTCATTTGGGCAGAAGTCAACAGGACAAACCTAAACAAACACAAATGTACTTTGGCCCATTTGAGCAGATTTAAGTGTTGATTAAGTGTTGACCAATCAGATTCAAATATTGGTCATGACGTTAAGCCTTTTCCTGACTGTGAGAGCGATACATGTCAGTCTGGTAGAGCCAAATGAACATGTTAAACTTAGAGCCAGGGTTTGTCAAAACTGTATTATTTTATATAGAATAACATAAATTATTTAAAATAATTTACATCAATATGTACAATATATATATATATATATATATATATATATATATATATATATATATTCTCAAGTCCTAAAGAATGAAGTATATCCACAGAACTCTCTTGTTAATCAAATGTGTGCGACACAGAGGGGCGGGGCCTGTGACACCCGCTGCACCCGTTGCACCCGCTGCACCTGCAGCCACCGCAATTACATCAAAGACCACTGCAGGGCTTCAGAGACCGGCAGAGAGAGGTCATTCACTTCATCTACATGTTTACATACTGTTTTGGATAAATGTCATAATTGGGTTGGTTTTCCAGCAAATTGGGCAATAATTCCTACACGTCACAAAGAAGCACCATTTTGGCGGGAATTACACAGAAGCTTTAAGTGACTATTGATGGATGTTGATTGGGTGTTTTCTTCTTTGTTTGGAAAGTCATTCTGGGATGTAAGTCAATTCTGCATATGCTGGTTCTGTCATATATTAATGTTAGATATAAATAATGGCACTAAAGTGCAAAGTAACATACAGTTTTGGACACATTTATCGATTCTGTGCAGTGCTGGTACAAAATGTGTTTTTTGTGATTTGAAAGTGTCTCTTGTTTGTGTTGGAGGTGGGACCACCCTGCAGTAGCCCTCACTCACCTCGTCCTGCTGCTATTCATGCTGCAGCTGCAGTGCTCTGTCACAGTAACTTTCAGTGTTTGTGCGGGACACAAAGATGGATGGAGGAGCTCGGGCTGAGGCTTCAATGGGCCATGGCCCAAGGTGAGCGGCTCAGCTGCGGCCGTCCCGCCCGGCGC
>NW_027316532.1:37476508-37536508 GCF_026437365.1 Eucyclogobius newberryi
TAGTAATCTTGTATTTATTTAAGTACATTTTATGTTTGTTTGTTTGTTTGTTTGTTTGTCCCTCTGCTGTTTCAACCAGACTCCTTAATGCAGATCCGTAGACACTCAAAGAGTATTGAGTAAAATATATTTCTTAAGAAGAAGTACAGTACTTAGAAGTAGTCCAGGAAACTATTCAGTAAAACAAAGTATTTGGGGAAAATACTTCGTCAATTGTAGGAGTAACTTGTCTGAGTTATAATTTGAAGTTATTTGGATGAACGAACATGAAATAATGCACAAAACGTGGTATATTCAAACGATATACTGGAAATGACGATGGTGCAGACAAAAAGCTTTGAATTTTCAAATACACTGTATTACTCAAGGAGTAAAATGGTGTCAACAAACGACGATTCCTAATATTAAAAGGTAAATCAACTGTATGTTTTTGAGTAGGCCAGCACTGCCTAAATGCCATACTGGGGTCAAGTGCTTGTTGTTAGCTCAGTGCTAAATGAAGCTGGAGCCGCTGAGGCCTCTGCTCTGATTGGCTCATTACAATAAGTGCAATGAGACCAGGGTCTAATGTGACTGGGCTTTATTACAGGATATTAGGAACAATATTTATTAAGGTTTTCCCACAAACTCAACAATGCAATTAGTTTGTTTAATGAATGGCTTTTGTAATTTCATTAATTTATGTATTAAGGAAGACTTTTTATATAAGACTTTCCGAGTACATTTAGGAAGACATGTTTTATGTTAAATTCATTCAGTTTGAAGTCATATTTTTTATCTGCGTTGGTGGGTTTGGGTCGATCATTTTGTAAAGTAATAGGAAAATAAATGAATGAAATTATAACAGCTTAATTTTTATGTAATAATGAAGGAACAGGTCTTTGTTCGGTCAGACAGCGACATGGCTCATACAAATAGATAGAAAAAATGTAAAAACAATAATTTACCATGCCTCAAATACAACACCGTGGTTCAAATTGACTCGTCACCGTCCCTGAGTCAATAAAAGCGGCGCTGGGGTTGACCCCGTGACCTTTAGGCCTAATTGAAGTAACCTCCACAGTGTAGTACACGGAGACAAACACTCCCAGCTGCAGCGCTTCTCAATGGGCTCGACCTTAAAGGGGAGGAGCGCTGCACTCTTAAAGGGGCGCTCTCCAGACTGTTGTGTCACCCCATCTTCACCCACAATTGGCTTTTATATCATATGCCTCTCCAAACGTCTATTTTTAGTCAAAGCTGGGAACTAACTTTAAAGTGTCCCGATGCCATTGTGGGACGCTCTCAATTACCACATAAATCATTTGTCCGATGGTTTTTAAGAACTTTAGTGCGTTTCATGGATGTTTTTAGATCACTATAACGTTATCATCAATTATGGGCGTCCGTGTTTGTCTAGTGGTCACAACGGATTGGATAATGACACGTTACAGACACTTGAGAAACAAAGAAACATTTTACTGGCAGCGTACACTAGTCATTATCTCTCCTCGCTCACGCTCACTCTTATGGATGCTCTTCTATGTTAGATCATATCATGTTAAAGGATCATATCACATGATGATGATGGTTGCTTTGCTATTGTAGTTTATATGATTTACTTTACCATGCTAAATCAGCTTAAAACATGTATTGCTGGCCTTTGAATTTATTTGTATCTTTTACTATAATTTGTTACAGAGTGAAAAGGGGGTCACATGATGTTTCTCATTAAAGGGGACATATGCTAAATCAGTTTAAAACATTTGCTTTTAACCTTGTTACAACTGTGTTTCCTCATTATTACTTAAAGTTGTATTCCTGCATGTTTGAGTAATCCTGTTTTGTCCTGCAACTGAGGCTCGACTGCTCTGAAAATGTCAGTTTTCACTTACCCCCTATCCCCGCCCACTGCAACACTGTAACAGTGAAGGTTTTAAAATGTCATGTAGGCAATTTCCAAAGATCCCTGACCCTCTGTAGATGAGAATCTGCTGCTTCTTACGGTGAAATGTCACTATGAAGAGGCAAATCAGATCTGCAGTTTTGAACAGTCAATGGAACTGTTTCTATTACTAATATATATAGTATAGTAAATGATGATCTATGTATAGTCCAAAACAAACTACCTGAAAAAAGCATATGTTAAAGTTGCAGATTAATATTTTGAAATAAAAACATATCGGTAATGATAAAAAAAGTCTCAATTTATCGTGTTTCAATCCTACTATGAGCTTTTTATTAGATATAAAATATAGCGTACCAAAATGATCAGATCAAATAAACTTTTATTTTGACGCTCATCAAACGCTCATGAGACAGTTCGGCCTCGACTGTCACACGTGTTAATGTGAATGCCATGGGCCGAGTCCTGTGGGAACCATCTGAAACATTTCACCAATGCGCAGCAGTATTTCACTCCAAAGTGCAGGTGTCTAGAGTCTGCAGCACTTACACGACACCTGTTAGAGGCGAGTGTCCGGCCGCAGGACAGAAGCAGCAGCTGCAGTGGGAGGCCTTCTGCTCATGTCTTCTTCAAACCTTTGATCTTTAGCGACGGGAGCAGCAGAGAAAAACAGCAAAACTGAGTTAATGTGTGTCTTTGTCCACTTTGGGAGGGGACCGCCTTTCTTCTCCCCAAGTACAAATCGCAAGACTTTGGCAGTATTCTGCCGAGACACAGGGAGGCAATGGCACACAGAAAGATCCCAATCAGACATTGATCTGAACCAAGCTAATCCTCCATTGGTGCCAACGTGACCTTAAAAAATCGGCTTAGAGCAGCTCAGTTTAACAGGACACGGTTTCCCATTTAAGTCGGGCCCACCCTAATGCTGCCACCCACAGTCTTCATGGGACCCAATGAAGACACATACATTCATAGCACTTTTGGGTGCAGCGGGAGGCGCCCCACAACGCGATGGCCCAGGATGAGCGGATAATCTGATGACACCTGATCCAACACGGTTTGTCTGTCCGGGACGAACTCCGAGGAGGATTATTCCCATCAGAGGAAACAGTGGAACGCTGGGATCTTTATGATGCGGTGAATATTGATTTAAACGGAAATTATTGTTTTAAAATGAGCTAAAAAATCTCAAAATACATTTTATTTCTATTATTTTACAGAGGTTCTGGGAGTTTCAGTTTTGTAAAACTAACGTCACTTTAACTGAATAAATAAAAAGCCTAAACAAATAAATGATTATGACCCTTAATACACAATATTCCCTTTCTTTCTGTCATAATAACAAATAGAGCAACCATAATTCAAATGTAAATTAGAATAAATTCATTTGCTCTCTTTTATCTTCTGGTTCACATAACCTTTGCACTAGGATCTTCAGCCCTGGTTTAGAGAAGCTCTTGTGCCCACATCAGAGCGAGTCCTCTTTTAAAAGTGACATAATGTAATTCATGATGCATCTTATCCCTTTGTGACGACATCACAGTGAAAGCCAAAGCTATTTCCTTTGCTCTTTACACAAAAAAGCCCTTCTCACCGTGAAGAGAACAGGGATAAACCAACAGCTCCAGTGGAACATGTGGTGAATCCACCGCCTCCGAGGCTCAGAAGAGACGCAAAACTGTCACTAATGACGAGGGAACATGAAATACAACTCATTCAGAAGAAGATTTAGGCCTGAATGCTTTACTTATATGTTTGTTTGTTTGTTTGTTTGTTCCAAAATTTAAAAAAAATCTAATCAAACTTTGATGAAGAGCATAAAATACAACGACTCATGAAGTGTTTCCCTCAATTGTTGGATGAAAATAAAAGGTTCTGCTTTGTTGGGAAGAGGCAGGAAGTATTTAACAGAAGGAATATGTAAAGATAAAGTACATGCATACATGAAAATACAATACTTTTACCACTTTTGTTTTTGTGATAAATAATAATATAGCATCTAAAACCCTTTTGGCAGTGTGTTTGTACAGTAGGTAATGTGAGCCTGTATTTGTTTGGATGGAGGTGTGTGTGGTGTTTAGTGTTTAGTCTGCAGCTCCTGCAGCTCCTGCAGCTCCTGCAGCTCCAGCAGCTCCTGCAGCTCCTGCAGCTCCAGCAGCTCCTGCAGCTCCAGCAGCTCCTGCAGCTCCTGCAGCTCCTGCAGCTCCAGCAGCTCCTGCAGCTCCTGCAGCTCCTGCAGCTCCTGCAGCTCCAGCAGCTCCTGCAGCTCCTGCAGCTCCTGCAGCTCCAGCAGCTCCTGCAGCTCCAGCAGCTCCTGCAGCTCCTGCAGCTCCTGCAGCTCCAGCAGCTCCTGCAGCTCCTGCAGCTCCAGCAGCTCCTGCAGCTCCAGCAGCTCCTGCAGCTCCTGCAGCTCCTGCAGCTCCAGCAGCTCCTGCAGCTCCTGCAGCTCCTGCAGCTCCTGCAGCTCCAGCAGCTCCTGCAGCTCCTGCAGCTCCTGCAGCTCCAGCAGCTCCAGCAGCTCCTGCAGCTCCAGCAGCTCCTGCAGCTCCTGCAGCTCCAGCAGCTCCTGCAGCTCCTGCAGCTCCAGCAGCTCCTGCAGCTCCTGCAGCTCCAGCAGCTCCAGCAGCTCCTGCAGCTCCTGCAGCTCCTGCAGCTCCAGCAGCTCCTGCCGCTCCTGCAGCTCCTGCAGCTCCAGCAGCTCCTGCAGCTCCAGCAGCTCCTGCAGCTCCTGCCGCTCCTGCAGCTCCTGCAGCTCCAGCAGCTCCTGCAGCTCCTGCAGCTCCAGCAGCTCCAGCTGCTCCTGCCGCTCCTGCAGCTCCTGAAGCTCCAGCAGCTCCTGCAGCTCCAGCAGCTCCTGCAGCTCCTGCAGCTCCAGCAGCTCCAGCAGCTCCTGCAGCTCCTGCAGCTCCAGCTGCTCCTGCAGCTCCTGCAGCTCCAGCAGCTCCTGCCGCTCCTGCAGCTCCTGCAGCTCCAGCAGCTCCTGCAGCTCCAGCAGCTCCTGCAGCTCCTGCAGCTCCAGCAGCTCCTGCAGCTCCAGCAGCTCCAGCAGCTCCTGCAGCTCCTGCAGCTCCTGCAGCTCCAGCAGCTCCTGCAGCTCCAGTAGCTCCTGCAGCTCCTGCAGCTCCTGCAGCTCCAGCAGCTCCAGCAGCTCCAGCAGCTCCTGCAGCTCCAGTAGCTCCTGCAGCTCCTGCAGCTCCAGCAGCTCCTGCAGCTCCTGCAGCTCCTGCAGCTCCAGCAGCTCCTGCAGCTCCAGCAGCTCCAGCAGCTCCTGCAGCTCCTGCAGCTCCAGCAGCTCCTGCAGCTCCTGCAGCTCCTGCAGCTCCAGCAGCTCCTGCAGCTCCAGTAGCTCCTGCAGCTCCAGTAGCTCCTGCCGCTCCTGCAGCTCCTGCAGCTCCTGCAGCTCCTGCAGCTCCAGCAGCTCCTGCAGCTCCTGCAGCTCCAGCAACTCCTGCAGCTCCAGCAGCTCCTGCAGCTCCAGCAGCTCCAGCAGCTCCTGCAGCTCCTGCAGCTCCAGCAGCTCCTGCAGCTCCAGCAGCTCCTGCAGCTCCAGTAGCTCCTGCAGCTCCAGCAACTCCTGCAGCTCCTGCAGCTCCAGTAGCTCCTGCAGCTCCAGCAGCTCCTGCAGCTCCTGCAGCTCCTGCAGCTCCAGCAGCTCCTGCAGCTCCTGCAGCTCCTGCAGCTCCTGCTCCAGCAGCTCCTGCAGCTCCTGCAGCTCCTGCAGCTCCAGTAGCTCCTGCAGCTCCAGTAGCTCCTGCAGCTCCAGCAGCTCCTGCAGCTCCAGCAGCTCCTGCAGCTCCTGCAGCTCCTGCAGCTCCTGCAGCTCCTGCAGCTCCAGTAGCTCCTGCAGCTCCTGCAGCTCCTGCAGCTCCAGTAGCTCCTGCAGCTCCAGCAGCTCCTGCAGCTCCTGCAGCTCCTGCAGCTCCTGCAGCTCCAGCAGCTCCTGCAGCTCCTGCAGCTCCAGCAGCTCCTGCAGCTCCTGCAGCTCCAGCAGCTCCTGCAGCTCCTGCAGCTCCAGCAGCTCCTGCAGCTCCAGCAGCTCCTGCAGCTCCAGCAGCTCCAGCAGCTCCAGCAGCTCCTGCAGCTCCAGCAGCTCCTGCAGCTCCAGCAGCTCCTGCAGCTCCAGTAGCTCCTGCAGCTCCAGCAGCTCCTGCAGCTCCTGCAGCTCCTGCAGCTCCTGCAGCTCCAGCAGCTCCTGCAGCTCCAGTAGCTCCTGCAGCTCCAGTAGCTCCTGCAGCTCCTGCAGCTCCTGCAGCTCCTGCAGCTCCAGCAGCTCCTGCAGCTCCTGCAGCTCCAGCAACTCCTGCAGCTCCAGCAGCTCCTGCAGCTCCAGCAGCTCCAGCAGCTCCTGCAGCTCCTGCAGCTCCAGCAGCTCCTGCAGCTCCTGCAGCTCCTGCAGCTCCAGCAGCTCCAGCAGCTCCTGCAGCTCCTGCAGCTCCTGCAGCTCCAGCAGCTCCTGCAGCTCCTGCAGCTCCAGCAGCTCCTGCAGCTCCTGCAGCTCCAGCAGCTCCAGCAGCTCCTACAGCTCCTGCAGCTCCTGCAGCTCCAGCAGCTCCTGCCGCTCCTGCAGCTCCTGCAGCTCCAGCAGCTCCTGCAGCTCCAGCAGCTCCTGCAGCTCCTGCCGCTCCTGCAGCTCCTGCAGCTCCAGCAGCTCCTGCAGCTCCTGCAGCTCCAGCAGCTCCAGCAGCTCCTGCCGCTCCTGCAGCTCCTGCAGCTCCAGCAGCTCCTGCAGCTCCAGCAGCTCCTGCAGCTCCAGCAGCTCCTGCAGCTCCTGCAGCTCCAGCAGCTCCAGCAGCTCCTGCAGCTCCTGCAGCTCCAGCAGCTCCTGCAGCTCCTGCAGCTCCAGCAGCTCCTGCCGCTCCTGCAGCTCCTGCAGCTCCAGCAGCTCCTGCAGCTCCAGCAGCTCCTGCAGCTCCTGCAGCTCCAGCAGCTCCTGCAGCTCCAGCAGCTCCAGCAGCTCCAGCAGCTCCTGCAGCTCCTGCAGCTCCTGCAGCTCCAGCAGCTCCTGCAGCTCCAGTAGCTCCTGCAGCTCCTGCAGCTCCTGCAGCTCCAGCAGCTCCAGCAGCTCCAGCAGCTCCTGCAGCTCCAGTAGCTCCTGCAGCTCCTGCAGCTCCAGCAGCTCCTGCAGCTCCTGCAGCTCCTGCAGCTCCAGCAGCTCCTGCAGCTCCAGCAGCTCCAGCAGCTCCTGCAGCTCCTGCAGCTCCAGCAGCTCCTGCAGCTCCTGCAGCTCCTGCAGCTCCAGCAGCTCCTGCAGCTCCAGTAGCTCCTGCAGCTCCAGTAGCTCCTGCCGCTCCTGCAGCTCCTGCAGCTCCTGCAGCTCCTGCAGCTCCAGCAGCTCCTGCAGCTCCTGCAGCTCCAGCAACTCCTGCAGCTCCAGCAGCTCCTGCAGCTCCAGCAGCTCCAGCACCTCCTGCAGCTCCTGCAGCTCCAGCAGCTCCTGCAGCTCCAGCAGCTCCTGCAGCTCCAGCAGCTCCTGCAGCTCCAGTAGCTCCTGCAGCTCCAGCAACTCCTGCAGCTCCTGCAGCTCCAGTAGCTCCTGCAGCTCCAGCAGCTCCTGCAGCTCCTGCAGCTCCTGCAGCTCCTGCAGCTCCAGCAGCTCCTGCAGCTCCTGCAGCTCCTGCAGCTCCTGCTCCAGCAGCTCCTGCAGCTCCTGCAGCTCCTGCAGCTCCAGTAGCTCCTGCAGCTCCAGTAGCTCCTGCAGCTCCAGCAGCTCCTGCAGCTCCAGCAGCTCCTGCAGCTCCTGCAGCTCCAGCTCCAGCAGCTCCTGCAGCTCCTGCAGCTCCTGCAGCTCCTGCAGCTCCTGCAGATCCAGCAGCTCCTGCAGCTCCAGTAGCTCCTGCAGCTCCTGCAGCTCCTGCAGCTCCTGCAGCTCCTGCAGCTCCTGCAGCTCCAGTAGCTCCTGCAGCTCCTGCAGCTCCTGCAGCTCCAGTAGCTCCTGCAGCTCCAGCAGCTCCTGCAGCTCCTGCAGCTCCTGCAGCTCCTGCAGCTCCAGCAGCTCCTGCAGCTCCTGCAGCTCCAGCAGCTCCTGCAGCTCCTGCAGCTCCAGCAACTCCTGCAGCTCCAGCAGCTCCTGCAGCTCCAGCAGCTCCAGCAGCTCCTGCAGCTCCTGCAGCTCCAGCAGCTCCTGCAGCTCCAGCAGCTCCTGCAGCTCCAGCAGCTCCTGCAGCTCCAGTAGCTCCTGCAGCTCCAGCAGCTCCTGCAGCTCCTGCAGCTCCTGCAGCTCCTGCAGCTCCAGCAGCTCCTGCAGCTCCAGTAGCTCCTGCAGCTCCAGTAGCTCCTGCCGCTCCTGCAGCTCCTGCAGCTCCTGCAGCTCCTGCAGCTCCAGCAGCTCCTGCAGCTCCTGCAGCTCCAGCAACTCCTGCAGCTCCAGCAGCTCCTGCAGCTCCAGCAGCTCCTGCAGCTCCTGCAGCTCCTGCAGCTCCAGCAGCTCCTGCAGCTCCAGCAGCTCCTGCAGCTCCAGCAGCTCCTGCAGCTCCAGTAGCTCCTGCAGCTCCAGCAGCTCCTGCAGCTCCTGCAGCTCCAGTAGCTCCTGCAGCTCCAGCAGCTCCTGCAGCTCCTGCAGCTCCTGCAGCTCCAGCAGCTCCTGCAGCTCCTGCAGCTCCTGCAGCTCCTGCTCCAGCAGCTCCTGCAGCTCCTGCAGCTCCTGCAGCTCCAGTAGCTCCTGCAGCTCCAGTAGCTCCTGCAGCTCCAGCAGCTCCTGCAGCTCCAGCAGCTCCTGCAGCTCCTGCAGCTCCAGCTCCAGCAGCTCCTGCAGCTCCTGCAGCTCCTGCAGCTCCTGCAGATCCAGCAGCTCCTGCAGCTCCAGTAGCTCCTGCAGCTCCTGCAGCTCCTGCAGCTCCTGCAGCTCCAGTAGCTCCTGCAGCTCCTGCAGCTCCTGCAGCTCCAGTAGCTCCTGCAGCTCCAGCAGCTCCTGCAGCTCCTGCAGCTCCTGCAGCTCCTGCAGCTCCTGCAGCTCCAGCAGCTCCTGCAGCTCCAGCAGCTCCTGCAGCTCCTGCAGCTCCAGCAGCTCCTGCAGCTCCTGCAGCTCCAGTAGCTCCTGCAGCTCCAGCAGCTCCTGCAGCTCCAGCAGCTCCTGCATCAGTGTTCCCTCGTCATTCGCTTTCCCAGAGTTGTATTTTCATTGATTGCTGCGTGATGAGTAAATCTTTATTGTCCTGCATTTGAGGATCGAGTGCTCTGAATTTAATGTTTTCACCAATGTTAAATAATGATATTCCTGGGTTTCATTCCTGATTTTGGATTTTGTGAGCACTTTTACGCATTCAAAAGATATGATATTTTGATTTGAATTGCACGATTGCTATAACAACGAGAGGAAGGAATCCTTGTATTTGAAACTCATGAATAAAAAAGCAAAATAGGTCTTTTTTAAATGTAAGAGAAAATCCAGCAGCAGGTTCAGTGGTCAGTTCATCTGCAGAGCTGTATTCTCCTTATCCAGGCCCCGCAACAATAGTTCAAATAACATGTAAGATCTGTCCTTTTAGATTTAGAAACACAAGCAAATAATAATGACTTAATTAATTCCATTTAAAGACATGATGCGATTGAGTTCATCTGAATTCTCCTGCTTTGCGCCGTCCTGCAATGCCTGGCCCCCCAGAGGCCCCCGTGCCCCAGTCTACGAACAAATGCTTTATGCAGAAATGAAATACATCAGCAAACATACAAATTTAAACAACAACAACAACAACAACAACAACAACATAACTTTTAGAAATGTCCTAAAAACTAGAAAATCCACAAATGTCATTCCAACCACACAGATGTTTTGATGTAATACTCTCTCTTCCTGTCCTCCAGGCACGATGCACGATGTTATTCAAACTCACATAGCTGAATGATCTGGGTCTTATATTGTTTAATCAGGACAACATTTTTCATATTTGAATTGCTTGGGACAAAGTTTGGAAACTCGGAGACAGCAGTTGTCCCTCAGCAGCGCCGCACACAAACAAGCGCTGCTATTGTCAACGCTGCATGTCAATAATGTGGACGTGGACTGTTTGTAGAGGACACTTTGTAAACAGTGTCTCCCCAAAACGAAAGCGCTTGGTCTGATTTTGGAGCTGCTAATGTCAACAGCGTCAGTGTCCCGGCCTCTGAAGTGGGACCGTCCACCTTTGTCCCCGTGGCTTGTTTCTTATATTACTTGGAGATCAAAGTCTATGGATGGAGTGCTGTCTTCAATGGACGAGAGACACACTCCAAACAGGGCGACCGAGGACACACAAAACCAGGACTTGAGTGAGTTCTTAAGACTCTCCTGGATCCTTCAGCAGCAGAGGAAAGAGCAGAGGAGCTGCCATTAGCCTAAGTCTCATTGTGAAGACAACAAAGTGCTGCTGTGACATACTTTCGCAAAAAACCCTGAAGCTTTATTAAAAAGCTGTTAGAATTGACGGGTGGCGGGGGTTTGTCACCTGCTCGTGTCCATGGAGACGGCATTAGTTTGACTGGAATGAAACTCGATATGACATTAAACTCTTTCTTGCGTTATTTAAATACAGAAGAATGTGTTGTGCTAAAAATACATGGCAAAACATGCTTATTGTAAACAGGGTCGGCTCTCCACAGATCTGACCTGTAACTTTGCCTTATAGCATCACCTTCTTGTCTCCATAGAAAGTCAGTTTAATGCAGTACTGTGGATTATTGGCAAGACCCACAATACTCAGCTTATTTATGTTCATGGTTGGTACAGAAAGTAATATTTATTCATTCATAATTGTTTCTCGAATCACTTGCTTTTTTATAAAACGTCTTCAGGGATCCCTGTGTATATTATTATAAAATATAAACCAGACAAAGCAAAGAGCATGACACAGAGAAGGAACATACCATTTAAAATCAAACATCTGTGGTAGTGCTGAAGGTTTAGTTTGGGAAACGTATCCGAGTTTGAATGTAATTTGTTTTGTTCACGTTTATATGTTTTATACATAAATATAAGGGGAAAAAACATTTAGTTTGCATGTTGAAATAAATAAAAACATGGCAGGTATCACACTGTAAAACTGTGATCAGCCAAATCACAAAAGCAAGTTCCTGTTTGTGGATTCTCATTCTGGGCCTTTTTCCTTTGTATTGTCTCACGCTCATGTGAGAGACAAACACTGCTCTCTATCCACAACCACAGGTATTGCAGCCTCCAGCGTGTGTTTTATCAATCAAAATTAGGTGTAGAATTCTGCTCTAACGTTTCTTGCAGTAATTAGTTTCAATTGATTCTATTTTTCATTTTTTGCTTTCAGCGTTCTTTGAACTTTAAATTCACTTTTACCATATTATTTTTTCTACCTAAAAGTTTAAATGCATGTGTTTTATTTTCATTTGTGTGATTACTGTTTCATAAAACTGTCCCACTTATAGAATAATCATCTCCTTGTGCAAAGACAATGCAGTGTGAGTGTTATTGTTTTAAAGCTGGTCCAGCTCAGGGTCAGGGCTGAACAAACAGCTCCATTGTAACAGTGTTAGCTCTCAGCGTTAGCGCTCAGTGTTAGCTCTAGCTCTCAGTGTTAGCTCTCAGTGTTAGCTCTCAGTGTTGGCTCTCTGTGTTAGCTCTCAGTGTTAGCTCTCAGTGTTAGCTCTCTGTGTTAGCTCTCAGTGTTGGCTCTCTGTGTTAGCTCTCAGTGTTAGCTCTCAGTGTTAGCTCTCTGTGTTAGCTCTCAGTGTTGGCTCTCTGTGTTAGCTCTCAGTGTTAGCTCTCAGTGTTAGCTCTCAGTGTTAGCTCTCAGTGTTCAGTGTTAGCTCTTAGTGTTAGCTCTCAGTATTGGCTCTCAGTGTTAGCTCTCAGTGTTAGCTCTAGCTCTCAGTGTTAGCTCTCAGTGTTGGCTCTCTGTGTTAGCTCTCAGTGTTAGCTCTCAGTGTTAGCTCTCTGTGTTAGCTCTCAGTGTTAGCTCTCAGTGTTAGCTCTCAGTGTTAGCTCTCAGTGTTAGCTCTCAGTGTTCAGTGTTAGCTCTCAGTGTTAGCTCTCAGTGTTGGCTCTCAGTGTTAGCTCTCAGTGTTGGCTCTCAGTGTTAGCTCTCAGTGTTAGCTCTAGCTCTCAGTGTTAGCTCTCAGTGTTAGCGCACAGTGTTAGCGCTCAGTGTTCAGTGTTAGCTCTCAGTGTTAGCTCTCAGTGTTAGCGCTCAGTGTTCAGTGTTTGCTCTCAGTGTTAGCTCTCAGTGTTAGCGCTCAGTGTTAGCTCTCAGTGTTAGCGCTCAGTGTTCAGTGTTAGCTCTCAGTGTTAGCTCTCAGTGTTAGCTCTCAGTTTTAGCGCTCAGTGTTCAGTGTTAGCTCTCAGTGTTAGCTCTCAGTGTTAGCTCTCAGTTTTAGCGCTCAGTGTTCAGTGTTAGCTCTCAGTGTTAGCTCTCAGTGTTAGCTCTCAGTTTTAGCGCTCAGTGTTCAGTGTTAGCTCTCAGTGTTAGCTCTCAGTGTCAGCTCTCTGTTAGCGCTCGGTGTTGGCGCTCGGTGTCGGCTCTCAGTGTCGGCTCTCTGTGTTAGCTCTCAGTGTTAGCTCTCAGTGTTAGCTCTCAGTGTTAGCCGTGTGCACTCTGGCATACGCTGTGGTTTATTAGTGCGGCTTAAGCTAAACAAACGTCTGACATGAGCAGCAGACAGAGGAAGAGCAGCAGATCCAGCAGATATGAGGCGGATGTGCTGCAGACGGAGCATTAGCTTCTTCCTGTTGATCCAAAATAAACATTTAAAAAAACAACTGATGTTAAATTATTGCAAATATTGTAGTATCCAACTCATTTCAGGACATTGTTGGACAAACTACTACTACTACGCAGGGGGTGAAACAAGAAAATATATCCTCCATAATCTTGTTTGGCGCCGTCACCGTGGGAACATATCTGAGCCTGATGCTTCAGCAGGCGTGTCCAGAGGATGGACATTTTTGTGTTGCTAAATTGGCTCAAATTAACAGAAGTAGTTATTTTTATTTTTTCATTCCTCTATACCAGGAGTGTCCAAACTATTTGTTTTAACCAAGGGTCTATTCATGAAGATTTTATAGAAGAAATACTTAAATTTGATGTAAAAGTACCTCTGAGGGCCAACACACTCTGTATCAGCCTAACCTCGCTAACAACAAGCATTTACGTAGCAGATTTAAAACTTGTGTGGCCCTCAATGAAAAGATTATTATAATTTTTTTTATATATCCAAGGTTTCTGGCATAACATTTCCCTTACATTAATTAAATATGACAAATGTCGAAGTTGTTGATTTGCTGTTCTGACCCCGGATCGCATCAGTCGTAAGAGAAATATCTTATAGGAGTTATACAGTAACAGTAATAATAGTAATGATAACTTTAAAAGCTGAACTGGAATGTTTCATGTGCAGTTCAGATAATATTTCACTATATTCCACACACATTTGTCCATCGCTGACTTCCCTCTTCCCTTAATCATTGCGCTCACTTGAACACATGACAGCCCATCATGTCTTATCCCATCTTTATCTCCGCCTGAAGCGTCTGGGGAGAGTGTGACCTTTACAGTGGACCACATCTGACCCGGGGGCCCGTGTTTCTGTCAATGGGGCTTGACGAGAGCACAAATTAAAAACAGGACTTTCACCACAAGCCCATCCCGTCCAGGTAATGGCTTTTCACCTGCCGCGGCGGCTCTGAGGACAGGTGTGGATGGACTATTATTATTTATTATCACTGTCCAGTTACAGCCATGTCCACTGGTCCTGGGGTGAGGGAGGGGCCTGGACTTAGTGACCCCTGTGTGATGGAGGCTGGTCAAGATAAGAGCCTTTACTGGACTCATGCTGGGGAATGCTTTGTCAAGGGATTAACGCCGTTCCCATTTGGTTTGCATCATCCTTTGTAAATTGAGTACTTTCTTGTAATTACCTGTAATTGTAACACTTTCTGGGGAGTATTTTGTCCTCAAGGAAACTCAACTGTAGAGTTTCTGTTCTCTATTTCATCTTAGTAAACTCCTATTTTTTGTATCCATGCTTTATTTGACTGTAATCATGTTATTCATTTGTTCCATGTTGCACCAAATGTTGTTCTCTCTGATATTTAATGTCAATCGCCTTTTTATGATTCTGTCTTGTAAATAGAGAGTTCTCCAACAGCAGATTGTCTAATATTGTTGTGCCACTTGAGTCATTATTTTGCATAGTATAAAAATGATGGATATATTATACAAAACTATCATCCAAAAGTCCTATCTAATAATCTTATATTGTATTAGTCAATAAGAGTAGAGTCAATATTATGTAAATGTGTTCAGTTCTACTTTTATCCGTTATATTTTGTCCACTGCTTAGCTTTAATACACTTTTCTGTGGCCTCACTGTGATTTCCTCATTCTTGTATAATAAAGGTTTTCTTATCTTACATTTTGTGCTGTCTAATGTTTCTAATGAGCACATTTAATTTGTGAAACTCCAAATACTCCACCTTTTTTTCTTCCCCTCAAAACTGCGTCTTGAGTCTTCTGAATACATCGTAAACCTGTATTCACACAAATACCGTAAATACAGGAAGAAAGACAACAAATAAGCAGTGGAAATAACAGAGCAGTATTTGAAGAAGAAGCAGTATTGTAAAGCTGGAAGCGTGGGACCAAGTGCTCGTGCGCCATGATGACTTTCCCTGTTTGCTCTGGCGTGTTAAATGAGGTGCTGGTGATGGACAGACCATGCGACGCCCTGCTCCGGTAAACTGACCCCTCCTTTAGCCCGCAGAGGTCAAAGTTCAGAGGTCAGGAGGACGGGTCTGTTGATATGACCTGCTGTAAACACTGTCACTGTCTCATATGAATCATCTGTATCTAGCACCACGGCCCTGGTCCTATCTTCTACTACCACCACAACCACAAAACATCCACAAATACTACTATAACTTCGACTACTTTCACATCTACAGCTGTACTATTATTGTGCCAATGTTCACGCTGAGGTTAAAGACATTCTTACATTTCTGTAGTTGAATAATTACTTTATTACGGTTGAAGATGAAGCTCTCAGTTTTGTCACTTGAAGTTTTATTTATTTGTATTTGTATTGATATATTTGGTTTTGCTTCAAGCCTGGACTTGAACTCAAAAGCTTCAGGCAGGATGTCACCGTGAATGTGGCCTGATGTAGTAAAGTAAAAGTACCACTGTAAAATGTACATAAGAAAAGTACAGATAAAGGAAAGTACAACATGTAAAAATGTGACTTAAGTACAGTACTTTTACTTTGTACTTGTTACTGTTCACCACTGTCATAATACAAACCTGGAAAGCGTATGAAATATATTTATAATTATTATATTTATTAGACTGTTTCTGTTTATTTTGCAATAACTAACACGTAGCTCTGAGCACTTTGATTAAATGTAAGAAGAAGAAAACCCTCTCGGTGTTGCAGATCTGGAAGGTCTGAATCCCAAACATGCAGCGTGTTCTGGCTGTTGCTGTTGGCGACGGGGAGCGGTCTGCAGAAGTCATCAGAAAGTGACGGACAGGCCCTGGACAAGCCCTCGTCCACTGCAGAGCCCTGGACAAGCCCTCGTCCACTGCAGAGCCCTGGACACGCCCACGACCACTGCAGAGCCCTGGACACGCCCTGGACCACTGCAGAGCCCTGGACACGCCCACGACCACTGCAGAGCCCTGGACACGCCCTGGACCACTGCAGAGCCCTGGACACGCCCACGACCACTGCAGAGCCCTGGACACGCCCTGGACCACTGCCGAGCCCTGGACACGCCCACGACCACTGCAGAGCCCTGGACACGCCCTGGACCACTGCAGAGCCCTGGACAAGCCCTCGTCCACTGCAGAGCCCTGGACACGCCCTGGACCACTGCAGAGCCCTGGACACGCCCTGGACCACTGCAGAGCCCTGGACACGCCCACGACCACTGCAGAGCCCTGGACACGCCCTGGACCACTGCAGAGCCCTGGACACGCCCTGGACCACTGCAGAGCCCTGGACATGCCCACGACCACTGCAGAGCCCTGGACACGCCCTGTACCACTGCAGAGCCCTGGACACGCCCTGGACCACTGCAGAGCCCTGGACACGCCCTGTACCACTGCAGAGCCCTGGACACGCCCTGTACCACTGCAGAGCCCTGGACACGCCCTGGACCACTGCAGAGCCCTGGACACGCCCTGTACCACTGCAGAGCCCTGGACACGCCCTGTACCACTGCAGAGCCCTGGACACGCCCTGTACCACTGCAGAGCCCTGGACACGCCCTGGACCACTGCAGAGCCCTGGACACGCCCTGTACCACTGCAGAGCCCTGGACACGCCCTTGACTACTGCAGAGCCCTGGACACGCCCTGTACCACTGCAGAGCCCTGGACACGTCCTGGACACGCCCTGGACCACTGCAGAGCCCTGGACACGCCCTCAACCACTGCAGAGCCCTGGACACGCCCTGGACCACGCCCTTGACCACTGCAGAGCCCTGGACACGCCCTGGACCACTGCAGAGCCCTGGACACGCCCTGGACCACTGCAGAGCCCTGGACACGCCCTGGACCACTGCAGAGCCCTGGACACGCCCTGGACCACGCCCTTGACAACTGCAGAGCCCTGGACACGCCCTGGACCACGCCCTTGACCACTGCAGAGCCCTGGACACGCCCTGTACCACTGCAGAGCCCTGGACACGCCCTGGACCACTGCAGAGCCCTGGACACGCCCTGGACCACTGCAGAGCCCTGGACACGCCCTGGACCACTGCAGAGCCCTGGACACGCCCTGGACACGCCCTGGACCACTGCAGAGCCCTGGACACGCCCTGGACCACTGCAGACCCACACAACACACAGTCACAAAAGTACTGCTCATGTGTACCTGAGTTTGAAATACTTTTACTCAAAAAACGTAGAGACCGAATGTTCAAAATCCCAGAGCGGAGACAACATTTTCAAAATTGAACAGAGATCAGAGCTAAATACAAATCATTTTAAGACTTTATAGCAGAAAACAATGAACACAATTTGAATTTGCAATTTTACACTTCATCAAAAGTATAATTTGGGGTGATGGAGGTAATTACCTGTTCCACTTCACTTCTGCCTCAATAGTGGGATCTAGAAAGACACTTTAAATGGTTTATTTCTAATATGACCACAAATACTTTCATCACTTCTTTTGATCACTTGTCAAGGGCAAAAGTAAAACACCTGCTTTGTGATAAATCCTCCTCTTTCCAGGATTAAAACCTTCACTACTCTCATCACTTGTATTATTACTAATTCAATAGAACAACAAAACATATTATTATGGCTCTGAATATATCAAATATTGCGGCTATTAAGACAAGTACATTCTCTTTGATGGCCAGATCGTGTACAGTATTATAACTACTTTAAGTTTAGTCCCGATGTAGACTTTGTTTTGTCCTGTTCTAGTCAAAGTCAACAGTTTTAATTTGGATATGGTGTATGCAAATATAAATAGTTGATATACAGTATTGTGAGTAGTATTTTCCCTCTAAAGTCTTTTTCATCGCATAAGCCGATCCAGAGCGCTCGTCTCCAGAGCAGAACTCATCAGGAATCCAGCTCACACATGGCACACGTCTGGCTCACAATATAACAGCTTTTACACTTGTCAGAGGACTTTGTCTGAAATCTACAGCCAAAGCCTCCGTCTCTGCTCCAGCTGGACTGAAACACAAGTCAGACTCAGAACCAAATACTTAGAATCACAAATGTACTTCATTTAAAGTTGCATCTTTTCTGTGGAAGGATCCTTAGTACAAATCTATTTCCATGATGACGAGCAGATGACACCACCAGGTCAAGTTACAGGTCAGATCTGTCGAGGGGCAAGCAATAAAAACACCTGTAATTGAATAAAAGCAAGAGAGAGACAGATTCAAGACAAAGATCCATGAAAAGTGATGTAGTGAATCTTTAACCTTTAAAGCCAATTTACATTTACCGTATTTTCAGGACTATGAGTCTCATAGTTTTGGCTGGGGAGCGACTTATACTTATATTTATACTTATATACTTATACTCCAGAGAGACTTATATGTGTTTTTTTCTCTATTGTGCATTTTTTGGCTGGTGCGACTTATACTCCAGTGCGACTTATACTTGTACATGTTCGACCTGCAGAGGCGGCAACAGTAAGAGCACTTGAAACCAATAAATAAATAAAAGATATCTTCCTTCTAGTTAAAGGAAAACGATATAACTTGGCCTCGTCTCTGAGCCAATAGCAGCGCAGATGATGCACAAACTGGTGCATGTTTTGTCCCATGAGCCTTTGCAGCACTGAGCGCCCCGGGTGGACACAAACACGGGGAGGTCTTCTGCTGACGGTGCAGTGTGAACACGTCCTTTCAGAGTTAACCCCGACACTGCTGTTTGCTCACCTCTAAGCCCCCCGGCCACAGCACACGGGGGCCGCCGCTGTGCACACGGGGGGCCCCCGCTGTAAACACGCAAAACACTTTGGGTCCCATCAGTTAAACTAGAAAGGGCACATTTATTTTAGGTAATGATAAGAAATAGTTGAATGTAACTTGGTTTGGCCCTGCTTAAATACATTAATATACTTCTTTTTTCAAGAGAATGAGCATCAGTACAATATAAATCTGCCCCTTAAGCTGTATATTTTTATAAACAGCTTAAGGGTGTGTAACTGCTTTTGTGTTTCATTTTAGACTGACAGTTTAATTATTATTTGAGTTCTTAATATTGTTGAAATATGCGTTTATTCAAAGGTTAAAAACATAAAAAATGTATGAAGATAGGAATTTTACATTGTAATAAGGTTATTATAACCAAAGCAGGTCACATGAGAGTAAGAGCAGTAACTGTTGGATTGTGGGTCAGAAGTAATTCTGCACTTTGTCTACAAGGTGCAAACGGTAAATATGTTCATTAGTAATATACATTTCAATGTAAAAGCTGTATTAGATATGAAGATTTAAGAGTGACACCGTATTAGTTGTTCCGCTTTATTGTTTTAGTTTGGCATCAAAAGAGAAAGATTCTGAGACATGAGAAAAGGGCCTTATTTTATTGCATTAAACCGGTGCAGTTACATGATGATTGACAGATGGCTGTTCAAAATAGCACAAGGAAAAAACAAGTTTTCACTGGGTGCAAACACAACATTGTAAAGAATAGGATTTAGACTTCATGTCTTTCCCTTGATAGATTTACAGTTTGTGTCTGCTTAGATACAGCTATAATCACACATGAGTCAGTTGTGATGTCGGAACACGCTGCAAACAAACCAGAAACAGCGGCTTGTATTACTAATGCAGCACGTGTACAGCGTCTGCCACGCCATCATCAACGTCTCATAAAGTCTACCTGCCATGTCTTTCATTCAATCACAGCATTTTCTCCTTTATGTTTCCAGTCTGGAGTCTGGTGGGAGAAGCCCATCGCTGCGGTGACAAAGACAATCAATAAACGCAAATCTGACAAATGAGCAACAAAAGTGTCAAACCACAAGCATCAGGCACGATAGAAAGAAATGCACAGTTGGAGGCTGTTTCTGAGCATTTCTGAGCTGAGGTGTCATGGCGGAGGATCTGGTGATGTTAAACAGACTCCAGATGTGGAAGGAGGGCAGTGGAGGAGAGAGCGAGAGACCAAGGGCCACTGCAGAGAAACGTCAGGAGAGAGAGAGAGGTTCAAAGACCCACAGGGGACATGACTAACCGCTGGGTCACATCCGTCCACCTCTTTCAACATCAAGTCATTTCTACCTCCTTCTGGCCTTAACGAGATACTTTTACTCAAAGAACTGTGTGAGTACTTACTATAGTATCTGAATTAGGGTAGTACTAGTTGTAGTAGTAGCAGAAGCAAAAGTACTGTGTTTGTGGTGGTGACAGGATAAGAAGAGATAGAATTAATCATAGTATTCGTATTAGTACTAGTAGTATTATTAGTAAAATGAGTAGTAGTAGTAGTAGTAGTAGTAGTAGTAGTAGTAGTAGTAGTAGTAGTAGCACAAGTAGTAGCAGCGCAAGTACTTGGAGCATAAGTACCATAGTAGTAGCACAAGTAGAAGCACAAATAGTAGTAAAAGAGGAAGTATAGCACATGTAGTAGTAAAAGTATTTGTGGAGACAAAATAAAAAGACCATTGTATTAAGTAAAAGATAATGCTGGACTCTATAGTTCATACACACATCTGGAGTTATGTCACCTCTGCATTTAAGCTCTTTTCCTCTTATCAAAGAACATAACAACTAAATATGTTCAGTATCCGGCTGCAGGCTTCATGCGGCTCTCACACAGTCCAGGCTCTGTGTGCCCGTCACACAGAGGCAGATCTACAGGAAACATGAATGCAAATGAGAAGGTTTATTTCTGCTGAAAGAGCTGGACTGTTCCTGACGGCTCGTGCAGCGGAAGGACAGGAATGTGTCGTTTCCATCACATGGATGTATCTGACATTATCCCAACTCTGAACATATGGAACATATGGAACATTCAAGAGTTCAAACTGGATCTGCCTGAGTCAAAAGTGCATATTGCATTTTAGAAAATAGGAGCTTAGTTAGCATGGTGGCTGTGCGCTCCCTCAGAGACAGAGTGAGGAGCTCAGACACACAGAGGAACTCAGAGTAGAGCCGCTGCTCCTCCAGCTGAGGTGGCTCTGGCATCTGTTCCGGAGCCTCCTGGGCGCCTCCCCGGGGAGGTGTTTCTGACATGTCCCACCGAGAAGAGGCCCCAGGGAAGAGCCAGGACACGTTGGAGAAGTCTCTCTGGCCTGAGAACGCCTCGGGGTCCCCCAGAGGAGCTGGAGGAAGTGTCTGGGCAGAGGGAAGTCTGGGTGTCCCTGCTTAGACTGTTGCCCCCGTGACCCGGCCCCAGATAAGCAGGAGAAGATGGATGGACCTTAGAGTTGTAAATAAAATCGATATCCAGATACAAATGGAGATTAAAACCAGTTCAGACGAGTTATTGAACAAGTGTCGATCCTGAAAACATCCTTTTCTGAAATGTTAATGGTTCTAATCTACATCAAAACTAGTACAAGACCATACGTAATATCATAGAAACTGCTATTATTTTGTGTAGAATATTATATTTAATTGTCTAAAAACATAGATTTTTTAATAGTATTCTAGTGGTATTAACATTGAGAACTGAACCCTTTCCTTAATATCAAGTTATATCAAGTTTTACTTTAGTATTAAAAGTACGTACAATCAGTTGGACTGATTTAAAAAGGATTTAAAAAGGAATTGGACTCCGAAAACACGTTACCCTTTGTGGCTAGGTGTTTTTTTTATTACATTTTTTATTTAGCTAATTTTATTGTATTTCTGTTTCTGTTTCTGTTTTGTGATTTGAATGCATTTTTCCTGCTGTGAAGCTCTTTGAATTGCCTTGTGTATGAAATGTGCTCTACAAATAAACTTGCCTTGCCTTTATTTTGTGACAACACTCATTGGAGTACCTATTTAAGAAGAAAAGACTTTCTATGATATTTTCATAATTTAGTTCAGTTAATCCAATCCATGAATACTGCACATACTGGTCAACATATTATTTGTATTTAAATGTACTTTTTCTTGCATTCTTTGTCCTGCAGTTTAGTATTCGTAATGTAGTTATGCCAGTTATGTTTGTTGTGGCGTAACCTCTATCACGTTGCAAGAATGTTCATTAAATATGATTTCCTTAGTGGCTAATTAAACCTAAAATTCAACAATGCTTATTTCTTCATGCAAATGTATGCAGGAATATTTGTTACTAATTATTTATCATTTTAAATGACTTTATACTTGAAATATTAAAATGTTTAATGTCATTTTTGTGGTGCATTCTGCAGAGGACACTGGTGCACACTCTGGTGCTGCACTGCCCCCTATGGAGACCAAAGCACATTATTAGTCACAGTTAACACAACATCCACTGCCTTTATGTAACAAGCCTCATGTATAGATGTGCTTGTTGTACCCTTGGCCGTTCACAGTGTGCTAACCTTTCAGAGGCAGAGAGCGCTGTGCGCCTGATTGAGCCGCTCGTCCTCCTGGATCCAGCTGATTAGATACTTCCCTCTCCCGAGCCGCTTCCCCCTCAGTGACCCCTTCTCACCTCAGGCCTTTGTGACTACAGCACTTCAATCAGAGCTCGGAGCAGTGCAGGTAATGACTTCCATCACATGGGGAAATTGGACCTAACTCTGGGCTGTTTGTAACAGGTTGGAGAGGGAGAAGATACAGCCACAGCCACTGGCAGAGAAAGTACCTTTTATTATTTATTCATGCACATAGAGGCAGTCCATAGATCAACTGAAACTATGCTGAACTCAAGTTCTGTACTTAAACATTCTTAGGTGACTGTAGTTTACTTTATTTTTTGAACTATATTTTTCAGTTAATACTTTCTACTTTTACTTTGCAACATTTGAGAGCAGGTATCTGTACTGTACAGCACTTATTTAAAACCACCTGATATCTCCATGTCTTTTATGTTTTATGTTTTTGTGACATCGTACCCAATGTGATAAACTATTGATTCAGTAGCTTTATTAAAAAAAACATCTGCACATTTGACACACAAAATAGCCTTTTGGAAAATTCTGGTATATTTACAGACATATTTATTAATAAAATTAACTGTCCCTGAAATAAATAAATAAAAACATTAATTATTATTTCTCAAATCTGTGTGAAATACTTTTAATCTTTTACAATAAAATATATTTTTCAATGGATACTTTGGTACTTTTACTTAAGTATCAGAATCAAACCGCTATCATGTATTCTGGGACTGCATGAAGATAGATAGAAATAGTTCAGGTTTAAGGTTATGTAGAGCGTTCAAAACAGTAACATCTCCATGGATCCAGCTTAGAAACAGGTCAGTTTAAGGCAAGGCAAGTTTACAATTCATACACAAGGCAATTCAAAGTGCTTTACAACAGGAACAAAATGCATTAAAATCACAAAGACATGACAGAAATCACAAAACAAACTCTCATATATCTCTCATTCGTACAAACAGGAGTCAGAAAAGTGACATACTGCTCCTTTAACTGGTCTTTGCAGCTGCTTGTCCTGGATCACAGTGTTGAGCCGTCGCCATTGCATCTAAAGAAGATCATCATTTCACCCCAAAATGATTAAAATCTTTTCCACATAATTCATCTTACTTTCCCCCATGCAACAGCACAAATGACAAGTCCAGAGAAGAACTAAATGTGAGGATTGGATGCAGAGCTGAACCCTGCAGACGTCCAGAGGAGCATCTCCATAAAATATGCTCTTTTTTATTCTGCACCGTTTCTGGAATTCAGGTAAATCAATAAGTCCTCTCCCCGGCTCTGTGGGAGACGCTGGCTGAGGTTTCTGCTCTGATTTGGGAGGAAGCGGCGTCTGTGGGGGGCTGATGTGTTCGTGACCCGTGGGAATAATCTGTTCTGAGCAACGAGTTGGAAATACATAACATGTCTGAGCTGTTTTTCACAAAGCTTTCCATAGACGACCTGGACAAGGAGATAATATGAAAGGGGCCAGTGATTTTATAGGTACAAACATATACGTACTTATCTGTCACGCAGGAAAGTACGTTTAAGATACCAGAGATGCTGCTGTTATGATTATAAAATAGGCTTGACATTGCCACTTTGCTTTTAAAGTCGCTCAACAACATGTCATAAAGTCCCAGTGTAAAAAAGGACCACAATATTATAAAAACTAAGAACAGAACAAAAGAAGAAGAAGGATAAAATTAAAATAAAGAAAGAACATATGCTTTGATGCTCAAGTTTGCTCAGTTTATTTGGATTGATACATGCATTTTTGAGTCATTTCGTATTGTCCTTTGAGGCTCAGGAAATCCCTGTTTACACCTTCCCCTTATCTCCACCCATCCCTGTACTTAGTTGCCATTATTATTACTTTTTTATTAAGACACCAAGTGATGCATGAGTCAAGCAGACACTTTTCAAAAAGGAAAACATGAACAAAAAATGGCAGCTTAATATGATGAACTGTTACTCCAAAATACAACATTTTATCAGAGCTTGAACAGGAAGTCAGTTTAGATTAATTTTGTGATTTATATTGAACAAAATGTAACATGATGATGGACTCATGTTATAATTTAATATTAAGTACCTGAAATTTGCCGAGTGAGAAACGAGCAATGTGTTTGAATGATGTGGAACGCTGCTATTTTTCTTTTTCTTTGTATTTTTAATTGCAGGAAGACCACACATGGAATTATGCATCAACTGAATCTTTTATTTAGGTGACTATGGTGTATTTGCGTTTACAACACAACCATTATTTCTCAAATACCAGGGAAAACATATTCCTGAGATGAACAGTGTTACGGACAAGAGTCAGATGAGCGTCTGAGCTCTGACGGCCACAGGGAGATGTTTATAGTGTTTACAGTGACCATAAACCACCAATGTTCTTGAACGCCTTCATCTAAAGACAGAGAAAACTTATCCTGGGAAGTTTGTGTTCGCAGCGCGCTCGGCTCCAGATGTTCACTGGGAGACGGGGGAGGAAAAGACAAATATTAGTCCATAGAAAAGCGCCGCAGCAGACTTTGGGCTCAAAACATCAACAATGAGACAACAGCACAAAACGACACTGAACACTGCACGTTAGAGCATCTTCAGGTCAGATTTGTGGTTTATATGAGGCGTAAGCAACTGTTGAGCCTGAAGTGAGTGTTTTAGAGCGGTTTTATAGATAATAACACATTTATTACACAATATGATGTTGGGTCAGGACGTTTAATTATGCTTTTTTACCCCAGACGATTGGAGATGTTGAGGAAGGACACGTTTTGTCATTTTCTGTTAAAGCCAAAACTACAAAGTGAATATGCAAATGTACTAAATAAAGTTATAATCTGTTGAAATCCTCTGCTTTATTCCGTAACCACAACTATCTTCAGTGCATCCCACACCCACAGAACTGGACTGGAACTGTAGGAAACTTTCTAACATTGTCTTCTACAATTATTCACAGAAATAAAACCCACAGTTCCTCTGTAATCTGCATCTTATGTCAACAAACATGACTTTAAACATGTTCCCATCGAGCGCATCAATTATACGGCTCGTTCAAGGTCGTGTCATTTGTGGTCTCGTTCTACAAGGTCAGTGACCGCAGCAACAACGTCTTTATTTTTATGGAAAGGCTTTCAAGGACGACTCCCCTGGTTTTATTTATGTTCAGAGTAGAATTACAGAGGCTCAGATCTAGGACACAATTATCCTGCTGTATTAAAACTACTACTTATTATTGTTAAATGCAATTCTTTATTAGTATATTGGCTTTGATCCGTCGAAAACAAGACACTTGAAATTTAAGTATTGTTTTAAAAAATTAAATGGCATTTAATTGTTTTAATATGTAGAAATGGTAAAAGAGTAAATAATAACACAAACATTTCAAGTATATATTGACATAATTGAACATATTTTAATTGTACTTCATCATTCTAAATAAATCTGAATAAATCTTACGTAATAAACAGTTGTATTTTGGTTAATTCATACACGTTTTAGTCTATTTTTATTTTGAGCCTACAGCAAATTTAAATTGTTTGTCTTTTTGACTTATCGTATTTTCCGGACTATAAGTCGCACATTTTTTCATAGTTTTGGCCGGGGTGCGACTTATACCAATATCTATACTTATATACTTATACTCCGGAGTGACTTATATGTGATATTATTTGCTATTTACACACTTGCAACCGCATTTCATACTCCAGACTTATACTCCAGAAAATAGGTGTATAGGTAGTTTATACCTATTTTCCGGTATAAACTACCGGAAAATAGATATAACATTGTTTTATGTTGCATTGAATCACCAAAGCAAGTTCCTATGTTTGTGAATTCTGTTAATTGACAACGGCAATTAACCTTTTCTGATTCTGATTCTGATTCTGAATAATCCTCTATGGCCCAACCACTGAGGCTCAAGTGCTCCCCACCCACATCCCTGCTTATATCTGTGATTATTTGAAAACTTAAAACTCTGATGGAAAATGTAGAGTTCTAAAATGTCGCGTAGCCACGTTTCAAAACTAAAACATAGAAAATAGTCATCTGCTTATTACGCTGAAATATGACTTTTCAGTTCTGCAGATTTGAACAGGAAATAAATCGACTTGTTTTATAGTTCAATACTTTATGTCTCCTTTAACAACTACATTAATCTCTAATGCTACGACTACTAAAATCAACACTCTACCGCACCCACGTTTCTTCTGCGCCCTCAGCTTTGTGAAATAATGATTTTCATGATGATTGTAACGTTGATTTATTCACAACCATTTTACATCATGTTTTTTTGATTATACAAACAGCAGACTGAGCTCCTCTACGATTAAAACCAATTGACATTATACCCAAAAGGAGCATCAGATGTGATTGTATCGTGTAAGAATATTATACACACACTTCTCTCCAGACCGCGCTCTGTGATAAATGACAGCAAAGAGAATGAGCAAATAAAATGGGCAGATTGTAACCGGCTAATGTAGCATGTCAGGGCCAATGTGATTCCTGTGTAACTACTGTACTCTGTAACTACTGTGTAACTACTGTGTAACTACTGTACTGTGTAACTACTGTGTATCTACTGTACTGTGTAACTACTGTACTGTGTAACTACTGAGACTAGTGTACTGTGTAACTACTGTACTGTGTAACTACTGTGTAACTACTGTACTGTGTAACTACTGTGTATCTACTGTACTGTGTAACTACTGTACTGTGTAACTACTGAGACTAGTGTACTGTGTAACTACTGTACTGTGTAACTACTGTACTGTGTAACTACTGTGTAACTACTGTGTAACTACTGTACTGTGTAACTACTGTGTATCTACCATACTGTGTAACTACTGTACTGTGTAACTACTGTGAGACTACTGTACTGTGTAACTACTGTACTGTGTAACTACTGTGTAACTACTGTGTAACTACTGTGTAACTACTGTGTAACTACTGTGTAACTACTGTGTAACTACTGTGTAACTACTGTACTCTGTAACTACTGCGTAACTACTCTGTAACTACTGTACTCTGTAACTACTGTGTAACTACTGTAGTGTGTAACTACTGTACTCTGTAACTACTGTACTCTGTAACTACTGTGTAACTACTGTAGTGTGTAACTACTGTACTCTGTAACTACTGTACTGTGTAACAACTGTGTAACTACTGTGTAACTACTGTACGACTGTGTGAGGTGCAGACGGCACTTTGTCCATTACAGAATTACAGAGGCCGCGAGTTGTTACCTTTGAAACGCTCATCTCCGTGTGTGTGTCGTGTGTGTCGTGTGTGTGTGTGTGTCGTGTGTGTGTGTGTGTGTGTGTTGTGTGTGTCGTGTGTGTGTGTGTCGTGTGTGTCGTGTGTGTGTGTGTGTGTCGTGTGTGTGTGTCGTGTGTGTGTGTTTGTCGTGTGTGTGTGTGTGTGTGTGTGTCGTGTGTGTGTGTCGTGTGTGTGTGTGTCGTGTGTGTGTGTGTGTCGTGTGTGTGTGTCGCGTGTCATGGGTGTGTGTGTATTGCATTGCACGTATTGTCATCACAATACATACAATACATTTACTTTAGATCCAGTCGTTTTAAATCATCAATAATCCACCAAATCAAATCAAATCAAATCAATTTATTTTTGTAAGGCCCAAAATCACAACAACAGTTGCCTCTGAGGGCCACAGGGAGAAATGAATCAACAATGTCTGTGGTGGCGAGGGACGATGTCCCAGGGTCCTCTGTCCTTAGACTCTCCTTCTCGGCCAGGAAAAACTACAAAAAAAAACCTCTTTGGGAAAAAAAACGTAGAAACCTGGAGGAGTTCCAGTGAAGGAGAGATCCGACTCTCACAGACGGACAGACGGACACAAGGAGACTGGAGCTGGACCCACTCTTCAGGCAGAAGAGGGACCGTCTGAGTCGAGCTGGACCCACTCTTCAGGCAGATGAGGGACCGTCTGAGTCGAGCTGGACCCACTCTTCAGGCAGAAGAGGGACCGTCGGAGGCGAGCTGGACCCACTCTTCAGGCAGACGAGGGACCGTCAGAGGCGAGCTGGACCCACTCTTCAGGCAGATGAGGGACCGACTGAGGCGAACTGGAGCCACTCTTCAGGCAGATGAGGGACCGTCCACACAGGGCAGGGACCACTTCACCAGGGGAGGGGCATCTGGGTCCACAGGTCCTCAGGAGTGAGAGAAAGAAAAGAAGGCGGTGGAACAGTTTGCAAGTGGAATCAAAAAATAAATATTGTTTGATAGCATAAGTAGTCAGAAGAAGAAGAGGATAGTGCTCAAGCTGTCATACTTCCCCCAGCATAGTTACTCCTAGGGCAGCGTAGCTGAAGCTGTGGGTTTATATTTCTGTTCCTAACTACTCTGACCATAAGCGATTTCGAAGAGGAACGTTTTAAGCCTGGACTTAAATGAAGAGACTGTGTCAGCATATTTAACATGGGTCGGGAGCTGATTCCATAACACAGGAGCTTGGTAGCTAAACGCTCTCCCTCCTACAGTACTTTTAGAGACTCTTGGCACCACCAGAAGGCCAGCATTCTGAGAGCGAAGAGCTCTGTTTGGATGATATGGTTCTATAGCATCTTTGAGGTAGGATGGGGCCATGTCATTTATGGCTTTGTAGGTCAAGAGTAGAATTTTGAATTTGATTCTAGACTCGACGGGGAGCCAGTGAAGAGACTTCAGCACTGGTGTAATGTGCTCTCTTCTTTTTGTTCCTGTTAGTAATCTTGCTGCTGCATTTTGAACCAGTTGAAAGCTTTTTATGGAGCTTTTAGGACACGCTGCAAGCAGGGAGTTACAGTAGTCTAATCTAGTCGTTACAAATGCATGGATAAGTTTTTCAGCATCACTTTTAGGCAGGATTCTTCTGATTTTGGCGATGTTGCGCAAATGGAAATAGGCTGTTTTACCAGTTCTCTGTAAAAGCACTTGGTTTGGTGCAAGTTCAGATTCTGGAGGAAGTTTATGCACCGACATAAACCTCATAAACTACATACAAATTATTATTACTTTCACAAATTATTATTTTTTAATATATTACTAAAACAGTTTTTTTTTTTAATTTGAACAGTCAAGACTAAGAAAACATGGAGAGAGAAAAAAGAAGGTTGAAAGGAAATGAGTATAAAAAAATTGGTTCTGGTTCGTCTCAAAAGATGAAATTCTACGGCTTTAATCATGGTCTTGTTTATGTTCATTTAAAACATAAAATACAGTATAAAGCTCAGTCTAATCTAGTTTAATCTCAACTTCCTCCTTCTTTACAATGGCTCTCATTTAGTCCCATCACATCTGCATCACCTTCACGACACCTGTAATAATATTGCCGGTCCAAATACCGGTTCAATAATTGATACTAATAATAATAATAGAGATATGAGAGCGACACAGAAGTACAGTTATGTGTTGATGCAGCGTCTGGTTCTGTCCTCTCTGTCGGCTTCTGTCCACAGTCAAAGCCTCGGCCTCTTGTCCATCTCCCTGAGCAAATATTTAGATTCCCTTGATACCTCTATTAAGACTGTTTGGAGACTTTCCCCAGCGTTTTCACCTCAGAGGAAGGATGTATAAAGTATTTCTTGGTGTAAAAAAGCGAGGAAGTGAGAACCGAGAGAGACGGATTAAGTGTCCGAGCGCACCTTCTGTAAATATTTGAGACATCTGCAGAATCTGGATAACCTTCTCTGTCGCTAAAAGATGAACCTTTTCCTGTGATAAGTTCCCCATTTGAATAAAAGTGCGATGTGCGTCTTGTGCTCTGCAGACGCTCGTCAAAAGGATTATTTATTATTTACTTTAGTGAGAAATAATGGCCGTCTTTTATTAATCGAGGGAGACTTATAATGTTCAAGTTATTTTAAAGAGCATTTGATGAAATTGTGAAATGTGTGAAGGTGCTGTTCCAAAGAAGTTGAACTGCATGTGGCAAGTTAGACTACTCAATTCACTTAACATTGTACAGCAATATATTTTAGATTTTGCAATTATTCTTTTTTTTACTTGTTTGGATTGACAATTTTGGTGAAGTTTGTAATTGTACTTCCTGGTTGGACTTGGGTTGCAGATTTATGATGATTATGACACAGTATTATAACACATTTTGTATTGAAAACTGTATATATTTCATTACTTGCCTCAAACAACTACAAAACAAACAATGCCCTATAATGACAATGTAAAACCAGTTTTTTTTAATTATTTGCAAATTTATAAAAATAAAAATAATGAAAAAATCACATGTATGAAAGTATTCACATTGTTTGCCATGACATAAAAAATGTAGCTCAGGTACATAGTTCTTCCACTTCTACAATTCCAGCACTTTGGATGCACTTTATATAAAAATAAACCTCATTTTATCTGAAAAGTCTGGGAACCCTGTAAACAAGGGCTGGGTACTGTTTAAAGATACCAGTACAATACTTATACCAGTACAATACTTATCCCAGTACAATACCAGTACAATACTTATCCCAGTACAATACTTATACCAGTACAATACTTATACCAGTACAATACCAGTACAATACTTATCCCAGTACAATACTTATCCCAGTACAATACCAGTACAATACTTATCCCAGTACAATACTTATCCCAGTACAATACCAGTACAATACTTATCCCAGTACAATACTTATCCCAGTACAATACTTTTACCAGTACAATACCAGTACAATACTTATCCCAGTACAATACTTATACTTATACCCAAAACTGGTACTGAATGTTTTTCATTTTCTGTTGAAAGTGTTGATACCTGGTGGATTCTGGGAGCGCGATCAAAGCTCAGGCAGTGTCACCACACACACACCACACATAAAACATATTTCATTGAATGTATGAATATTGCAGCTCTCATATGTCATTCTAGATAATGTTGATACAGTTATAAGCACCAAACATGTAATTGTTCAGCTCTAGTACCCGAAACACCATGTGCTAAATGTGTGAAAAGTCCCCATTTGGAAAGAAACAAAATATGGGCCAGGTTGTTGCCATGGTGATGTGAACAACAGTGACAAAGGATTTGTAAATGTGACCTAAAGTTGTAGTCTGTCACAGTTTGAGGAAGCGTCTCATCTCTTCCTTCTCGCGCCTCCTGCCACGGCTGCGTATGTAAGTGCTGTTGCTGATGAATATTTAAGGATTGTTTTTTTGCCCATCATCTTTTTTTGCTCGGCCCGGCCGTCTCCCATGACGATACGCGAGTTGTGCTGTTACATCATCTGGATCAGGGCCACAGCTGAGATAAAAGGCTCCAGTGAAGCAGCACTTCTCTTCATGTGATATGCATTAGCCGCTAACTGGGATTACTGCTCATTAAAATCAATGTTCTCTGAGATGTGCCTCCAATAATAACGCGTAAATCCTCTGCTTATTTACCAGCACTGGATCCGCGCGCTCATCCGCCCGAGGCACTAAGCCTGAAGATGTGTTTCTCTGATAAACGTGAAATAACACGGGGTCACTGAGTTGGTGCATCAGCAGATTGTTTGTTGCGATTTTAAAGACGTGATAGTTTAGCAGGAAACACATTACAACAAAGAAAAATGAGACATTCATAACATTTTAAAGGGAAAATAGTATGTAACATAAACTAAAATAAAATAAATGAGCATTTTCATCTTGTTGCCAGTGTTTCTTCATCGTTATCTCACTCAAAGTTGATTTAATTCATGCACGTTTGAGTTCCTGTTTTGTCCAGCTCAAAGTCCAAAGTCCTGTTTTCTCAGACACTTCAATAGACTAAGTATGAATGTATGGAACTTACATCCAAGTTGCTGCAGTAGAATTCACTTAAAATCAGCCTGGAATGTACTAAAAGACTCATTTCTGAATATTCATATGAAAACAAGTGTCCTCCTCACATCAGCATGTCCCGACAGACAGGATGGGTCAAGTGTTTTACCCAAGGACGTAACAGCAATATGAAGACAGGACCATCAACCTTTAGATGAAGACAACCGCTTCCTTAGACCTTTTCCAGAGGATTGATTCAACTTTCATGGGAAAAATGCATTGATTAACAGTCAATTTATGAGTTTGGGAAGGAATATAACAGTCAGTCCTCCAGTGAACGTCTAAGTTATTGAGCTATTGCTGCCCTGGGATCTTGATGACACATTTTCAAAGGTTTCCGAAAAAGCTCTTAGACAATAAGAGTCTAAAATGACACAATTGGTATCTGAGGAGTTGGACTGCAATTCCCCCTTAAATGTGTCTGCTCCGTTTGGACTCTGAGAAATCTGTGATTTCTCCTTCTTTCACCATTTTAATCGTAGCAGCGGGAACTGTGAGATGTAAATGTAGTCAAACCAGACAAGAGGAAGAAAGTGTCTTCTCCAAATCGTTGTAGCACCACATAACATCAATTAATGATGAATTAATAATGTTCTTTTTAGAAATAAAATGTAAAATGACTGTGTATCACAACTATATATGAATTGTTATAAAATAGATTACAATAAGCCTGTTTTCCCCTCACACGTCACCAGAATGGAGCTTCTTTTAGAGGTTTGTGCATGAGCTCTGAGGACAACACAGCCTCAAACTCATGGATCTGAGCTCAAACCACTCGAATAAACCTGTGCCCGAACTGAGCACGTGACGAGGAGACGTGAATCTTTGTTTGTAGCTAAGGCCATGTTCACGTGTCTAATGATGAGACGTTAATTAGGAATACAGGCATTCATACTCTCATTTAACAACATAGAGCACTAACTATGAAGTCATCTTATTTATTCCAGTCAGCGGCTGACTTAGGGATGGAAGTTGAGCTCAGTGGAAGAGGCTGAGGTTCAAAGCCCGATTTTTTTCCACTTTTGTTTTATCCACTAAATATTGAACCCCCCAAGTCCGCGTGCCCATCCATAAAAGTCACCGCACGCTCCTGCTTTGTATGCAGCATATTCAGTGGTACAATCACCCAAAACACCTGCTGCAATGTCTGGTTTGAGTTTTTGGCAAAGTCAGCAAAAGTATTGTTGAGTGAAAGGTTTATATATATTATCTATTCAACAGTTATTATGAGCACAGGCTGTGAGTGATCTAACACGCAAATGGAAAAATAAATGCCATCTCAGAATAATAACCTGCCATTTAAAAAGCTATTGTTTCTTGTAAAAATATGTGCACTCAGAAAAGAGTTCACTGTTTATTTCTATTGCATAAAGAAAAGGAAAAATAAATCTGGATAAATTGCTTGAAAACAAATTAGAGGTTAATATTGGGCACACGGGCCTGTGATTACATCTGTGCAAGAGCTGAAGAGAAGCATTTTAGAGACAAATTGTTCAGTGTATCGTCTCCAGTGATTCAAATGATCTTCTTGCGCATTATTTTGCCTTCGAAGATGTGTGAAACACCATTCCAACCAATCAATTCTTCTGTAAAAATAGCGTTTTCATCATTCAGCCAATAATAATTGCAGTATGTTACCTGTGCACATGGAACGCAGGCAGCATGCATGTTGTGTAAGATGTGTGCATTCATTATTAAACGCTATTACTCACATGCTTATATAAGTCCCCAGATCAGAAGTGCTACGTGCAGATAACCTACAGGAGAAAAAAACATGATGAATATTTGACATGTGTTCCACTGTGCTGCCTCAGCTTCAGCTGCAATATTAATCAGGCTTCTGAGTGGATTGGCCACGCCTGTGCGAGAAAAAGGTAGAAAATAAAATAGCTCCATTGGGACACGAGTTAATGCAAACTGGCACTTTGTCAATTCCATTTATGAGAGCAACTTTAAGGTTAACAATTGTCATTAGGCCTGACATGCTCCGGGTGAAGGTAATCAGTGCTGGGTCCATAATTGTGCATGTGTAATTACGCAGGTCGGTCTGCTGCAGCCGCGGGGCATCACAAGCAGAGAAATGACCACTCTTAACAACAATGACCACATCTGATGCTGAGTTTACCCTTCTCACATTCTCTAAAGCGGCTCAACTGAATAAAAAAGCCACTATAATGTAAATATCATTAGATGCAATGTATTTACTATTACAATTTTTTTTTATTTAATTGTTTTATACGTTATATTGTAAATGAGAAACAGATCTACATATTGCATGGTCTTTGATGATGTGTAATATTTAATAATTGATGTAAAATGTTGTGTATTTAAATGTTTTTTATGAGTTATGTAATGAAGGGCATGTTTAAAGGTTTATCAGTCACGATCGCACAGTTACTCTAAGCAGATGATGTTTTCTCCAGTTTGTCATTTATTCAGATGTAGTTTCTTCTCTCGTGATAGATTCTAGAAATGTCCACAGCTTATGAAAATTCAGGACTTTAATGAACAAGTCTGAAGAAGTATGTGACACTGAAGTACCACAAGTCAAGGGGGGGAAGGTTTTGACTTCTTCCTTCTCCATTTCAAACAGAAATGACCAATCAAATGTTGTTTGAGGTCCTCAGTTTTCCAAATGAGGGTCAATATGAATGTTAACAATAAGCTCAAACACAAACTCTCAGCTGCTTGTGTCATGAGCGAAGATTTAAGGGTTTTTAGTGTGAACCAAGCCAAAAAACAACATCCTCAGGGTTGACAAATCGTATGAAGTTATTTGTGGAATGTTTTTCCAATCCACCCTATTATTTTATTTAGGACAAGGCCTGACTTACTTATTTTAAGGTTCACAACATCAAAACTAGGACTAAACCAGGACTAAACCCAAAACTAAACCTTGACTATATCAGGACTAAACTAGGACTAGAACAGGACCAAAGCACGTCCACATCAGGACTAAATTAGGACTAGAACAGGACCAAAGCACGTCCACATCAGGACTAAACTAGGCCTAGAACAGGACCAAAGCTCGTCCACATCAGGATTAAACTAGGACTAGAACAGGACCAAAGCTCGTCCACATCAGGACTAAACTAGGCCTAGAACAGGACCAAAGCACGTCCACATCAGGATTAAACTAGGACTAGAACAGGACCAAAGCTCGTCCACATCAGGATTAAACTAGGACTAGAACAGGACCAAAGCTCGTCCACATCAGGATTAAACTAGGCCTAGAACAGGACCAAAGCACGTCCACATCAGGATTAAACTAGGACTAGAACAGGACCAAAGCACGTCCACATCAGGACTAAACTAGGACTAGAACAGGACCAAAGCTTGTCCACATCAGGACTAAACTAGGCCTAGAACAGGACCAAAGCACGTCCACATCAGGATTAAACTAGGACTAGAACAGGACCAAAGCACGTCCACATCAGGACTAAACTAGGACTAGAACAGGACCAAAGCTCGTCCACATCAGGACTAAACTAGGACTAGAACAGGACCAAAGCTTGTCCACATCAGGACTAAACTAGGACTAGAACAGGACCAAAGCACGTCCACATCAGGATTAAACTAGGACTAGAACAGGACCAAAGCACGTCCACATCAGGACTAAACTAGGACTAGAACAGGACCAAAGCATGTCCACATCAGGACTAAACTAGGACTAGAACAGGACTAAACTAGGACTAGAACAGGACCAAAGCTCGTCCACTTCAGGACTAAACTAGGACTAGAACAGGACTAAACTAGGACTAGAGCAGGACCAAAGCACGTCCACATCAGGACTAAACTAGGACTAGAACAGGACCAAAGCTCGTCCACATCAGGACTAAACTAGGACTAGAACAGGACCAAAGCTCGTCCACATCAGGACTAAACTAGGACTAGAACAGGACCAAAGCACGTCCACATCAGGACTAAACTAGGACTAGAACAGGACCAAAGCTCGTCCACATCAGGACTAAACTAGGACTAGAACAGGACCAAAGCTCGTCCACATCAGGACTAAACTAGGACTAGAACAGGACCAAAGCATGTCCACATCAGGACTAAACTAGGACTAGAACAGGACTAAACTAGGACTAGAGCAGGACCAAAGCACGTCCACATCAGGACTAAACTAGGACTAGAACAGGACCAAAGCTCGTCCACATCAGGACTAAACTAGGACTAGAACAGGACCAAAGCTCGTCCACATCAGGACTAAACTAGGACTAGAACAGGACCAAAGCTCGTCCACATCAGGACTAAACTAGGACTAGAACAGGACCAAAGCTCGTCCACATCAGGACTAAACTAGGACTAGAACAGGACCAAAGCACGTCCACATCAGGACTAAACTAGGACTAGAACAGGACCAAAGCTTGTCCACATCAGGACTAAACTAGGACTAGAACAGGACCAAAGCATGTCCACATCAGGACTAAACTAGGACTAGAACAGGACTAAACTAGGACTAGAACAGGACCAAAGCTCGTCCACTTCAGGACTAAACTAGGACTAGAACAGGACTAAACTAGGACTAGAGCAGGACCAAAGCATGTCCACATCAGGACTAAACTAGGACTAGAACAGGACCAAAGCTCGTCCACATCAGGACTAAACTAGGACTAGAACAGGACCAAAGCTCGTCCACATCAGGACTAAACTAGGACTAGAACAGGACCAAAGCTCGTCCACATCAGGACTAAACTAGGACTAGAACAGGACCAAAGCACGTCCACATCAGGACTAAACTAGGACTAGAACAGGACCAAAGCTCGTCCACATCAGGACTAAACTAGGACTAGAACAGGACCAAAGCTCGTCCACATCAGGACTAAACTAGGACTAGAACAGGACCAAAGCACGTCCACATCAGGACTAAACTAGGACTAGAACAGGACCAAAGCTCGTCCACATCAGGACTAAACTAGGACTAGAACAGGACCAAAGCTCGTCCACATCAGGACTAAACTAGGACTAGAACAGGACCAAAGCTCGTCCACATCAGGACTAAACTAGGACTAGAACAGGACCAAAGCTCGTCCACATCAGGACTAAACTAGGACTAGAACAGGACCAAAGCTCGTCCACATCAGGACTAAACTAGGACTAGAACAGGACCAAAGCTCGTCCACATCAGGACTAAACTAGGACTAGAACAGGACCAAAGCTCGTCCACATCAGGACTCAAATGGGCTCAACTCAACTTCATGTCTTGCTTGAGTTTGACGTATTGCACAAAAAGTGAATTGACTGTGAAATCAAATATAAAAACACTGACATATTACTTCATGCGTGCCAGTTTCTTTACTCATTATTATTATTTGTGCTGCTCTTTTTGTCTTTTTTTGCTCTCTGCTTGTCCCACCTCTGTCCACGGCCCGCACTAAATCGCTATCACTGCAACTAGAAGAAATCCTGATGAAAAACACCAGGGCAGATCCACGGGGGGTCAGTGGTGATGGAGGAAAGTGATGTCTGACAGATTTATTACGGGTTTTCAAGAATGTATTTAGTGTTGTGCAGGATTTGGGTCACGACATTGTAGAGGAAGGATAAGAAGAGCGGAGATTACTGACATCCTTATCTAAAGCAACACAGAATACACTATTATATATCACATGTACAAGTATTTAGGTCTCGAGTAGTATGTTCAGTCACGTTTCTGAATTTATCCTGTAAAGTCTTACGTGATGAAGACATAAGCTGCTATGAAGGGATTGGTAGAAACATTGTATACACAGACTTTATGGAGAATATTGAAGTCAGTAGTTTATGTATTTGGTGGATTATCAAAGTGAAGGATTTGATACTATGGAGATAAATAGCTCACCTTTGACCTGCACCAAAGCTGAGGATTTGTTGGATCCCGCACAAGCGATAACGTCCTTCGAACTGAAAACTGCATCATGTTGAAGAGACAGATGCTTTTAAAACATAATATGAAACATAAGGCTTATGATAAGTCTTTAAGGCCGTTATGACGTGTGGTAAGTGCCATTCACACTGATGGATCTGCTCCTGTGAAGTCAGACATGTACTCTGAATATCATTACTTAAATACTTTAAAGGGTCTGGTTTCCATGGAGATGTTGTTGTTGTTAAGGGAGAAGTTAGAATGTTTGCGCTTATGAATGGTAATATATGTTGATTTTAGAATAGTATTTGAATGATGTGATCATCGGTTTCATTTATTTGTGATCATTTATTTTTCTTCTATACTCCTACTATTTATATCAGGGGCGATATCAGGGGGGCGATATCAGGGGGGGATATCAGGGGGGCGATACCAGGAGGGCGATATCAGAGGGGGGCGATATCAGGGGGGCAATACCAGGGGGGCGATACCAGGGGGGCGATATCAGGGGGGCGATACCAGGAGGGCAATATCAGAGGGGGGCGATATCAGGGGGGCGATATCAGAGGGGGGCGATACCAGGGGGGCGATATCAGGGGGCGATATCAGGGGGATATCAGGGGGGCGATATCAGGGGGCGATATCAGGGGGGGATATCAGGGGGGCGATATCAGGGGGGGCGATATCAGGGGGGCGATACCAGGGGGGCGATATCAGAGGGGGGCGATATCAGGGGGGCAATACCAGGGGGGCGATACCAGGGGGGCGATATCAGGGGGGCGATACCAGGAAGGCAATATCAGAGGGGGGCGATATCAGGGGGGCGATATCAGAGGGGGGCGATACCAGGGGGGCGATATCAGGGGGCGATATCAGGGGGATATCAGGGGGGCGATATCAGGGGGCGATATCAGGGGGGGATATCAGGGGGGCGATATCAGGGGGGGCGATATCAGGGGGGCGATACCAGGGGGGCGATATCAGAGGGGGGCGATATCAGGGGGGCAATATCAGGGGGGCGATACCAGGGGGGCAATATCAGAGGGTGATATCAGGGGCAATATCAGGGGGCGATATCAGGGGGGGCGATATCAGGGGGGGGCGATATCAGGGGGGCGATATCAGGGGGGCGATATCAGGGGGGGATATCAGAGGGGCGATATCAGGGGGGCGATACCAGGGGGGCGATATCAGGGGGCGATATCAGGGGGCGATATCAGGGGGGGATATCAGGGGGGCGATATCAGGGGGGGATATCAGGGGGCGATATCAGGGGGGGATATCAGGGGGGCGATATCAGGGGGCGATATCAGGGGGGTATATCAGGGGGGCGATATCAGGGGGGGCGATATCAGGGGGGCGATACCAGGGGGGCGATATCAGAGGGGGGCGATATCAGGGGGGCAATATCAGGGGGGCGATACCAGGGGGGCAATATCAGAGGGTGATATCAGGGGCAATATCAGGGGGCGATATCAGGGGGGGCGATATCAGGGGGGCAATATCAGGGGGGCGATACCAGGGGGGCGATATCAGGGGGCGATATCAGGGGGGGATATCAGGGGGGCGATATCAGGGGGGTGATATCAGGGGGCGATATCAGGGGGGGATATCAGGGGGGCGATATCAGGGGGGCGATATCAGGGGGGCGATACCAGGGGGGCGATATCAGGGGGGCGATATCAGGGGGCGATATCAGGGGGGGATATCAGGGGGGCGATATCAGGGGGGGATATCAGGGGGCGATATCAGGGGGGGATATCAGGGGGGCGATATCAGGGGGGATATCAGGGGGGTATATCAGGGGGGCGATATCAGAGGGTGATATCAGGGGGGCGATATCAGGGGGGGATATCAGGGGGCGATATCAGGGGGGGATATCAGGGGGGCGATATCAGGGGGGATATCAGGGGGGGATATCAGGGGGGCGATATCAGAGGGTGATATCAGGGGCAATATCAGGGGCAATATCAGGGGGCGATATCAAGGGGGGCGATATCAGGGGGGCGATACCAGGGGGGCGATATCAGAGGGGGGCGATACCAGGGGGGCAATATCAGTCGGCGATATGACTTTTGTCTTCACTTATTGTGCTGAACCGTCTCTCGGCACAAATAAAGGCCCCACACCATTTCTTTGCCTGAAATGTTCCACTGAACGGCATTAAACTCATCCAAGTGGAAAAACAGGTCAGAGTTACAGGTCAGGTGTGTGGAGAAGCGAGCCCACACACATTAAGTATGCATGTTTTTTAAAGGTAAAATGTACTGAATAAACCTTCAAATCATTAAATTAGATAAGATGTAATTTAATGAAGGTTTCTCCAGTGTCACATAACCTGTTGCTGCAGGTCGAGTGAAGTAGAAGCATTTTAGACTCAGATTATGACACATGACATCATACGTGTGTGTGTTTTACATGCCTCTTAATGTCTTGGTTGAGGTTCAAATACTGCATGAAGGAAAGTGCAGAAATATACCCTGTTTTTTATTTATTTTGGATTATATACTTGATTCTCCAATATCTATTTGGATCTACCACCCGCCCTCCCTCGTGATCAGGGTAATGCGGAGCGACAGGTGGGGCGGGCGGACAGGACGGGCTGTGGGTGAGCGCCCCGGGACGATGGATGACACTGGGACACAGCGGCTGCTCAGATTAACACTCCGAGGCGGCTCCGTGAAATCTGCGGCGCACCACCATCTTTAGCAGGGGCCGCGCCTCACCAGAGAGCGACCGCATGGGGCCCGCGCAGCGCTGGAAATGCTTTGGAGCCAAAAGATTATCTACAGCACGTGCCGAGTCAGTGAGCCCGGGGTTACAAGAGATGGAGCTGCAAATGTCCCCTCAAATGTCCCCTCAAATGTGCAGTAAGTCCGTTCAAGGCCTCAGTGTTACTACAGAGGATGAATACTTCAATCATGACTTTAAATTGAGCTTTTTGGGGCATGTTTTCTGCCGTGCTTTACAGTATTCATTCAACTGTGTCGATATGTTTGATAATGAGTTACTTAATTATCATATAAGGGTGAATTTACTGGAATGTGCGGTATAACGTTAACATTAACAACGTAATGCAACATGTTTTGATTTCTAATGTTTAATAAATCAGAATAAAACATATAAGCACAATAAAGCTAAAGAAAAAAAACGAATGCCATTTACAATCTGATGGAAACAGCTTGAGCTTGAGCATTTATATTCTCCTGAGCTCAAATGAGTCCTGACAAAATGGAGAAGTTATAACTGAAACATGGAAAATGTAAAGGCCCAGCTCATCTCATGCTATTTATGAGCCTGTTTGGCAAGACTTCCAAACGCAGTGCAATAATCGTCAAACCATAAAGTGCAGTGACCAATAGTTCCCTTTATTACAGTTGTAAATGATGGCGTCAGTGTTTATGACTTCCTTCTGTCTAAAATAAAAAAGGTTTCTCTTCAAGCCAGAATCCATCTGTTTCACTCTGGAAAAGCTCCTTGCACGAAATTGCATCATTCAGAATTTCACCTGTTTGTTTTTCGGCTGTGGCCCGATTGTTGCAGTTTCACCTCATTTAAAGTTTACTCCCAATTTTACATCAACTCCTAGTTCGAAAGGTCAGGAGTGAGTAAATGAGAGAAAGTGTGTGACCGTCAGAGGAAACGGATTATTGTGTGGGATTAGGAACGATCTGACAAAATGTCTGATATTTGATAAGATAAAAGCGTCTCATCAATATTCTGAACATATTCTGAAGGAGGACGACAGAATCACATGCAAGTTTACATATATATATTTCACTCTGGTTATTAACATTCAGTTTGTTGTTATGTAAGCGGAGGAGTAACTTAGAAGAACACGAAAGTACACGAGTATCAAACATCAAGTGGATATTTAAGATATTCATCTCAAATGTCATAAATGTATCTGTGTCCACAGATTAAATAATCTGAGTAAATAAGAGTAAATAAGTACATTATATTCATAGAGTTCCTTTCCTCCAGCCAGGCTCACTACGTGCTCCACAGATTAAAATAACAATAAAGAAGATAAAACTAAAACTAACCTAAACTAACTATAAAGTCTCATTCCCGAGCTCCTTCTGTACCACACAGATCCTTTGCAGTTCAATAGTCCTTGTTTAGAACTTTTATAGTAATAGTGTTGTCCCATATTAGACCTGGTTTAGCACTAATTTAGACCTAGTATAGATCTGGTGGTACTCAAATATTTTCTTAGTTGGGACTTGATGTGAAAAGTTGGAGAACCATTGAGGGAGCTCCTGTCTAAATAAGAGGGCTTTTATTTTAAATGGATTAGGAGGAAGAATAAAGAAGTAAACATTGAAAAACAATAAAGATTTCTAAGAATCAATGAAGGAACTGGAGACGTTTGATTTAGTTCTAAATAATATATGACCAATGAACTAATTATTTTCATGCATCACTGAAATAAACACATCTGACTGCACAGTTCTGCTTGGGTTTGGCTCCAGGGGCGATGGAGGGCCTCCACTGGACCATACTGGACCATACTGGACCATACTGGATCATACTGGACCATACTGGACCATACTGGAGACTGGACCATACTGGACCATACTGGACCATACTGGACCATCATACTGGACCATACTGGACCATCATACTGGACTATACTGGACCATACTGGACCATACTGGAGACTGGACCATACTGGACCATACTGGACCATACTGGATGTTGTTGGCGGTGTTGTTGGCGGTGTTGTTGGCGGTGTTGTTGGTGGAGTTGTTGGTGGTGTTGTTGGTGGAGTTGTTGGTGGTGTTGTTGGTGGTGTTGTTGGTGGAGTTATTGGTGGTGTTGTTGGTGGAGTTGTTGGTGGTGTTGTTGGTGGTGTTGTTGGCGGTGTTGTTGGCGGTGTTGTTGGTGGTGTTAGTGGAGTTGTTGGTGGTGTTGTTGGTGGAGTTGTTGGTGGTGTTGTTAGCGGTGTTATTGGCGGTGTTGTTGGCGGTGTTGTTGGCGGTGTTGTTGGCGGAGTTGTTGGTGGTGTTGTTGGTGGAGTTGTTGGTGGTGTTGTTGGTGGTGTTGTTGGTAGTGTTGTTGGTGGAGTTGTTGGTGGAGTTGTTGGTGGTGTTGTTGGTGGAGTTGTTGGTGGTGTTGTTGGTGGTGTTGTTGGTGGAGTTGTTGGTGGTGTTGTTGTTGGTGGTGTTGTTGGTGGAGTTGTTGGTGGTGGTGTTGTTGGTGGTGTTGTTGGTGGTGGTGTTGGTGGAGTTGTTGGTGGAGTTGTTGGTGGTGGTGTTGGTGGTGTTGGTGGTGGTGTTGTTGGTGGTGTTGTTGGTGGAGTTTTGGTGTTGTTGGTGGAGTTGTTGGTGGTGTTGTTGGTGGTGTTGTTGGTGGTGTTGTTGGTGGTGTTGTTGGTGGAGTTGTTGATGGTATTTTTGGTGGTTGTGTTGTTGGTGGTGTTGTTTGTGGAGTTGTTGGTGGTGTTGTTGGTGGTGTTGTTGGTGGAGTTGTTGGTGGTGTTGTTGGTGGTGTTGTTGGTGGTGTTGTTGGTGGAGTTGTTGGTGGTGTTGTTGGTGGTGTTGTTGGTGGAGTTTTTGGTGGTGTTGTTGGTGGAGTTGTTGATGGTGTTTTTGGTGGTGGTGTTGTTGTTGGTGTTGTTGGTGGAGTTGTTGGTGGTGTTGTTGGTGGTGGTGTTGGTGGAGTTGTTGGTGGAGTTGTTGGTGGAGTTGTTGGTGGTGGTGTTGGTGGTGTTGGTGGTGGTGTTGTTGGTGGTGTTGTTGGTGGAGTTTTGGTGTTGTTGGTGGAGTTGTTGGTGGTGTTGTTGGTGGTGTTGTTGGTGGTGTTGTTGGTGGAGTTGTTGATGGTATTTTTGGTGGTTGTGTTGTTGGTGGTGTTGTTTATGGAGTTGTTGGTGGTGTTGTTGGTGGTGTTGTTGGTGGAGTTGTTGGTGCTGTTGTTGGTGGTGTTGTTGGTGGTGTTGTTGGTGGAGTTGTTGGTGGTGTTGTTGGTGGTGTTGTTGGTGGAGTTGTTGGTGGTGTTGTTGGTGGTGTTGTTGGTGGTGTTGTTGGTGGTGTTGTTGGTGGTGTTGTTGGTGGGGTTGTTAGTGGTGTTGTTGGTGGAGTTGTTGGTGGTGTTGTTGGTGGTGTTGTTGGTGGAGTTGTTGGTATTGTTGGTGGAGTTGTTGTTGGTGGTGTTGTTGGTGGTGTTGTTGGTGGTGTTGTTGGTGGAGTTGTTGGTGGAGTTATTGGTGGTGTTGTTGGTGGAGTTGTTGGTGGTGTTGTTGGTGGAGTTGGTGGTGTTGTTGGTGAGGTTGTTGGTGGTGTTGTTGGTGGTGGTGTTGTTGGTGGAGTTGTTGGTGGTGGTGTTGTTGGTGGTGTTGTTGGTGGTGTTGTTGGTGGAGTTGTTGGTGGAGTTGTTGGTGGAGTTGTTGGTGGTGGTGTTGTTGGTGGTGTTGTTGGTGGAGTTGGTGGTGGTGTTGTTGGTGGAGTTGTTGGTGGTGGAGTTGTTGGTGGTGTTGTTGGTGGTGTTGTTGGTGGTGTTGTTGGTGAAGTTGTTGGTGTTGTTGGTGGTGTTGTTGGTGGTGTTGTTGGTGGAGTTGTTGGTGCTGTTGTTGGTGGAGTTGTTGGTGCTGTTGTTGGTGGTGTTGTTGGTGGAGTTATTGGTGGTGTTGTTGGTGGAGTTGTTGGTGGTGTTGTTGGTGGTGTTGTTGGCGGTGTTGTTGGCGGTGTTGTTGGCGGTGTTGTTGGTGGAGTTGTTGGTGGTGTTGTTGGTGGAGTTGTTGGTGGTGTTGGTGGTGGTGTTGTTGGTGGAGTTATTGGTGGTGTTGTTGGTGGAGTTGTTGGTGGTGTTGTTGGTGGTGTTGTTGGCGGTGTTGTTGGCGGTGTTGTTGGCGGTGTTGTTGGTGGAGTTGTTGGTGGTGTTGTTGGTGGAGTTGTTGGTGGTGTTGTTAGCGGTGTTGTTGGCGGTGTTGTTGGCGGTGTTGTTGGCGGTGTTGTTGGTGGAGTTGTTGGTGGTGTTGTTGGTGGAGTTGTTGGTGGTGTTGTTGGTGGTGTTGTTCGTGGAGTTATTGGTGGTGTTGTTGGTGGAGTTGTTGGTGGTGTTGTTGGTGGTGTTGTTGGCGGTGTTGTTGGCGGTGTTGTTGGTGGTGTTGTTGGTGGAGTTGTTGGTGGTGTTGTTGGTGGAGTTGTTGGTGGTGTTGTTAGCGGTGTTGTTGGCGGTGTTGTTGGCGGTGTTGTTGGTGGAGTTGTTGGTGGTGTTGTTGGTGGAGTTGTTGGTGGTGTTGTTGGTGGTGTTGTTGGTGGTATTGTTGGTGGAGTTGTTGGTGGAGTTGTTGGTGGTGTTGTTGGTGGAGTTGTTGGTGGTGTTGTTGGTGGTGTTGTTGGTGGAGTTGTTGGTGGTGTTGTTGTTGGTGGTGTTGTTGGTGGAGTTGTTGGTGGTGGTGTTGTTGGTGGTGTTGTTGGTGGTGGTGTTGGTGGAGTTGTTGGTGGAGTTGTTGGTGGAGTTGTTGGTGGTGGTGTTGGTGGTGTTGGTGGTGGTGTTGTTGGTGGTGTTGTTGGTGGAGTTTTGGTGTTGTTGGTGGAGTTGTTGGTGGTGTTGTTGGTGGTGTTGTTGGTGGTGTTGTTGGTGGAGTTGTTGATGGTATTTTTGGTGGTTGTGTTGTTGGTGGTGTTGTTTGTGGAGTTGTTGGTGGTGTTGTTGGTGGTGTTGTTGGTGGTGTTGTTGGTGGAGTTGTTGGTGGTGTTGTTGGTGGTGTTGTTGGTGGAGTTGTTGGTGGTGTTGTTGGTGGTGTTGTTGGTGGAGTTGTTGGTGGTGTTGTTGGTGGAGTTGTTGATTGTGTTTTTGGTGGTGGTGTTGTTGGTGGTGTTGTTGGTGGAGTTGTTGGTGGTGTTGTTGGTGGAGTTGTTGTTGGTGGTGTTGTTGGTGGTGTTGTTGGTGGAGTTGTTAGTGGTGTTGTTGGTGGAGTTGTTGGTGGTGTTGTTGGTGGAGTTATTGGTGGTGTTGTTGGTGGAGTTGTTGGTGGTGGTGTTGTTGGTGGTGTTGTTGGTGGAGTTGTTGGTGGAGTTATTGGTGGTGTTGTTGGTGGAGTTGTTGGTGGTGTTGTTGGTGGTGGTGTTGTTGGTGGAGTTGTTGGTGGTGTTGTTGGTGGTGGTGTTGTTGGTGGAGTTGTTGGTGGTGGTGTTGTTGGTGGTGTTGTTGGTGGTGTTGTTGGTGGAGGTGTTGGTGGAGTTGTTGGTGGAGTTGTTGGTGGTGGTGTTGTTGGTGGTGTTGTTGGTGGTGTTGTTGGTGGAGTTGGTGGTGGAGTTGTTGGTGTTGTTGGTGGAGTTGTTGCTGGTGTTGTTGGTGGAGTTGTTGGTGGTGTTGTTGGTGGTGTTGTTGGTGGAGTTGTTGGTGGTGTTGTTGGTGGTGTTGTTGGTGGAGTTGTTGGTGGTGTTGTTGGTGGAGTTGTTGTTGGTGGTGTTGTTGGTGGTGTTGTTGGTGGTGTTGTTGGTGGAGTTGTTAGTGGTGTTGTTGGTGGAGTTGTTGGTGGTGTTGTTGGTGGAGTTATTGGTGGTGTTGTTGGTGGAGTTGTTGGTGGTGGTGTTGTTGGTGGTGTTGTTGGTGGAGTTGTTGGTGGAGTTATTGGTGGTGTTGTTGGTGGAGTTGTTGGTGGTGTTGTTGGTGGAGTTGGTGGTGTTGTTGGTGGAGTTGTTGGTGGTGTTGTTGGTGGTGGTGTTGTTGGTGGAGTTGTTGGTGGTGGTGTTGTTGGTGGTGTTGTTGGTGGTGTTGTTGGTGGAGGTGTTGGTGGAGTTGTTGGTGGAGTTGTTGGTGGTGGTGTTGTTGGTGGTGTTGTTGGTGGAGTTGGTGGTGGTGTTGTTGGTGGTGTTGTTGGTGGAGTTGTTGGTGGTGTTGGTGGAGTTGTTGCTGGTGTTGTTGGTGGAGTTGTTGGTGGTTTTGTTGGTGGTGTTGTTGGTGGTGTTGTTGGTGGAGTTGTTGGTGTTGTTGGTGGAGTTGTTGCTGGTGTTGTTGGTGGAGTTGTTGGTGGTGTTGTTGGTGGTGTTGTTGGTGGTGTTGTTGGTGGAGTTGTTGATGGTGTTTTTGGTGGTGGTGTTGTTGGTGGTGTTGTTGGTGGAGTTATTGGTGGTGTTGTTGGTGGAGTTGTTGGTTGTGTTGTTGGTGGTGTTGTTGGCGGTGTTGTTGGCGATGTTGTTGGTGGTGTTGTTGGTGGAGTTGTTGGTGGTATTTTTGGTGGAGTTGTTGGTGGTGTTGTTAGCGGTGTTGTTGGCGGTGTTGTTGGCGGTGTTGTTGGCGGTGTTGTTGGTGGAGTTGTTGGTGGTGTTGTTGGTGGAGTTGTTGGTGGTGTTGTTGGTGGAGTTGTTGGTGGTGTTGTTGGTGGTGTTGTTGGTGGTGTTGTTGGTGGAGTTGTTGGTGGAGTTGTTGGTGGTGTTGTTGGTGGAGTTGTTGGTGGTGTTGTTGGTGGTGTTGTTGGTGGAGTTGTTGGTGGTGGTGTTGTTGTTGGTGGTGTTGTTGGTGGAGTTGTTGGTGGTGGTGTTGTTGGTGGTGTGGTTGGTGGTGGTGTTGGTGGAGTTGTTGGTGGAGTTGTTGGTGGAGTTGTTGGTGGTGGTGTTGGTGGTGTTGGTGGTGGTGTTGTTGGTGGTGTTGTTGGTGGAGTTTTGGTGTTGTTGGTGGAGTTGTTGGTGGTGTTGTTGGTGGTGTTGTTGGTGGTGTTGTTGGTGGAGTTGTTGATGGTATTTTTGGTGGTGGTGTTGGTGGTGGTGTTGTTGGTGGTGTTGTTGGTGGAGTTTTGGTGTTGTTGGTGGAGTTGTTGGTGGTGTTGTTGGTGGTGTTGTTGGTGGTGTTGTTGGTGGAGTTGTTGATGGTATTTTTGGTGGTGGTGTTGTTGGTGGTGTTGTTGGTGGTGTTGTTGGTGGAGTTGTTGATGGTATTTTTGGTGGTGGTGTTGTTGGTGGTGTTGTTGGTGGAGTTGTTGGTGGTGTTGTTGGTGGAGTGGTTGGTGGTGTTGTTGGTGGTGTTGTTGGTGGAGTTGTTGGTGGTGTTGTTGATGATGTTGTTGGTGGTGTTGTTGGTGGAGTTGTTGGTGGTGGTGTTGTTGGTGGTGTTGTTGGTGGAGTTGTTGGTGGTGTTGTTGGTGGTGTTGTTGGTGGTGTTGTTGGTGGAGTTGTTGGTGGTGTTGTTGGTGGAGTTGTTGGTGGTGGTGTTGTTGGTGGTGTTGTTGGTGGTGGTGTTGGTGGAGTTGTTGGTGGAGTTGTTGGTGGAGTTGTTGGTGGTGGTGTTGGTGGTGTTGGTGGTGGTGTTGTTGGTGGTGTTGTTGGTAGAGTTTTGGTGTTGTTGGTGGAGTTGTTGGTGGTGTTGTTGGTGGTGTTATTGGTGGTGTTGTTGGTGGTGTTGTTGGTGGAGTTGTTGATGGTATTTTTGGTGGTGGTGTTGTTGGTGGTGTTGTTGGTGGAGTTGTTGGTGGTGTTGTTGGTGGAGTGGTTGGTGGTGTTGTTGGTGGTGTTGTTGGTGGTGGAGTTGTTGAAGTGTTGTTGGTGGTGTTGTTGGTGGTGTTGTTGGTGGAGTTGTTGGTGGTGGTGTTGTTGGTGGTGTTGTTGGTGGAGTTGTTGGTTGTGTTGTTGGTGGAGTTGTTGGTGGTGTTGTTGGTGGAGTTGTTGATGGTGTTTTTGGTGGTGGTGTTGTTGGTGGTGTTGTTGGTGGAGTTGTTAGTGGTGTTGTTGGTGGAGTTGTTGTTGGTGGTGTTGTTGGTGGTGTTGTTGGTGGAGTTGTTAGTGGTGTTGTTGGTGGAGTTGTTGGTGGTGTTGTTGGTGGTGTTGTTGGTGGAGTTATTGGTGGTGTTGTTGGTGGAGTTGTTGGTGGTGTTGTTGGTGGTGTTGTTGGTGGAGTTGTTGGTGGAATTATTGGTGGTGTTGTTGGTGGAGTTGTTGGTGGTGTTGTTGGTGGAGTTGGTGGTGTTGTTGGTGGTGTTGTTGGTGGAGTTGTTGGTGGTGTTGGTGGTGGTGTTGTTGGTGGAGTTGTTGGTGGTGGTGTTGTTGGTGGTGTTGTTGGTGGTGTTGGTGGTGGAGTTGTTGGTGGAGTTGTTGGTGGAGTTGTTGGTGGTGGTGTTGTTGGTGGTGTTGTTGGTGGAGTTGGTGGTGGTGTTGTTGGTGGTGTTGTTGGTGGAGTTGTTGGTGTTGTTGGTGGAGTTGTTGCTAGTGTTGTTGGTGGAGTTGTTGGTGGTATTGTTGGTGGTGTTGTTGGTGGTTTTGTTGGTGGAGTTGTTGGTGTTGTTGGTGGAGTTGTTGCTGGTGTTGTTGGTGGAGTTGTTGGTGGTGTTGTTGGTGTTGTTGTTGGTGGTGTTGTTGGTGGTGTTGTTGGTGGAGTTGTTGATGGTGTTTTTGGTGGTGGTGTTGTTGGTGGTGTTGTTGGTGGTGTTGCTGGTGGAGTTGTTGGTGGTGTTGTTGGTGGTGTTGTTGGTGGAGTTGTTGGTGGTGTTGTTGGTGGTGTTGTTGTTGGTGTTGTTGGTGGTGGTGTTGTTGGTGGTGTTGTTGGTGGAGTTGTTGGTGGTGTTGTTGGTGGTGTTGTTGGTGGAGTTAATGGTGGTGTTGTTGGTGGAGTTATTGGTGGTGGTGTTGTTGGTGGTGTTGTTGGTGGTGTTGTTGGTGGAGTTGTTGGTGGTGTTGTTGGTGGTGTTGTTGGTGGAGTTGTTCAAATCAAATCAAATCAATTTATTTTTGTAAGGCCCAAAATCACAACAACAGTTGCCTCAGAGGGCCACAGGGAGAAATGAATCAACAATGTCTGTGGTGGCGATGGAGTCAGACAATGTCTGTGGTGGCGAGGGACGATGTCCCAGGGTCCTCTGTCCTTAGACTCTCCTTCTCGGCCAGGAAAAACTACAAAAAAACCTCTTTGGGAAAAAAACGTAGAAACCTGGAGGAGTTCCAGTGAAGGAGAGATCCGACTCTCACAGACGGACAGACGGACACGAGGAGACTGGAGCTGGACCTACTCTTCAGGCAGATGAGGGACCGACTGAGGCGAGCTGGACCCACTCTTCAGGCAGAAGAGGGACCGTCTGAGTTAAGCTGGACCCACTCTTCAGATGAGGGACCGACTGAGGCGAACTGGACCCACTCTTCAGGCAGAAGAGGGACCGTCTGAGGCGAGCTGGACCCACTCTTCAGGCAGATGAGGGACCGTCTGAGTCGAGCTGGACCCACTCTTCAGGCAGATGAGGGACCGTCGGAGGCGAGCTGGACCCACTCTTCAGGCAGAAGAGGGACCGTCTGAGTTAAGCTGGACCCACTCTTCAGATGAGGGACCGACTGAGGCGAACTGGACCCACTCTTCAGGCAGATGAGGGACCGTCGGAGGCGAGCTGGACCCACTCTTCAGGCAGAAGAGGGACCGTCTGAGGTGAGCTGGACCCACTCTTCAGGCAGATGAGGGACCGTCTGAGTCGAGCTGGACCCACTCTTCAGGCAGATGAGGGACCGTCGGAGGCGAGCTGGACCCACTCTTCAGGCAGATGAGGGACCGTCGGAGGCGAGCTGGGCCCACTCTTCAGGCAGATGAGGGACCGTCGGAGTCGAGCTGGACCCACTCTTCAGGCAGATGAGGGACCGTCGGGGGCGAGCTGGACCCACTCCTCAGGCAGATGAGGGACCGTCCACACAGGGCAGGGACCACTTCACCAGGGGAGGGGCATCTGGGTCCACAGGTCCTCAGGAGTGAGAGAAAGAAAAGAAGGCGGTGAACAATTTGCAAGTGGAATCAAAAAATAAATATTGTTTGATAGCATAAGTAGTCAGAAGAAGAGGATAGTGCTCAAGCTGCCATACTTCCCCCAGCACAGTTACTCCTAGGGCAGCGTAGCTAAAGCTGTGGGTTTATGTTTCTGTTCCTAACTAGTCTGACCATAAGCGATTTCGAAGAGGAACGTTTTAAGCCTGGACTTAAATGAAGAGACTGTGTCAGCATATTTAACATGGGTCGGGAGCTGATTCCATAACATAGGAGCTTGGTAGTTAAACGCTCTACCTCCTACAGTACTTTTAGAGACTCTTGGGACCACCAGAAGGCCGGCATTCTGAGAGCGAAGAGCTCTGTTTGGATGATATGGTTCTATAGCATCTTTGAGGTAGGATGGGGCCATGTCATTTATGGCTTTGTAGGTCAAGAGTAGAATTTTGAATTTGATTCTGGACTCGACGGGGAGCCAGTGAAGAGACTTCAGCACTGGCGTAATGTGCTCTCTTCTTTTTGTTCCTGTTAGTAATCTTGCTGCTGCATTTTGAACCAGTTGAAAGCTTTTTATGGAGCTTTTAGGACACGCTGCAAGCAGGGAGTTACAGTGGTCTAATCTAGTCGTTACAAATGCATGGATAAGTTTTTCGGCATCACTTTTAGGCAGGATTCTTCTGATTTTGGCTATGTTGCGCAAATGGAAATAGGCTGTTTTACAAGCTTGATTTATATGAGCTTTAAATGAGAGCTCCTGGTCAAATAAGACTCCAAGGTTTCTTACAGTAGAACTGGAGGCTACACTGACATTGTCCAGTGTGACTATCTGCTCAGATAGACCGTCTCGTAGATGCTTACGGCCAAGCACAATGACCTCGGTTTTTTCAGGGTTAAGAAGCAGGTAGTTTAGTGTCATCCAGGTTTTTATCTCCTTCACACAAGCACTAAGTCTGTCTACTTGATCGCTCTGATCAGGTTTCATTGATAAATACAGCTGAGTGTCATCTGCATAGCAGTGGAAGTTAATGTCATGCTTTCTGATAATGTTGCCTAATGGCAGCATATAAAGAGTAAACAGAATTGGACCGAGTACCGAACCCTGTGGCACACCGTAAATTACTTTAGAGCTTGGTGAGGAGCTCTGGTTTACATTAACAAATTGGAACCTATCAGATAGATAGGATTTAAACCAGCTGAGGGCTGTTCCTCCAACACCTACATCTCATTCTAACTTCTGCAGTAGAATGTTGTGGTCAATGGTGTCAAACGCTGCGCTGAGGTCCAACAGAACCAGGATTGAGACCAGTCCATCGTCAGCGGCTAATAACAAATCATTTGTGACTTTAACTAGTGCAGTTTCAGTGCTGTGGTGGGCTCTGAACCCTGACTGGAAAACTTCAAATAAGTTATTGTCCTGCAGGTGGCGACAAAGCTGCTTTACTACAACTTTTTCAAGGATTTTAGAGACGAAGGGAAGATTTGAAATAGGTCTGTAGTTTACCAATAGGTCGGGATCTAGATTAGGCTTTTTCAGAAGAGGTTTAATGACTGCATGTTTGAAGGACTGTGGAACATAGCCACTTTGGAGTGAAGTATTTATTATATTAAGAATAGGGTCTATAATTAGGGGGAGAATGTCTTTGAGGAGTCTGCTTGGAATGGGGTCTAGGACACAAGTTGAGCTTTTAGAGGACATAATGGCTGAAGTTATCTCTGCTTGATCAACAGCTGTGAACCTTTCTAGGTTTACAGGTGGATGTATATGAGACGTTAGATTTACAGCTTGGGCTAGTTCAGGGCTAATAGCGGGGGTAATTTCATCTAATTTATCTCTGATTGTTTTTATTTTATTGTTAAAAAATAGGAGGAAATCATCAGAGCTAAGTGTAGCTTGGATTGAGGGCTCTACTGCACTGTGACAGTTTGTTAGCCTAGCTACAGTGCTGAAAAGGAATTTAGTGTTACTTTTGTTGACTTCTATTAGATTTGAATAATATCTGGTTTGGGCCTTACGCAGAGCCTGCTTATAGGACAGCAGGCAACTTTTCCATGCTTTTAGGGATTCTTCGGTGTGAGAGCGACGAAATAATCCCTCTAACTTTCTAACTCTTTGTTTATGTGAACGCAGTTCTTGGTTGTACCATGGGGAGGCGCGCTTTGGCCTAATGACCTTCTGTTTTAACGGCGCGACAACGTCAAGAGCAGACTTCAGAGAATTCATGGTCAAGTCGACACATTGATCACTTATACTGGGACTAAAGCTGTTCTCAGCAGGATCACATGACATGTCACTGAATATTGGCTCTATTATTTCTTTGAATTTTGAGATAGATTTTTCAGATATTGTCCTTTTCATTATAACTTTATTTTGTGGGACTGGATGATCTTTAAGAATAAACTGAAAGGTAATTAGGAAATTATCTGACAATATAGGGTTTTGAGGGAGGACAATGAGGTCACTAATCTCTGTTCCATACGTTAGGACAAGATCCAGAGTGTTCTTGTGAGTGTGAGTCGGTTTATTTACATTCTGAGTGAAACCAATGCTGTCTAACAAGGCGCTGAAGGCATTACTGAGAGCGTCATCACTCATGTTCACGTGGATATTAAAGTCTCCAACTATAACTATTTTATCCCAGGCTAACACTAAGTTTGATATAAAGTCAGAAAACTCTGTTAAAAACTCTGAATAGGGACCAGGAGGTCGGTAGATAACTATGAACAAAACTCCTTTTTGGTTTTTCATATTTGGACATGTGATCGACAGCATAAGGCTTTCAAATGAGTGAAATGCATTGCTAGTTTTAGGGCTCATGAGTAGGCTTGAGTGTGAGATCACTGCCACACCACCACCTCGGCCTGTGCTCCTGACAGTCTGAAAGTTAACATGGGTGGGTGGGGTGGACTCATTTAGTCTGACGTAGTCGTCTTGTTGAAGCCACGTTTCAGTTAGAGCTAGAAGATCTATGTTATAGTCACTAATTAATTCATTAACTAAGAGCGATTTGGAGGAAATTGCTCTAATGTTTAGCAGTCCACATTTTACGTGTTTATTCATTTGTGTATTTGTGTCATTTGTGATTGTTATTTTCCTTAAAAAAGTTGTTGGTGGTGTTGTTGGTGGAGTTATTGGTGGTGGTGTTGTTGGTGGTGTTGTTGGTGGCGTTATTGGTGGTGGTGTTGTTGGTGGTGTTGTTGGTGGTGTTGTTGGTGGAGTTGTTGGTGGAGTTGTTGTTTGTGTTGTTGGTGGAGTTGTTGGTGGTGTTGTTGGTGGAGTTGTTGGTGGTGTTGTTGGTGGAGTTATTGGTGGTGGTGTTGTTGGTGGTGTTGTTGGTGGCGTTATTTGTGGTGGTGTTTTTGGTGGTGTTGTTGGTGGTGTTGTTGGTGGAGTTGTTGGTGGAGTTGTTGTTTGTGTTGTTGGTGGAGTTGTTGGTGGTGTTGTTGGTGGAGTTGTTGTTGGTGGAGTTGTTGTTGGTGGAGTTGTTGGTGGTGTTGTTGGTGGTGGTGTTGTTGGTGTTGTTGGTGGAGTTGTTGGTGGTGTTGTTGGTGGAGTTGTTGGTGGTGTTGGTGGAGTTGTTGGTGGAGTTGTTGGTGGAGTTGTTGGTGGTGTTGTTGGTGGAGTTGTTGGTGGAGTTGTTGGTGGAGTTGTTGGTGGAGTTGTTGGTGGTGTTGTTGGTGGTGTTGTTGGTGGAGTTGTTGGTGGAGTTGTTGGTGGTGTTGTTGGTGGAGTTGTTGGTGGAGTTGTTGGTGGAGTTGTTGGTGGTGTTGTTGGTGGAGTTGTTGGTGGTGTTGTTGGTGGAGTTGTTTGTGGTGTTGTTGGTGGAGTTGTTGGTGGTGTTTTTGGTGGTGTTGTTGGTGGAGTTGTTGGTGGAGATGTTGGTGGTGTTGTTGGTGGAGTTGTTGGTGGTGTTGTTGGTGGAGTTGTTGGTGGTGTTGTTGGTGGAGTTGTTGGTGGAGTTGTTGGTGGTGTTGTTGGTGGTGTTGTTGGTGGAGTTGTTGGTGGTGTTGTTGGTGGAGTTGTTGGTGGTGTTTTTGGTGGTGGTGTTGTTGGTGGTGTTGTTGGTGGAGTTGTTGGTGGAGTTGTTGGTGGTGTTGTTGGTGGAGTTGTTGGTGGAGTTGTTGGTGGTGTTTTTGGTGGTGTTGTTGGTGGAGTTGGTGGTGGTGTTGTTGGTGGAGTTGTTGGTGTTGTTGGTGGAGTTGTTGCTGGTGTTGTTGGTGGAGTTGTTGGTGGTGTTGTTGTTGGTGTTGTTGGTGGTGTTGTTGGTGGTGTTGTTGGTGGAGTTGTTGATGGTGTTTTTGGTGGTGGTGTTGTTGGTGGTGTTGTTGGTGGAGTTGTTGGTGGTGTTGTTGGTGGAGTTGTTGGTGGTGTTTTTGGTGGTGGTGTTGTTGGTGGAGTTGTTGGTGGTGTTGTTGGTGGAGTTGTTGGTGGTGTTGTTGGTGGTGTTGTTGGTGGTGTTGTTGGTGGAGTTGTTGGTGGAGTTGTTGGTGGTGTTGTTGGTGGAGTTGTTGGTGGTGTTGTTGGTGGAGTTGTTGGTGGAGTTGTTGGTAGAGTTGTTGGTGGAGTTGTTGGTGGAGTTGTTGGTGGTGTTGTTGGTGGAGTTGTTGGTGGAGTTGTTGGTGGAGTTGTTGGTGGTGTTGTTGGTGGAGTTGTTGGTGGAGTTGTTGGTGGAGTTGTTGGTGGTGTTGTTGGTGGAGTTGTTGGTGGTGTTGTTGGTGGAGTTGTTGGTGGTGTTGTTGGTGGAGTTGTTGGTGGTGTTGTTGGTGGAGTTGTTGGTGGTGTTTTTGGTGGTGTTGTTGGTGGAGTTGTTGGTGGAGTTGTTGGTGGTTTTGTTGGTGGAGTTGTTGGTGGTGTTGTTGGTGGAGTTGTTGGTGGTGTTGTTGGTGGAGTTGTTGGTGGAGTTGTTGGTGTTGTTGGTGGTGTTGTTGGTGGAGTTGTTGGTGGTGTTGTTGGTGGAGTTGTTGGTGGAGTTGTTGGTGGTGTTGTTGGTGGAGTTTTTGGTGGAGTTGTTGGTGGTGTTTTTGGTGGAGTTGTTGGTGGAGTTGTTGGTGGTGTTGTTGGTGGTGTTGTTGGTGGAGTTGTTGGTGGAGTTGTTGGTGGTGTTGTTGGTGGAGTTGTTGGTGGTGTTGTTGGTGGAGTTGTTGGTGGAGTTGTTGGTGGAGTTGTTGGTGGTGTTGTTGGTGGAGTTGTTGGTGGTGTTGTTGGTGGAGTTGTTGGTGGAGTTGTTGGTGGTGTTATTGGTGGAGTTGTTGGTGGAGTTGTTGGTGGTGTTGTTGGTGGAGTTGTTGGTGGTGTTGTTGGTGGAGTTGTTGGTGGTGTTTTTGGTGGTGTTGTTGGTGGAGTTGTTGGTGGAGTTGTTGGTGGTGTTGTTGGTGGAGTTGTTGGTGGAGTTGTTGGTGGTGTTGTTGGTGGTGTTGTTGGTGGAGTTGTTGGTGGAGTTGTTGGTGGTGTTGTTGGTGGAGTTGTTGGTGGAGTTATTGGTGGTGTTGTTGGTGGTGTTGTTGGTGGAGTTGTTGGTGGAGTTGTTGGTGGTGTTGTTGGTGGAGTTGTTGGTGGTGTTGTTGGTGGAGTTGTTTGTGGAGTTGTTGTTGGTGTTGTTGGTGGAGTTGTTGGTGGTGTTGTTGGTGGAGTTGTTGGTGGAGTTGTTGGTGGAGTTGTTGGTGGAGTTGTTGGTGGTGTTGTTGGTGGAGTTGTTGGTGGAGTTGTTGGTGGTGTTGTTGGTGGAGTTGTTGGTGGAGTTGTTGGTGGAGTTGTTGGTGGTGTTGTTGGTGGAGTTGTTGGTGGTGTTGTTGGTGGAGTTGTTGGTGGTGTTGTTGGTGGAGTTGTTGGTGGTGTTTTTGGTGGTGTTGTTGGTGGAGTTGTTGGTGGAGTTGTTGGTGGTTTTGTTGGTGGAGTTGTTGGTGGTGTTGTTGGTGGAGTTGTTGGTGGTGTTGTTGGTGGAGTTGTTGGTGGAGTTGTTGGTGTTGTTGGTGGTGTTGTTGGTGGAGTTGTTGGTGGTGTTGTTGGTGGAGTTGTTGGTGGAGTTGTTGGTGGTGTTGTTGGTGGTGTTGTTGGTGGAGTTTTTGGTGGAGTTGTTGGTGGTGTTTTTGGTGGAGTTGTTGGTGGAGTTGTTGGTGGTGTTGTTGGTGGTGTTGTTGGTGGAGTTGTTGGTGGAGTTGTTGGTGGTGTTGTTGGTGGAGTTGTTGGTGGAGTTGTTGGTGGTGTTGTTGGTGGAGTTGTTGGTGGAGTTGTTGGTGGTGTTGTTGGTGGAGTTGTTGGTGGTGTTGTTGGTGGAGTTGTTGGTGGTGTTGTTGGTGGAGTTGTTGGTGGAGTTGTTGGTGGTGTTGTTGGTGGAGTTGTTGGTGGAGTTGTTGGTGGTGTTGTTGGTGGAGTTGTTGGTGGAGTTGTTGGTGGAGTTGTTGGTGGTGTTGTTGGTGGAGTTGTTGGTGGAGTTGTTGGTGGTGTTGTTGGTGGTGTTGTTGGTGGAGTTGTTGGTGGAGTTGTTGGTGGAGTTGTTGGTGGTGTTGTTGGTGGAGTTCTTGGTGGAGTTGTTGGTGGAGTTGTTGGTGGTGTTGTTGGTGGAGTTGTTGGTGGTGTTGCTGGTGGAGTTGTTGGTGGTGTTTTTGGTGGAGTTGTTGGTGGAGTTGTTGGTGGAGTTGTTGGTGGAGTTGTTGGTGGAGTTGTTGGTGGTGTTGTTGGTGGAGTTGTTGGTGGAGTTGTTGGTGGTGTTGTTGGTGGAGTTATTGGTGGTTTTGTTGGTGGAGTTGTTGGTGGTGTTGTTGGTGGAGTTGTTGGTGGAGTTGTTGGTGGAGTTGGTGGTGTTGTTGGTGGTGTTGTTGGTGGAGTTGTTGGTGGAGTTGTTGTTGGTGGTGTTGTTGGTGGAGTTGTTGGTGGAGTTGTTGGTGGTGTTGTTGGTGGTGTTGTTGGTGGAGTTGTTGGTGGAGTTGTTGGTGGAGTTGTTGGTGGTGTTGTTGGTGGTGTTGTTGGTGGAGTTGTTGGTGGAGTTGGGATGATCGGGAGCCAAACCTTTCATAGCAGCTGAAGAAGAAGAAACTGTGAGGAAACTCCAGTGTGTTGAGAAGCGCCATAATAAATCTGATGCATTGAGATTAACGCCCTCTAATCTTCTGATCTTTCCACCCGAGTCTGTAAATGTCGTGGCACAGGATGTTGAACACATTTGAACACTTGATTTTCACCGTTTGATTACATTTAATAGAGACCACATCACTTTCACCACATTCTCCTATATTTCCATTTCCAGCGGTTTCATCCAGCAGCAGTTCTTACCCTTAGGTCGGGTGTGGGGCCAATTTCTCATCATCGTCTATTTTAAATCCAACAACATTTCAGAACAAATCTTCCCATTAAAACATGTGCATTTTCTTTGGGTTTCGTCCCAATAAAGCCAAGCTGCAGTCAACGTGCTAATGGACAGAACAGTGTTGTGTGGCCATCGGCAACAAACAATCAAACAGTCTAAAGTGTTAAAGTTCTATAAATTACACAGTTACTATATTAGCAAATTTATTTCAATTTCTTTCAAAAACTACTATGTGAGTTTACCAGTGCCTAAAACTTTATGTTACAGTTTTTTACAATTGAATAAACACAATTTTGATTGTTTTGTTTTAATTAGCAAAACCCTTCACACAATTAGCACAACCACAAACCCAATTAACAAAACACCTTATCTCCTTTGCAAAATGAAACACTCTTGTAAAAACTACACACTATTTGCTCAAAACCATATTTTTATACCATATGAAACACAACCGTTGCATATGACTTAACCATGTTTGCACCAGTTACACACCAGTTACACACCAGTTACACACCAGTTATACACCAGTTATACACCAGCTACACACCAGTTACACACCAGTTACACACCAGTTATACACCACTTATACACCAGTTACACACCAGTTACACACAGCTACACACCAGTTATACACCAGTTACACACCAGTTACACACCAGCTACACACCAGTTACACACCAGTTATACACCAGTTACACACCAGTTACACACAGCTACACACCAGTTATACACCAGTTACACACCAGTTATACACAAGTTACATACCAGCTACACACCAGTTACACACCAGTTACACACCAGTTATACACCAGTTACACACCACTTACACACAACTACACACCAGTTATACACCAGTTACACACCAGTTACACACAGCTACACACCAGTTACACACCAGTTATACACCAGTTACACACCAGTTACACATCAGTCACACACCAGTTACACATCAGTTACACACCAGTTACACACCAGCTGCACACCATTACACACCAGCTACACACCAGTTACACACCAGTTATACACCAGTTACACACCAGTTACACACCAGCTACACACCAGTTATACACCAGTTACACACCAGTTACACACCAGTTATACACCAGTTACACACCAGTTACACACCAGTTATACACCAGTTACACACCAGCTGCACACCATTACACACCAGCTACACACCAGTTACACACCAGTTATACACCAGTTACACACCAGTTACACACCAGCTACACACCAGTTACACACCAGTTATACACCAGTTACACACCAGTTATACACCAGTTATACACCAGTTATACACCAGTTACACACCAGCTACACACCAGCTACACACCAGTTATACACCAGTTACACACCAGTTACACATCAGTTATACACCAGTTATACACCAGTTATACACCAGTTATACGCCAGTTACACACCAGTTACACACCAGTTACACACCAGTTACACACCAGTTATACACCAGTTATACACCAGTGACACACCAGTTACACACCAGTTATACACCAGTTATACACCAGTTACACACCAGTTACACACCAGTTACACACCAGTTATACACCAGTTACACACCAGCTACACACCAGTTACACACCAGTTATACACCAGTTACACACCAGTTATACACCAGTTATACACCAGTTACATACCAGTTACACACCAGTTACACACCAGCTACACACCAGTTATACACCAGTTATACACCAGTTATACACCAGTTACACACCAGTTACACACCAGTTACACACCAGTTATACACCAGTTATACACCAGTTATACGCCAGTTACACACCAGTTACACACCAGTTATACACCAGTTACACACCAGTTGCACACCAGTTACACACCAGTTATACACCAGTTACACACCAGTTACACACCAGTTACACACCAGTTACACACTGCTGTTGAAAACCTTAAACACTTTGGGCTGGGATTTGCACAACTGGAAACACAATGTCTGCTCACACTTTGTGCACAACAACACACACAGTGAACACTACACACACAGGACACAAGACTAATGCTGTTGACAACGTCATTTATCTTTTCCATAAACTCGAGCCAACATGGTGAAAAAAAACATTTCCCAATTTTCATGAACATTACATTTTATCCAGTACAAAAAAGAACCCCCCAAACTCCTCCCCCTCTTCCTCCTGCTTGAAGTCTTCCTCCTCCTCTTCCTCCACCTCCACCTCTACCTCTACCTCTACCTCCACCTCCACCTCCACCTCTGGCACGGCCTCTGCCTCCTTCTTCTCATCCTCACTCTTCCTCTTCCTCTTCCTTCCATTTTGGTTCAGTTTGGTGAACTCACCTGCTGCATTTTTAAAGTGCTTAAACCTGATTGGTGCGTCTATAATTAAGCGATCTTGTGTTTGCGCCTGATGACAGTGTTCAATGGATTGGCACATGGGTGTGGTCATTTGGCACATCATGGGTGTGGTCATTTGGCACATGGGTGTGGTCATTTGGCACATGGGTGT